>NC_068366.1:3849433-4449433 GCF_020536995.1 Dreissena polymorpha
CGGAAATATTTCCGGAGATAATCGTCAAAGCAATCGATTTAAACTGTAAATTAAAAAACAAACAAACAAGTCGACAGCATTGTTTCTTCAATGTTGCATTTCGGCTTTCCTAGTAAATATTGTTATTAGGGATTTCTTCATACTTTGTAGAATGTGAAACGTCGCTCAAAACATTTGACAAGATATATTTTATCATTTATACAAAGATACAGATTCAAACATCTTTGATGACAAAGAACATATGCGAGTTACGAATTGTTAAATGAATTGCCAAATGCAAATTTTTATTTATTTTGCGTTTAGTTATCATTTTGCATTTTGCATTTTGCATTTGGCATTCGCGAAATGTTGTTTTATTATTTGTAAATTTTTATTTTTGTCTTGAGGTATCATTTATGAAGTGACATTTAACACGTTAATCACCAAAACGCATGACAACTGGCTTTTCCATAGTTAATTATTATTTTAAGGATGCTTATGCATTACTGAAATTATGGTCGTGCATTACTTATTCATGCACTGTCTCTGAACAAATGAACTTAATTCAATATTTACCAGACTGATTCCGTTTTGAACAAGCGTCCTTGATAACTTAATTTCAGTGGGAGCTTGTTGAAAAATGCAGGAAGTTGATTTTCCACTGATGGAATCAACTCGTTAAATTATAATCTGCTATCAAGAACGATAGAAGGTGCGAAATACATATCATTGACGATGTTGGAAGTGCTTATCTTACTATATGAATAAATAGTATACTTAGAGGACAATACACTCCATGTCTTTCATGGCAAGAGTTTAACAAAATTAAGGTGCACATGCTAAATAGTCTAAAACGCAACCAAGATTTGTCACATGTCTTCGCAACTTGAATAGAGAATAATGCTTCGAACTTTTTGACTCAAAGGTGAAGCCTTTTAGAAACAGCTATTTAATTCTTTAACAACAGAGGCTTATGCAGAGTTAACTACGCTACTGGTGAAAAACATTTGCTGTTCAGGCATAGTTTTGGTAAGTTGAATATCCAACGATATTAAAAATGTTAATTTTGTTCTTGAAGCAATGAATATGTAATATTAAATATCAAAATTGGCGTGATTTTGTAAACTCAACTTGCTAGATACATATAGGCAATTCAATTAAGTGCTTAACTCATTAAACTTTTTATCTGTTAACATTCCTTCCTTTCTGTGTTCGTAGATTATTTGCTATATTTAGATGCTCTGGTCATACATTTGCAATAGAAAACTGGCAGAAATAAAGGTTTAATGAATAAAACAGCATTACTTTTTTGTTGAGACAACATTGTAAATGATAAAAGCTGAAACAGAGATCATATGTGATTTAAAATTGTACGAATGATACAGAAAAATCTGAATATATTATTACCTTAATTCGTTACATAATAACGAAACAACAGTTTGAACAGGTAATAGTGTAGGATTGCAATTAACAACGTGTTAAAAAATATTAATAATATTTCTATATCTAAAATTCATTGTATGACAAATTCAGCTTGTATGCTGCATTTTTGTTACAATTATATGTTTTGTAAATTGTGTTGCACGAATTTCTTTGCTCAAAACATATTTACACACTTGACAAATATGGCTAATGTGGTGAACGTGACCGGACTGTCAATTTACCGTTCCGACCGTTTTGCCCGATTGCCCTCTTTACTAAAGAACGCTAAACGAACGCAGTGCAGTTTCGAACCTTCCAAAGACCAGTTAACAGTTTTCTAACGAAGGTTAATTCTGCACCGCTACTAACGATGGAATCAAGTCCGAGCAACTTTTCTAGGTAAGTAAATTATTGATTTTATCCATAAGTACTATACTACCAAATGAAACGTTTGTAATTTCTGTCTTTACCTTTAATTTAATATTTTTTTCTATAAACCATCTCATATAAGTCATTAATTGGTAGTGTTTAGTCCCAAAATCAGAAATACATGCATCAGAAAAGACAATCGTAAAGGCAAAATACAATCGTCATGTGAAAACATATACGCAGTTAGAATGAGATGAAAAATCAATGCAGATAATGAATGTATATGTAATAATAATACTAATAATAATAATAATAATAATAACAATAGAGACGTGACAACATGACGGAACAAATACAAGAAACATACAGCTTACATGCGTTGGGAGGGCAATATTAAATAATGCCGAATACACTTATTTGGATACATAGCGGATACGTTTGACATATTGTGACGACATACAGTTTGCAAAATAGGAAAAGGTATTGAATGAAAGATGTATATTTTATATGGAATTCAAGTCTCTATATATTAGAAATAAACATAGAAATTGAGTTCACATTCACATGTTCCAGTTTTACAAACTGTACGCTTAAAATCACTTATTTTAATATTATTCAATATTTATAATTTTATTCCTAAAGGTTCAGTACGACGTTTGCTCGAATGATTACCCTGTGGTTAAAAATGGCCCCGTGCCGGGGTCACAAGTTTTATAAATACTAAATAAGTAATATTTTTTCTTAAAAGTTTGTTCAAATAACTGGGTTCAACACTTACCTTTCCTTGTGTCTTCTTGTGTAAAAAAGGCGAAGTCAATGACGTTATGTTTACAATCTAGCATTATCTAGTATGTATCCACTAGAAAGTTCATCCCTGTGGTGAAAACTGTCTACGCCCAATGGGTAACATTTTTATATGAACATGAAGCAAATTAAATGTAAAATATTCAATCAGCATTATGTCAAGCATAACATATGAATAGTTCAATACACGCATGAAACACTTATGTAATGGTATGATACGCGTGTGTCTATTTCGAAGTTTATGATGTCCTTCCGACCACGAGGCTTCATAATGTGAGGTTCCCGTGTGTGATCAAGCGTTCTTTTTTAATTTGCTTAGTAGAAAGCTGGGACGAAATGTGACGTATAGCTGCAATTACTAGCAATATGGTTGTAATCGGAATATTTTTCAATTTTAAATCTCGGGGGAAACCCCAACCGTAGGTTTTGGTAAGCAGCTACCCAACTCACGTGGTTATTGGAACGGAGATTGAACCCGGGGTCAACTAGGTGAGGAACGCGTATTAACCACTGCGCTTACCAGTCCGCGCGTTTGAAAATATATGTGTATTAAAATGAGCACTTATAGAAGAACTTTGGCGTGCTATCTCAAAGTATCGGATGTAAGTCGAAGTACTCTTCTCCAGAATACGTTTTTCACACGTTTAATATGCGTAAAATGGAATCATATAGTCGTTTATTTCCGAATTCTAATTTTGACATAACTCAGTACATTCATGGCGACATAAATGCTGCTCTAGCCGTATACTCGATGATAATATTGCACGATTTAGTCAAATATTTAGTCCTTCGAAAGCTTTGGTATTTTAACATATCCATATACGTGTATTGTGTGTTCTAATAAACCAGGTTAATTACAATATTTATATCATAACAAATGATTGCAATTTGAAGTCATTTAAAGATCCAGGTCATTTTGAACATTTACAACAGACTGCGTTCCTATGTCCATCTTAAACGTGCGAAAATTTAAAAACAAAATGAGCGCAGTTATCATTTCCTAACATTTACTGTAGACAAAATGAAGTTAGATAAATGTGATTACTGCAGCAAATTGAATGGTATTTATAATGTAATTAGGTGATTTGCAAACTACTATTAGACTTATCGGTTATATTAAGTGTAATTGCTCGATAAAGTAATTAAAAATTGTTTCGTAAAATGAAGCTGTATTTCACCATGAAATTATATCAAGTTGTATCGTACGATGAAGTTGAATGAAATTGTATCGTATGATGAAGTTGTATGAAGTTGTATCGTACGGTGACGTTGAATGAAATTATATTTAGTTGTTTCGTACGATAAAATTGTATTACGTCGTATTGTACGAAGAAATTGTATGAAGTTGTATTGTACGATGACGTTGTATGAAGGTGGATTGTACGATTAAGTTGTATGAAGTTGTACCGTACGATGAAGTTATATGAAGTTGTATCGCACGATAAAGTTGTATCGTACGAGTTGCTCACCATTGTCAAAGTTGTGTCTGCAAAATACGACCGCGACGGTTTTCACTTCATGAAAAGTTATTCATGTTGTCAAATAAAAGATATGTACTAAAAACCGATTCCTGAGAGAAACTATACAAAACTTGGAGGATGACAAATACCTTTATTTTCCACGATTTCATGCAGCGATCTGTTTTCTGGAATAAAGTATCTACGATAGGATTTTGTTCATGCCGATCAATCAGTTATTGTTTATGAACGAGCGTACATATATGATGGTCGACTTTATGTAATTGCTTGCTTGTTCTTATCTGAAATATATTTTTGACTCGAAGCTTTGTCTGGATATATTATTTTTGTCATACAGTTAATTATGAAAATACAGTTATGTAGTCTGGCTTGTCACAATCATGATTAGGGCACTTTCTTAAAATAACATGACGATGATCTTCATACTAGTACGTATTTGATACTAATTGACCTTTCAACAGCGAGAGTGAAGCCACGCCCCCCGATTTCAAGGGAGGTCACTCCGCCGAAGTCCGTCATAAAACTGGCTACGCGAATCGGTACGTTGGAAGATATTCACAAAGATTTCGGTCCAAATTACATGAAATGTTTCTATTGCTATCATGTTTTATTTAAAATGTGTTAAATGTAATGTATCAAATAGGTGTTTAGCTCCCCTCAAAGATATAGTACCAGAAAGGCCGTTTACCAAAAAGGCTTCCCAAAAAGTCCGCATCAGTGAACCAAAAACGCCTCATGGTATACCAGAAAGGCCATACAATATTTTTATTATCATTGAATAGTTTTGCTGAATATAATTATCATATCTATGAAATAGTCATAACTTTTTTATAAGTCTACTTAAAAGTCGTTAATTTATAGTCAAAGTCGGCCAATTATCGCAAATTATCACATACAGTATGCATTGTCGTTTGTCACAATACATTTCATTGAGTAATAGATGTTTCAGTTTTTTAATTAAAAGCCGTTAATTTTGCAACCGATGGCAATATTGCAAATGTGGCAAAGGTAAGTAAATTTATTATATAAGAAGACAAAGAACGTTATATTGAAATCCGATATAACACATATCTATAATGCGTTTGGTCAAAATGACCCATGAGCATTGTTATAATCGTGTAACATAGTCAATGTCGTCAAAAAAGTAACATACACAATATATTATTAATTTCCTCTTAAACTATTTTTTGCAATGTTTAAAATATAAGAAGTTGAAAGAATTTTCATGTACAAAAAAAAAACTCGCTAATCAGACTGGCTATCAAAGTGTCAAGGGTCATTCACAGTTTGCGGCATCTGTTTTGATAACGGATTAGTAGAAAGCCCACATATGGTGTAAAATGACATTTATTGGCAACTATTGATAATTACATGCGCATTTTAAAATAGTTTCTTAACTTTTAACGATATACAACTAGCTACATTAAATTCGGAAGATTTAAACCGAAAGAAATAAAAATGCTCTATTTTATGTGATATTATTAAAAATTATAACTGATTGTCTTTATTATTACGCATTTCATTAGCATTAATAATCTAGTTAGCAAAGTTTAGAATATTTTTTTATTAGCCGACTGCATTAGAATGTCAAATTTATTTAACGTTAGCCACCTTTGAAAATATGGTTTTAAATGTTCCTTTCTAATTTCTCTATATAGAGGAAAAACAAGTAAAAAGTGATACTCGTTTTCTATAGCGTGTCCGGTGCAAAACTAACATATTCTATTTTCGCGTAGTATCTTATTATGACGACCTTAGAACAAACGTCGAGGTGTTTTGCTTTCGGGCGATAGCTTAATATGTTGAGATTAAGCTGTTCGTTGAGACGACTACAAAGACGAATCCAACGTTTGCATTTTTTAAGATTAGTACCCGGTTAATGGAACGGAAAAAACGTAGTTCCATCTTTTAACCGTTCTGGATACATTGTGTCTGAATAACAAGTGCCATAACAGCACCTTTTAACCATTTTCTTTGTTTAAAACACAGCATTACGTATAAGCTTATGTGACGAACAACGGCGAGTTTGACGGACAAAATGGCGGATAGAAACGGGCCTAATCTATGCAGTAATCTGATTGGTTAATAAGCCTGTCAATCAATCGGCTGTCGAATGGTCAATTATGTCTCAAAAATTAGATGTGGTTGATTGCCTTTTGCCTTATAGAGTTACAGTATGCTTTCTAACGATACATCAAACCAATTACTTATTGAATGGATATCACGTCTTACATTTAGTTAAGGAAAATAACGTTGATATATGAAGCAAGATTTGAATAACTCTGTGCGACAGGTGCTGTTAATGAAATCGTTTAAAATCCGCAATTCTGATCTTTGTACGTTACAAGGAGATGTCCACAGTTTTTATTCGTTTCATCTGTAATTGATTTATGATTGTCTTTGTGCTATGTCAAGTTCTTCAGTTCCTCGACGATATTTGACCTGAACCCAGTTGTTGACGAGTACATCGTGTTATACTGAGTAACGAAATATCATCATGTTTGAGACCATGATTTTATTTTTAAAGCTGTGAATGTAAATTATATTTGTCTATAATCGCTGTACTTTGACCTTAAATCTTTCCTGCATTTGGTGTCGTGATAGCAAGTTTTGGGACGATGTCTATCAAATCCAAAAAGCAATGCGTGTAGGTGCTACCTCCATGAGAAGTTCCGTAAATTTACAGGTTGAGTGGCCTGAGATACTGCATTTGTGATGCGTTTATCTTTAATTTTAAACTGAAAATAAACATGCCTTACGTCGTGTTGATATTTACACAATTTTACAACTTTCCCGCAAAGACATACAGGCAATAAGTTACATATTTACACACACCCGTAGATAAAACGTCAGTTGTTGGTCCAAAATTTGTATATATATATAGCGACTGGGTTTTCGAAGTCAACATAAAGCCTCGGTATTGCAATAGTACTACTCTTGGTAAAAATAAAGAAATATTTTAAATCTTTTATTTTTATAAAGACATAAGTCATTAATTGTGGGACAACACTATCTACTCGAGAGCGGATCAAAGCAAATGATGTATAAATAAACAATACATTGAATAACAGAGTAAAGCAGTCCTTGGTTATCCGTTCTGTGGCAATAATTTGAAGGCATCAGTGTCGCGGTACGCCTTTAGAGCGGGGCGGGCAGCAATACGGTCGTGGAAGGCCTTGAGGGTGGGGACGTCATCCCAAAACCCCGGAGACATGAGGCTCAGGACGTCGAGCATGTCGAATAGATTGTAGTCGGCGTACGAGATCTGTTATTAAAGGTTGCGACATTTGTATTGTGTTCAAAAATAAAAGTTAACAAGTGGCCCAGGATGGTCCCGAAGCGCTCAATTAGGTTCTAGGCACACCAGTTTCAGGGTGTCAAAGACTTGCCCTCGTGACCTAGTTTTGTCCCTTCTTGACCCAGATCCGAACATGAACTCGATATTTTGAAGATATCCACCATTATGTTTCATCAAGATTGAGTCATAAATGTGTGTTCTAGCGTGCTGACAAGGTTTGTCTCAGATATAACCTAACAAAATAATTTTTAAATGCAAGTGATCAAGACTCGACCGTGACCTAGATATTGTAAAAATGAACATTCTATTTTGACCAACTTGAATTGTTATTATTTCGAATATGTTTATTCCATTGGCTGAGAACAAATTCTCAGGTTAGACGTGCTGATCTTCGGATGCACGTGACCAAGATAGGGTTAGGTATTGTCAAGATAATCATTCTGACCAAGTTCAACCAACATTGAGTCATATATATATATATATATATCATGCGGCGTCTCATCTGGGTCTACGCTGTTTGCCAATGCCTTTTTTCTAGACGTTAGAACTATTTACAGGAATACGAGTAATTGCAAAAAAATCAATCTTGTCTAATGTTACGCGTCCAATGTAAATAGCTGTAATACATATAAAACGGCTCGGATAAACTAAAATTTTATAATAAAAAATCAGACTTCCAGATTATTTCATTGTATCACAAAATGATGTCTTAACATTCGGATTTGATAGGATGGTTATGTGAAACTAAACGTCCTTGGCTCGAAATGGACCCTTATTCTCATCTCGATTTCGCAATACATCGGTTACAGAAGGTCGATCGCTGATGTTGTTAAAACATGTGACCCGACTCTTTTCTTTAACCCATTTATGCCTAGTGGACTCTCCCATCTTGCTAAATTGGATCAAATTATTTCCAAAATTAGGGATGTCATGTTAACTTATTTCTATATTTAGAATATTTTTACACAAATACACTAAAGCAAACAGCACAGACCCTGATGAGATCATGCGGCGTCTCATCTGGGTCCACGCTGTTTGCCAAGGCCTTTTGTTCTAGACGCTAGGCATAAATGGGTTAAATGTCAATATGTAAGTGCTGAGAAATGTTTTTTTTGTCCTAATTGTGTAGAATTGGAATTAAAAGTCATTACATAATATTAAAATAAAACACGCGTTTAATCATCTTCATTTAATCCAGAGAAAGGTGTAGAACTCGATCTTCATTTAATCCAGAGAAAGGTGTAGAACTCGATCTTCATTTAATCCAGAAAAAGGTGTAGAACTCGATGTGTTTTTCATGCTGTACATGCATTTAGTATTGTTACACCCTAGTTAGATGTAACATATGAACAATGAAACAATAATAGGTAAACAACTCAAGTAAGTTTTTTTAATACAGGCATCATACTAAAGACTGCAGTTAAAATATCATGGACAGAGAACACTTGAAAAAACATCAACAAAAATTAACAGAAGCAAGACATTATTAAAGAATAACAATTTTTTTAGTCTCGCTCAGTATTGCACTAAAACCTGTATCTGAAGATATTTTAAGATCTTGATATTTGATTGGAAAATTTTCTCGTAAAGTATCCTGCTTTATCACATTATTCGAACGTTCTCTGGTAGCGGCTTGCAATCTTTCTAATGTTCTCATTGAAATTGAAATAGCAATGGCATATTAACAAGGCGTCGAAGCGGCCTTTGGCCCCGAAACATAATACAAGGTTAGAGCCATTAAGCCCACAATAATTCACGCTTCTTTTCTATATGTGTTATGCACATTTATTAAATATTCTTCTCACTATCACAAACGGTATTTGATTCGTGGTGTCATGAACGCGTACCTTAAACACTTATCCTTTAGGTTACCTATAAGTATATGAAATAATAATCGGGCACATTTGCAGAGCTTACCTTGTCCAAGATATAGTCGCTGCCCCAATTTGACATCAGGGTCTCTATGTATTCGACTTTAACTTTGGCAGTTTTAAGGAAGTCTTTCTCACTCCCTTCCTGTAAATGTGAATGCTAAATAACATTTATTATTTTAAAAATCAAAACAAACAAATACATCAAAACACAAATAAAAAGGAGGTTTATTTATAAAGAAAGCTGTTAAATCGCAGATCATTTTTTAAGTGCGATACAACTACTCGTTTTGCCTTTTAAATAGTTTTTTAAAATGGAAGTTTTTGTAACCACGAGGACTATAGCTATCTTACCATACTGCATGATACTTTTGCATCTGGATACGGGATATTGATAGGATAACGGGCAAACAACTCGCGTGTGTTCGTTACGTTTTTAGCTTACATGTTCGTAGATCATGCGGATGTAGGCGCCCCGGATGTCCTCCACCTGGTCATTGATCATGTCCGTCCGTGCCGCCACCACTGGATTCTCGTGCACATTCAGACCTACAGGAAAAGGGAATCATCAATAGTGTCGCGTTTTGAGAAAACTGGGCATAATGCATGTGCGTAACGTGTCGTCCCAGATTAGCATGATCAGTCCGCACAGGCTTTTCAGTGACGACACTGTCCGCCTTAACTGGATTTTCGTGTAGAATAGACTTCCTTGAAACGAAAAATACCATAAAAGCGGAAAATGTCGTCCCTGATTAGCCTGTGCCGACTAATCTGGGATGAGACTTTATGAACATGCATTAAGGCCCGTTTTCTCATAACGCCTCTCAATACAATCATATTTGAGCCTGGCAATTGGAAAATTTCACTTAATGACACGCTTCAACACATAACAAAATCTGTGAAATGGTCCCTTTAAGTCAAAGCCAAATCATTTTACGTTTTTGATTTCCATTATTCAAGGACTGGTAATTCGGGGTGAACCATATTCGTCCCTCTTTCCTCTGGGTAACAACACACCTGCTTTCTTGGCCAGATATCTGAGGATGGCACAGGACTGTGCGACCTTAACCCCGCCGTCTTCAATCACTGGAACCTGACCGAACGGCTAAAATACACCATGTATATCTACAGTCACAAACGTTTAACATTGCCTGCAGTAAATCTTATACCAAGCTTGGGAACAGAACTATTATCCAGATTATATCTCATAAAATAAAACAAAGAAGTTGATAGTTAAAAAAGCACATCTGCAATTGTCGTATTAACGTATGTGATAAAAAAGTTATAACGGTGTTTAATTATGCCAAATATATTTAACACAGAACACTCTCAAACGTGTAATATGGAAGCTTAAAAGTAATTAAGCCGTCCTATGTGCAATTCGATTTTAATGCATGCGCGCTGAAGCCATACAAATACTTAAAATCAACAATTATTTCGAAAAATATTTCGTAAAATAAAGTTAACCCAAAAGCGAGATTGGCTTCTGGCGGCGTCGGAAGCACCATGTAGTTCTCATTAGCTTCCCGAAGCCATTCTCGCGTTCGCTCGTAAATGTTCGGATATTGTCGCGGGATATATATACATATAATATATTGACGGATTGTCACACAAACAGTAAATTTTGTATCTCGTTAACTCTATGTTACCAGACCACATCTAACGTTTAAATTGTGGCTTTTGCTACCAGAAAAACTTTTTTTATGCGTTAACTTTTTAGCCGGATTTTTTTCGAAAAAATCTCGGCTTATAGATTGATGTTGTCGGGCGGGCGGGCGGGCGGGCGGGGTGGCGGCGTGCTCGAAAATGTTAAAGTTCTTATTTCATGGTATAACTTTGGTATGCTTGGACCTAGAGTCTTCAAACTTGACATGAAGGTTGGCCAGGATTAACAGATGACCACTGGTCATTTCAAGGTCATTCATTTGAAGGTCAAGGTCACTGTGACCTTGAATGTAAAAATGTTAAAGTTCTTATTTCATGGTATAACTTTGGTATGCTTGGACCTAGAGTCTTCAAACTTGACATGAAGGTTGGCCAGGATTAACAGATGACCACTGGTCATTTCAAGGTCATTCATTTGAAGGTGAAGGTCACTGTGACCTTCAATATAAAAATGTTAAAGTTGTTATAACTTTGGTATGCTTGGACCTAGAGTCTTGAAACTTGACATGAAGGTTGGCCAGAACTAGTAAGTAACCACTGGACATTTCAAGGTCATTCATTTGAAGGTCAAGGTCACTGTGACCTTGAATGTAAAAATGTTAAAGTTGTTATAACTTTGGTATGCTTGGACCTAGAGTCTTGAAACTTGACATGAAGGTTGGCCAGAACTAGTAAGTAACCACTGGACATTTCAAGGTCATTCATTTGAAGGTCAAGGTCACTGTGACCTTGAATGTAAAAATGTTAAAGTTCTTATTTCATGTTATAACTTTGGTATGCTTGTACCTAGAGTCTTCAAACTTGAAATAAAGATTGGCCAGTACTAGAAGATGACCACTGGTCATTTCAATGTCATTCATTTGAAGGTCAAGGTCACTGTGACCTTAAATGTTAAAATGTTAAAATTGTTATAACTTTGGTATGCTTGGACATAGAGTCTTCAAACTTGACATGAAGGTTTGCAAGCACACTTAGATGACCACTGGTCATTTCAAGGTCATTCAAAACATAACACAAGGTTTGCTCATGCCTTGAAAACTACTTACATTTCATTTTGACCTTTGAACAATATTTCAGTAATTTAAGTATTGCATTGACAAAAACACGAAAGGTACTTTCCTGTCATTTAAATCAAAAATCCGGCTTCAATGCGGTCATCACCGACCGCGGAACTCTTGTTTAAAATAATATTTTACGAAATATTCGTTAATTTTGAGTGATAATTGGCTTTTAGTAATTGCCCATATTAGCCTCTGTAGACCATACAGGCTAATCACGGCTAATCAAAGGCAACAATTTCCGTCTAAACTGGATTTTCGTTAAAAAGAAAACTCCATACAAGCTGAAAGTGGTATATTACCAATTTTTATGAAAAAATATCCACTCTTACTTCGTACCATCATCGGCTTATACTTGGTCGTCCACTCTTGGTCTACGTCAACTTCTTCGTAGTCGATGCCATTGTCGAGACACAGGTAGCGAATGGCCTGCGCGCGACCTGGCCACGAGAAACACGTGCTACACGTTTAATTTGAGCCGCGCTCTGGAAACAAAGGGGGTAAATGCATGAACGTTAAGTGCGTCGCAGATTTGCCTGTGCAGTTCGCACGGGCGTATCCGATGATTGATTTTGCTTTATATTTTACAGGCTGTGCCTTTTGGATTTGGAAAAAAGGCGCGATAAACCATAAAATTGGGGAAACAATGAAAGATTATTAATATAATTATACATAAGTTAAAATAACAGTATTCAATTGGTTTGTACGAGCTATTCTCCTGAACGCCGGCAGACGGCATTTTCACCGGTTACTAACAATCTTGGTGCCGGCTAGATTCATTCAAAACAGCGCCAAAAACATCCGTTTTAGTTCTGAGTCGCTGGCTACTTTAAAAATAAAACTGGCTACTCACAATTTTATGGTATTGAGAACACAGCGCTATAACAAACTCAATTATCCATTAATTCAGTTTATGGGAAAAGTTTGGTCAAATTTTGGGAAAAATAGTGTTGCCCTCGGGAAAAAGATGCTGTAATTTCGGGTAAAAAATAATCACTGTAATCAGGGGCAGCACTTATCGCCTAGGTTGGATTCATGCTTAGTAGAGACTTCCTTAAACAAACAACAAATGTTATAAAAGCGGAAAGTGTCGTGTCTGATTAGCCTGTGCAGACTGCACGGGATAAGCTGGGACGGTAATTTACGCACATGCATTTAACCCAGTTGACCCAGGGCGTGGCTCAGGAGTATCACCATTTAAACAGTCTCAACCTTATTATTATAGCAGATATGGAAGAATTTCGCATTTGGTATTGTTTAAATTATTTATTTTGTAAATGGTGTTCAAAGTTTTATATTGTTGTTCTTATTGCTTTTAATCGGTTTTGTAATTGTGTTGTTGTTTTTGTCTATCCAGACTAGGTTTGTCTTCTTCACTGAAAAACAGTGCAATGTTGTCCATAATAAATTACTGTAGGTTGTTCTAAGAGCTACGCTGAGAATGGACAAGCTCTGTGGGGAGGATTGCTGTCTTGCCACTAGTCATTATTTGAACATCAGTCTGAAAGAACTGAGCTAAAAGCATGTGCCGTCCCAAGTGTCGTCCCAGATTAGAATGTGTAGTCCTCAAAGGATAATCAGGGACGACACTATCTGCCTAAACTGGATTTTTGTTAAAATGTTACTTTTTTAAAGAAACATCTTATATGAGCGGAAAGAGTCGTCTCTGATTTGCATGTGCGGCTTTCACTTTACGTATATGAATTAAGCCCAGTTTTCCCAGACCGCGGCTCAATTTTTCGGTGTTGTAGGATACTGAACTGAGGAATATGCTGGATTTCGACCGTTTTCAATATTATTTCAGTCCGATCGCGGCGATTTCTGTACCAACTCAGACTTGCCTGGGTATGCTGTTATATTGCTGATATTGCAGTATCATGTGCATATGACGGTAACTGGAAACCACCCTTATGGAACCAAATGGGAGAGAGGATTTAATTAAAATTCCCTACACAAGTTATATGTCCGGGCCCGGGATCGATCTATGCGTGACACAAAACCCCATAGAAGGCCTTAAAGACTGACAGAAGTACAGACGGACGGACAATAGCAAATCCATATGCTCCTTTCTGAGGGGGGAGTACAACTATTGTGAGGTTAATAAATAGTATTATTGCAAGTAAATCACTACGGTTTTTAATTGTGATTCTTTGCTAGTTTTCGGATACAGAACAACAATTTCGTACTTCGTGACGAGAAGTAGAACAGCTGGACAGTCACTGAAAAGAACAAAACAATATGTTGTAAACGTCCGGACCTGTTTGTTAGTTTAAACCTGTTTATTTAATCTCGATTACTTAGAAAGTCTACGGCTTCTTTGAAACGCTCTCGAGTCCGTTTCCTGAGAGTGGAACCAGTACTTGGTGTCTTTCGGGGAGATCTAAAGAACGCTCCCATACTGGGGGATCGAACCCGTGACCTCCCGGTCGCTAGGCGGACACCATATCCTTGTTTCATATCAAGTTTTGACCGTAGTCAGTCTCGTTTGGTATACTGTGTTCAGCGGACCCTTTATTACGCCACGGCGACCTGGTTCAGTTGGACCTGCACTCTGACAGACCGTAAATGCTGATGATCAAAAGATTGGATGATGATATGGTTGAATATTTTTCAAGCACTTCTGTATTTTGGCCAATATTAATTGTGTCAAGAAAGCGCAAAAATTAAGAAATGATTGCGCAAAATAAAGTAAATTTAGATTTTTTTTTATATTAATTGAAGTCGCATTTCTTTTGGTTTAAATTGGCATTGCAATTTTGGGAACTTTTCCGTTGAATCCGAAGCTCCTGTTTCGTTGTTATTATTTTAAATATGGGTCGCGTTTTGGGAAATTGGGCTTTATGCATGTGTCGTTCCAGATTAGCCTTTGCAGCCCATACAGGCTAATCAGATACGACACATTCCATCTTAACTGGATTTTCGCTGAGAAGAGACTTCCTTTGCGGACTACACCTGCAATAATGGGACGACACTTTCCGCAAATGCTTTAAGAACCGTTTTTCCAGAACGAGACTCAATTGATAACCTTGAGATATTGTAACCTTGAGATATTGTAACCTTGAGATATTGTAACCTTCAGATATTGTAACCTTGAGATATTGTAACCTTGAGATATTGTAACCTTAAGATATTGTAACCTTGAGATATTGTAACCTTGAGATATTGTAACCTTGAGATATTGTAACCTTGAGATACTGTAACCTTGAAATATTGTAACATTGAGATATTGTAACCTTGAGATAGTGTAACCTTGAGATATTGCAACCTTGAGATATTTAAATCTTGAGATATTGTAACCTTGAGATATTGTAACCTTGAGATATTGTAACCTTGAGATATTGTAACCTTGAGATAGTGTAACCTTGAGATATTGTAACCTTGAGATAGTGTTACCTTGAGATATTGTAACCTTGAAATAGTGTTACCTTGAGATATTGTAACCTTGATATATTGTAACCTTGAGATATTGTAACCTTGTGATATTGTAACCTTGATATATTGTAACCTTGAGATATTGTAACCTTGAGATATTGTAACCTTGAGATATTGTAACCTTGAGATACTGTAACCTTGAAATATTGTAACATTGAGATATTGTAACCTTGAGATAGTGTAACCTTGAGATATTGCAACCTCGAGATATTTCAATCTTGAGATATTGTAACCTTGAGATATTGTAACCTTGAGATAGTGTAACCTTGAGATAGTGTAACCTTGAAATATTGTAGCCTTGAGATAGTGTTACCTTGAGATATTGTAACCTTGAGATATTGTCACCTTGAGATATTGTAACCTTGAGATATTGTCACCTTGAGATATTGTAACCTTGAGATATTGTAACCTTGAGATATTGTAACCTTGAGATATTGTAACCTTGAAATATTGTAACATTGAGATATTGTAACCTTGAGATATTGTAACCTTGAGATATTGTAACCTTGAGATATTGTAACATTGAGATATTGTAACCTTGAGATATTGTAACCTTGAGCTATTGTAACCTTGAGATATTGTTACCTTGAGATATTGTAACCTTGAGATAGTGTAACCTTGAGATAGTGTAACCTTGAGATAGTGTTACCTTGAGATATTGTAACCTTGAGATATTGTAACCTTGAGATATTGTAACCTTGAAATATTGTTACATTGAGATATTGTAACCTTGAGATAGTGTAACCTTGAGATATTTCAATCTTGAGATATTTTAATCTTGAGATATTGTAACCTTGAGATATTGTAACCTTGAGATATTGTAACCTTGAGATATTGTAACCTTGAGATAGTGTAACCTTGAGATAGTGTAACCTTGAGATAGTGTTACCTTGAGATATTGTAACCTTGAGATATTGTAACCTTGAGATAGTGTAACCTTGAGATATTTCAATCTTGAGATATTTTAATCTTGAGATATTGTAACCTTGAGATATTGTAACCTTGAGATATTGTAACCTTGAGATATTGTAACCTTGAGATAGTGTAACCTTGAGATATTGTAACCTTGAGATAGTGTTACCTTGAGATAGTGTTACCTTGAGATATTGTAACCTTGAGATATTGTAACCTTAAAATATTGTAACCTTGAGATATTTTTACCATGATATATTGTAACCTTGATATATTGTAATCTTGAGATATGTTTACCACGCTGCAAGATTTATGTACATGCAGTATAGGGTTAATCATTGGAGAAGTAACTTGGTGATATCGCTAAAAGTAAACAATCATAAATTGTAAGCAAACAAGTCAACATTTACTTAAGATTACTATTGCAGCAAGCTTAGAGTAAACATGAGTTTGTAACGTTAACTTACTGTGAGTTGCAATTATCCAATACAACAATATTCAATTATAAAAAAAATACGCGTAAACACTTGAATGCGTTTAAGCCGACAAAAATAGGGTAAGAGATAAACATGTGTACAAGTGGTCGCGTTATAGTAAAGCATTATTGAGTTGTGTTTCTTTACACTTGAGTAAGCACTACTTTGATACCGTAACTAAATTGTATGACAGCGTTCTTTAAAAAGTGTAAAGTCAAGGTTTACCTTAGGTTAATGCAATTGACACTGATTTAAGAGTACGATTTATCAAAATTTTATAACATACCATCGATTTAATTTTATGTGTGATGTGTACATTTGATGTTGATTTCTGTAAAAAAAAGATTACCTAAGCTAACTGGTACTTATAAACAATTTAGACATGCACATTTAATGTAAAATTCAAAGTAGACAATAGAAGAATTTAACGACAAATAGAGGGAAAATGGAGCTTAATGCATGTTCTTAACGTGTCGTAACAGTTTTGTTGCATGCAGGGGCGACACTATCCGCCATCACTGGATTTTCGCCAAGAAGCGACTTCCCTTAAACGAAAAATACCTTAAAATCGGAAAGTATCGTCCTTGATTAGCCTGTGTTGACAACATAGGCATATTTGGTACGACACTATACGCACATGCATTTAGCCCAGTTTTCCGAGAACGCGACTCATTTGGTGGTCAGTAATACAGTATCCCTGTAGCACCGCTATCCGTATGACGATATTACGATATACAGTATCCCTGTAGCACCGCTATCCGTATGACGATATTACGATATACAGTATCCCTGTAGCACCGCTATCCGTATGACGATATTACGATATACAGTATCCCAGTAGCACCGCTATCCGTATGTCGATATTACGATATACAGTATCCCTGTAGCACCGCTATCCGTTAGTCCAAATAATTAGACGTAAGCTACCCCGCTTACGTCTAAACGGCTACCGTCATTTTCCTGTAGCAAATTGAGTTCAACTTAAACTTCAGTTTTTCTCGTTAAATCTTTGCTAATGCATAAAATTATAATTAATTAGACATAAATGTGAGCGATTACCTCTTAAATGTGTAAAAATTGTGCTTTTAAACCACTTATGTACATTTTTAAAAATAAACATACACAACACACGAAGTGTGTTTGTCGTTTATAGAATTACATTGAATTATCTTGAACGAAATTATTTTTTGAATAGGTTACACAAAACCAATTGTTGTTGTACAACAAACCACATCACTTTTTAGCTTTCTGTACTTTTTAATTAAATGAAACCTATATGTGTGTGTTTAAACTACCAGTTGTATCACGGAGTGTATATTGATAGGAGATGATTCGAGTATTTGACCCTTACTGTAGTAAATTCAATCTTATGCAAACACTATTCATCCGATTTTATTGGTTTATACGTTATCTTGTTGCTATTAATTCCTCTTTTTAAAAAATATACGTTTAAGTATACTCCCGTTGTTATTAATGGATTTATAGCGAGATAAACACAAGAAATACACATTTTATGTTTTACCACCGCGCGTTTTACCGTGTTGTGGCTATCGATCTTGTACAGTTAGCGTACAGCGAAGCGCCGAGGTTATACATTTTGATGTACCCACTCACGTCTTTTGTTGAATTATAGTTTCATTTCTCGGCCGATTTTGACAAATTATATATCATTAGAAAGCTTACGTTACGTAGTAAACAGATATACAAACATATATTAAGTTTTTCTTCTGATTTCGACAGCCCGGCGAGTTATAACTTAAACTTTTGCAAATATTATACCGTTTTGGAGTTTTAGAATCTAGATTTACGGTTGACATGTTCGTACTTTATACCAATTTGTAGCGTTTATATTTGGAGTTCAGTTTTAAAAATTACATCTTGCTTAGGAGAATAGAATTCTGTATACGATAGAAAAAAATTGTTTAAAAACGAAAGTAATTAAGGAATGAAGGCGGAAGAAAGTAGCGCGCGTTCCTAACGCACTGAACTGATGCTACGGTCTTGGCGATTATGCTTTTGTTTAGAATTTCCTTATATTTTTTATGGAATATATTGTGGTATTTTGTTCACGAAACATATCAATAAAGCTTATTATAAATACATCTTAATAAATTAACGATTTTAGCTCTTGTTTATAACACAGAAAGGGTGATAAATTTATGATGAAACAGCGTATATAGCGGATCCTCTCGATTTTATTCGGCTTTGCATGCATACTTGAAATAAAATGGGTGTCAAAAACATTCATCGTTTGCTGTTAATTATCAACGAGGGAATTATGTATAATTATATGAAATGTTATTTACCTTAAATTATCAATTTATTAAAGATTCTTGAAAATCACGGTCGGTGTTACGCGGGTCATTTCGTATTTTGACATCAGGGCATCATGTCCAACTATTCAAAATCAGATTTTTTTCACTGGGACGATGACGGCTTAGATTTAGACAGGCAGACAGATAGTTTATTCAGACTTATGCAACAGTACATCGTCTTCAACTCAAATATATAAATTATTTTTAGACGAATTGTTAGGTGATTACACATATAGCAGTGATGATTCTGAGAATGTTGCCATGTTTCTTATCCGTGTAATCTAGAGTCCGTGGTTTGAGCATTTTTATCGCGGTGTTCAATAAAAGATATCTCAATAATCTTGTTTATTGATAGATCTGTGGTTTTATTGCCCTGTGTTCAGCACAAACCAATTATCTCTTTATGATCAGATACTGTGCCGACCAATACTAAATAACACTATGGTGTCATACGCCACAGCAGGGACCTATACTTGTGATCATTGAGTCTTAGTGAAAGACTTAAAAAAGTATGTTGTTTCGCTTGCGGTTGTTAAAGCCAAAACGGGGCTTCCCAGCTGGCACAGCTGCTGATATTCGGATCTGAATACCTAAACTTATTCAGACCTTATTCTTAACCATTGCGCGTTTTACGATATCGGATTTTAGGCGGGAATACAACTCAGTGAAACTATTCGATTTCTTATACAACATTAAGCATATTAACAGTTATTAAAATTAACAATATCAGCGACATCTTTTTAAAGACTAAACACCTTTTCAAGTATCGAATTTAACATGTCAATAAAATATATTAATACCAAAAAAGGTTTCATTTAATATTGTTCACATTAAACCTTTAAATGAAAGTGTCGCTTTAACTATTTTCCGTGTCTTATTAAGCCGCGAATCGTTTGCTAAAAACAGTTAACAAAAAGGGCTACACGTTCTAATTCTTAATGAAATACAAAAATAAGTATAACATAATTATTAACGTCCATAAACACACACGGCAAGATCAAAGTTTTAATGGAAAACTAATATGACATTCCACTTAAATTATTATTTTCGTCTAAATCAAATACTATATATAGAGAAACAATGTATTTATAACCGACCAATGAGGTAACATTATGCAACTTTCAATTTACACAGTGCTATATGGCAACAATATGGAATTTGAACAGTGGTAGTGTTTTAAGGTCTGGACTATCATTACTTGTAAGTTTGTATAAACATTTTTCTAATGCAATAAGTAAAATAATGTTTATATTTTATGTTTAATAATTTATTGCATGATTATTCTGTGCTGTTATATGAATTTGATGCCGTTAAAGCTTCCGACATGAATTCATGTCGGAACGATGCTATTGCAAAATAACGTTAAACGATATGAGGTCGATGTAAATCGACCTCATATTTATAGGAGTACGCTATCCGTATGACGATATTACGATATACAGTATCCCAGTAGCACCGCTATCCGTATGACGATATTACGATATACAGTATCCCTGTAGCACCGCTATCCGTATGACGATATTACGATATACAGTATCCCTGTAGCACCGCTATCCGTATGACGATATTACGATATACAGTATCCCTGTAGCACCGCTATCCGTATGACGATATTACGATATACAGTATCCCTGTAGCACCGCTATCCGTATGACGATATTACGATATACAGTATCCCTGTAGCACCGCTATCCGTATGACGATATTACGATATACAGTATCCCTGTAGCACCGCTATCCGTATGACGATATTACGATATACAGTATCCCTGTAGCACCGCTATCCGTATGACGATATTACGATATACAGTATCCCAGTAGCACCGCTATCCGTATGACGATATTACGATATACAGTATCCCTGTAGCACCGCTATCCGTATGACGATATTACGATATACAGTATCCCTGTAGCACCGGTATCCGTATGACGATATTACGATATACAGTATCCCAGTAGCACCGCTATCCGTATGACGATATTACGATATACAGTATCCCTGTAGCACCGCTATCCGTATGACGATATTACGATATACAGTATCCCTGTAGCACCGCTATCCGTATGACGATATTACGATATACAGTATCCCTGTAGCACCGCTATCCGTATGACGATATTACGATATACAGTATCCCAGTAGCACCGGTATTCCGTATGACGATATTACGATATACAGTATCCCTGTAGCACCGCTATCCGTATGACGATATTACGATATACAGTATCCCTGTAGCACCGCTATCCGTATGACGATATTACGATATACAGTATCCCTGTAGCACCGCTATCCGTATGACGATATTACGATATACAGTATCCCTGTAGCACCGCTATCCGTATGACGATATTACGATATACAGTATCCCTGTAGCACCGGTATTCCGTATGACGATATTACGATATACAGTATCCCTGTAGCACCGGTATTCCGTATGACGATATTACGATATACAGTATCCCTGTAGCACCGGTATTCCGTATGACGATATTACGATATACAGTATCCCTGTAGCACCGGTATTCCGTATGACGATATTACGATATACAGTATCCCTGTAGCACCGGTATTCCGTATGACGATATTACGATATACAGTATCCCTGTAGCACGAAAGAAACGTTAGCTTGATCGGAAGAGCTCACGTCACGTTAAGTGAACGAGAGTTACCCCGTCAAGTGAAGTGAAAGAGAGTGTCCACGTCACGTGAAGTGAACAAGAGTTCCCACGTCACGTTAGGTGAACGAGAGTTCCCACGTCACTTTAAGTGAACTTGAGTTCCCAGGTCACGTTAGGTGATCGAGAGTTCCCACGTCACGTTAGGTGAACGAGAGTTCCAACGTCACCAGGCTTTTTCCGCTCCATTTTGGGAAAACGCCACACTGGAATTTTGGGAATTTCGCGTCGTGAAAACCCCAATTTTGGGAAAAAAAATAATCGCAAAATTGGCTCAATTGGGAAAAAATTATCGCATGTAAATAGTGTTTCTTATATTTCAAAGAAGCCGTTAACTGGTAAATAACGACTATTTTGATAACTTATTATTAAAATTTTACAAAATATAAACATGTGTGACAAGTGCAGGTTTTTTAATCTGAATTTGGGGAAAAGGCCTGGCCTTTTTTGAGTTGTAAAAAATCGCGCAAAGCGCCGGATTTGAGGAAAATAAGGAAAGTCTTAAAAAATCATTAACATATTTTACAGTTTTTAAAACAAATTCAAGGCAACAGATAATTTAATTATGCAATACTTTTTTCTATTTTCTACACCGGATCAGGTTAACTTATATATTTTAAGGTTACAAAAAAAAAAAAAAAAATTTAAATCGCGCAAAGCGCCGGATTTTGAGGAAAATAAGGAAAGTCTTAAATAATCATTAACATATTTTACAGTTTTTAAAACAAATTCAAGGCAACAGATAATTTAATTATGCAATACTTTTTTCTATTTTCTACACCGGATCAGGTTAACTTATATATTTTAAGGTTAAAAAAAAAAAAAATTTGAATTGGGATTTTTTTTTCAGTAGGGGAAAAAACAACCAGATTTGCATTGGGAATGGGGCGGAACGAATTTCGGACCCGTGGCATAGGGCGGAAAAAGCCTGGTCACGTTAGGTTAACGTGAGTTAACACGTGACGTTAGGTGAACGAGAGTTTCCACGTCACGTGTAGTGAACGAGTTTCCACGTCACGTTAGGTGAACGAGAGTTCCAACGTCTCGTTAGGTAAACGAGAGTTCCCACGTCACGTTAAGTGAAATTGAGTTCCCACGTCACTTTCGGTGAACGAGAGTTCCTACGTCACGTTAGTTGAACGAGAGTTCCAACGTCACGTTAGGTGAACGAGAGTTCCCACGTGACGTTAGGTGAACGAGAGTTTCCATGTCACGTGAGGTGAACGAGAGTTCCCACGTCACGTTAGGTGAACGAGAGTTCCCACGTCACGTTAGGTTAACCTGAGTTAACACGTGACGTTAGGTGAACGAGAGTTCCCGCATCACGTTAAGTGAACGAGAATTCCCACGTCACGTGAAGTGAACGAGAGTTTCCATGTCACGTGAGGTGAACGAGAGTTGCCACGTCACGTGAAGTGAACGAGAGTTCCCACGTAACGTTAGTGGACGAGAGAACCCACGTCACGTTAAGTGAACTTGAGTTCCCAGGTCACGTTTAGTGAACGAGAGTTCCTAGGTCACGTTAAGTGAACGAGAGTTCCCAAGTCACGTTACGTGAACGAAAGTTCCCTGGTTAGAGTCCGGGACTGAATGAACAATTTTGACGCCGGTGAAATTTTGGAATGATTATTAAACGTATAGCCTATTTCCCTTAATGCTGTCAAATATTTACACGGTGCCTATACCACGTGACTTTTTAAGATCTGTGTTGGGAGAATTAAGCGCGACCCAGTTAACATTTTTAATGGTGTCTTTTTAAATATTTCACCATTTTAATGGGATAAAGTGGAGAGCCCGCTAATTCGTGAGAGTTTTCTATAGGTACCATGATCTTTTAAAACAAATAGGTATTTTTTCAGAAAAGTGCAACGCGCGGTTTGTAATCTGAAGTCCCCACACTGATCCGACATTTTTCTAACCGTTCAAACGCGCGGTTGCACTTTATTGAACAATACTTATTTGTTTAAAAAGATCATGATACCTATAGAAAATTCTTACGAATGAGCGGGCTCTCCACTTTATCCAATTAAAAATGGTGGACTATTTAAAAAGAGATCATTAACAATGTTAACTGGGTCGCGCTTTATTCTCCCAACACAGATCCGAAAGTCACGTGGTATAGGCACCGTGATTTAACCTTGAAGAAATCTTTTAATTTAGGATATCAATTTTTTAAACCGACTTCATGTGAACCAAGATATAAAAATTGCTTTGAACGTCAAATAATAACGATTTGGAGTACATCTTCCAAAAGCTTAACACGCGAGAACGGTGAAATCTTACGAATAATTCAAGTGAGAACACTACGTTTGTAAGGCCCGATTGGTCATTGTCGGATCGGGTACTACTTAAATGTACCCCGGGTATTCTTAACAGGCTGTCAAGTGACCTTTTTTCAAAAAGTAGGAAAAAATGGGAACTACTTTTGCAAGAAAAGTAGGAAAAAAGTAGGAAAAAGTAGGAACTTTTCCCTCAAAAGTAGGAATACATAATACTAATTTTTTAGACACAGGTCCAGGAAACATAGCTTGAAACAGAGCAGGAGTGCCATCACATGTTCTGTATGGATACCCACTTGAAGCTACCTTAAGGCCCTAGAAGATTTCAGCATTTTATAGCTGTTCCTCGTGTGATGGATGTACTTGCATACAGATAGATTTATCCCCACCACCCTGAGAGCTGCTTGGCTTTGGGGCACTTCCAAACAAACGCTTTTGTGAATTATCATGCATGTATTTCATGTTTTCCTTGTGTTTTTATCCATCTGCATGACTTATCAGTTGATTAGCACCAGAATTACTACAAGATGGACTTCATTCAGACAGTACAATATCTTGCAAACTCATTGCCGGTATCTCTCTTGCATCATGATCCAAGTGTTTTTCCACTGTTGTCCAACTTCTCCATCCATGAAGGGTTAAACTTTGTTTTCCCACTAGGCATTTTAGCACTTATAGTGTATCTATGATAATTAAGTTTCAAGCAAAGCTACCCTGATAAAGAAGTATACATGTAATTATATGCTGTTCATTTTGGTGTATCATCAAATAAGAGGTTAGAGGTCTTCTGTGTATCGATATAAAAATGGTAATATATTGTGCATGTTATATCCTTAAGGAGACCAAATTTATTTAGTGATACACCAACTTGTTGTACAAGATTAATACTAGTATATAAAGCAGTGGCAATGCTCTGCTACAGCTACATTGTGAAACCTTTAAATTGACAATAGGGTGCAGTTATAATGACTTAAGTTACATTCAAAATGACTGGTCATTGCAGAGCAGATTAAGCAACTGGAGATAGGACCTTATCACCTGACATCTTTTATGACATCATTGATTGGGCAATGAAACAGTTGCACTACATTGCTTATTCCAGTTTCAAATAATGGCTTTTACATTATTGATGACTTCGCGGGAGTGTAATAATGCCGTTTAATAAGTTTAAAACTTCGCTGTAACACCTTAAAGTTACCTCACTAGCTATGGCATCATTAGACAAGAATTGTGTTTGTCAGAAACACAATGCTCACTATTGCACCGCTTTGAAATAAAATTTCAATATATCATTTGGCAGGTTTAGAAATTATCTCCCTTTTAAAGCTTATTACTTCCCTTGGATTGTATTTTTTTACTTTTGACCTTGAAGGATACCTTTCACCACTCAAAATGTGCAGCTTCATGAGATACACATGCACATGCCAAATATCAAGTTGCTATCTTCAATATTGCAAAAGTTATGGCCCATATTAAAGTTTTCGGACGGACACACAGACAGACAGACTAACGGACTGACAGTACAACTGCTATATGCCACCCTACCGGGAGCATAAAAATGTATCAGGGCATTTAGGCTCTGTGCATTTATCTTTAATTACTAAACATGATGTACCTATGATATCAATAGAACATCATATCCGTTGTCATGTAATACAGAATTTATTACATTATACTTGTAAATGATGAAAACTCGGCAAAGCATCAGTTTTATCTTTTTCCAATAACTTGTGTAATAAATTCCATATAACATAACCACTCATACAATACATGTATCTCAATATCTCTACATTCCAAACAGCAATATCATGTAAACATGCATAAGATTTGGTCAAATTGTTGTCAATGGAAACAAAATAAAACTGGAATAAACAATGCATTTGCATCACTGGGCACTGTGTAAGGTAGTGAAGTCTGCAGTGTACAAATGCTAAGGAAGTAAACAAGGCACTATTTCAAAAAAAACTTGTCAATAATTTTAAAAGTTACATAAGAAATAAATATTTATGCTTCTTGAAGAGGTGCTAGCAGACAGTCAGCATGGGTTTTCAGGTTTCATCTAGATGAATGCACATTAACAGGGGTACAGTCATGCCATATTTTCATTCATCCTGCAAGTTTACTAAATAAACTCTTAAAAAAATAATTCTGCATTGAAAATAAAAAAGTAGGAATAGTAGGAAGATTTGGTAAAAAAATAGGAAAAAGTAGGAACCTGATGAAATAGTAGGAAATAGTAGGAAAAAGTAGGAAAAAGTAGGAAAAAGTATGACCGCTTGACAGCCTGTCTTAAGTATACTTAAATGTAGGCCGGGTACAGGAAATATACGGAAACGTATCCGGAAATTTTTACGCTAAATTGGTCGTTGTAGGTTGTTGTTTTTTTTTAATAATTATGTTCATATTTATGTCAATATTATATCAGATAACCTCTATATTATCGAAACTCCTCAAAAAAGCATGTTGAGGAAGTTGTTTTTTTCAAAGAGGATTGTGTTTAGTATTTCGTAACGCGTTTTACGACATCGGATTTTGGGCTGGAACAAAACTCTGGTCTGGTATAAATTGGCCGGGTACGTGTTAGTATTTTTTCAGTACCCGAGGTACATTTTAGTAGTACCCGAGCCTACAATGACCAATCGTGCGATCATTAGTGTACTGTTGCATAATGCTCGTTCGAACATTTTTATGCATTTCTTACCAAATAGTAAATATTACAGTGATATAAATGTCATAAAAATAACTTTCATTAGAACTGATATCATTCATTAAAAAATGGATTGAATTATTTACGGTGTATTATGGCCTTAATAGCGTCTGTTTTCAACTCGTAAGGCATTTATTTTATAGAATGAGAAAAACATTAAAACTGTGGAAGTTTCGACTTCTTTATTTCATAAGTTGAAACATGCTAAGATTATACAAACGTGTTGATTATTTTCAATGCAATAACACTTCCATTGTAAACAAAACAAAGCTAAATAAAAAAGACTGTTCCCCGATTAAAACGAAAAAAATTCATAACACACATGTATGTAAATGTATAATTCTCATTATGCCTTCCAATAAACAACACTCTCTTTGCTCCACTGAGAATTTAGAGTCAAATTTGACGGATTGTGATCTTAGATCACCATCGCCACCGCTGAAGACGGCTGGCCGCTACACCGTAAGTTGTTACTGCTTGCCGTTTCCGTTTACAGGCCATGCCTTGAATTCGTCGGAGTGACGGTGTTTCTTTATGTTGGGGCGGGCGGCGATGCGGTCGAAGTAGGCCTGCAGGGTGGGGAACTCGTCGAGGAACCCCGGGGATAGCACGCACAGGATGTCGAGAAGATCAAACAGATTGTAGTCCGCAAAAGAAATCTGGAAAAACATAAATAGCCTTGAACGGAACCAGGTTTTTTTCATATTTTCTTTTTTTCGAAAAAAAGTTTCTCATGATTATTATATGTCAATTTTATTTCATAAACATATAACAAAGTAATTATATAACTTTAATTAAATGATTTTATGATTTTATCCTGATGTGTCAATATTTGTTGATAAAAAATCCCAATTTGGTCTATTTTGTAAAAACAATAATCTTATTTATAAGTGACATATTATCGATTTATGACAAGGCTCATTTTCCAAAAATAGCTCGAAAAAGTTCAATGAACGCATACACACTGCTTGTCCCTTCTTTGTGAGAACCACACACAACTGCAAACGGATTGATTTTATATCAGAACATCATTTACTTTTTATTTTCGCTGACACATAACTTTAATACCCTTCCTCGGTAAAGTTTAATTATTATTATTGACTAAATACTGGTTGGGTAAGAGCTAGAGGATTTGGGATCAATCCTTCATCGCTTAACCTCACTGAGCTGTTTGGAATGTCTCAAATTTTGTATCACTTGACAATCTTTGAGATTTATTTCCAGAGATCATTAAAAAGGCTTGGTTACTCGTTGTTTATCTGCTCTTTTACAACGTTTTGAAGTTCGGATGTGAATGACTAACTCCACGAGGTTGAAAACGCGATTGGTTGGCCTTATACACGCACATGTGATGGAAAGACCGTTCTTTACTGGCTTAAAAACAACAACATGCGAATATTATTTAATTTCTAAGATGATCTCATTAATAAGCACGTGGAAGCAAACACATATAATTGAGACTTGTTCTGGGAAAACGGGACTTAATGCATGTGCGTAAAGTGCCGTCCCAGATAAGCCTGTGCAGTCTGAACAGCCTAATCGGCGGCGACACTTTCCCCTTTTATGGAATCGTTCGTTTAAATTAAGTGTCTTATGAACATTTATCCCGTCAAGGCAAGTGTCGTTCCAGATTATTCTGTGCGGAATACGGGATGACACGTATCCTATTACCAGATGAAAAACAATAGTATAACAACGATAGCCAGAATACATGTAAGATTTTTCACATGTTTGATGTATTTTTGAATAAGGTCTTAAGTTGAGAGCTTATTTCTGATTTTTGAAAAAAAATGAAGGTTCATTTAAATTTAGCCTGTACTATTATGGGTGTATTATTATAAATAATTTGACTATTATTTATTATGTACTGCATGAGTACTGACAGACGAATGATGGGACATCATTTCACAGACAGGGGAAGTATGAGGCAGGCTTGATTTTGGAGTTTAAATACTTTGATTGAGTTGTTTCTCTTGGACCATACTTGTGATTACTGTGTCTAACCAGGTGTATAACTTGACCCCAGGTCACTTCTTTTTCCCACCAAAATAGAGGCTTTTCATTGGTCTTAGGAGAGTTGAAAAGAAGACTCTCTATGTCAACATTCATAGATGATTGTGTTGACATTTTAAACTTAGATTTGTGATTTTAAATGGATGGATTATCAGATTTAGGTTAGTATAAGTTACTTATGATTCTCCATAAGTTCAGTTGGCCTTATAAAGTGTTTTGGGTCATTTTACCTTTTAATGTTTGGCTTTTCCATTGTTGTAACGATGAGTGCTTTCAGTAATGTTTATGTTCTTAAATGACAGGTTAATTACATAATCTCTATTTCATTCTTTCTGTGCACTCTGAAACAAATTACTTATTTGCAGACTACTTGCACTGAGAGATTGAGGGTTTTGACAGAGTGTTGGTGAGCTGGTGTTTAGAGTATGAGTGTATCATTCCAGTCCACAACTGAGTAAGCTAAAGCTCTGTGTTGAGATGTACATATATATTTGTGTAATCTGTATATATGTAGGTTTATGTATGTTCTAAGGTACATGTGTCTAAAGTACAGTTGTGTACACGTGTCTGATAACAGAAATGAGCCACTACACACAAGATGATGTTTTAACTTGTACTGTTCTTGTGTGCTATGTAATGTAATGTACTAAATATGATATATATGATATTCTGATATATTTGGATATGTGACTGATATACATTACATGAGATTTAGTATTGTTAATATATATTTTCAGGATAAGTATAAATACACTTATGAAAGCATATGATCTTGAGGGGCTCGTTATTTACACTTCCGGTCAAGAACAGAACCTACCCCTTTAACGGTTGCGGGTTACTATCCCTTTAATCACACGGAATTTTCCTAGTAATCCGACAGCGAAACAGTATAAACTTGAGCTTTATAATATCGCTATTTTTAGATCAGATTTGGGGTTTTCCAAAATTTGGAGAATACATTTTTGTAAAATAAAAAACAAAATCGTCAAAAATGCGATATTTGATTATTATTTATAATAAAAAAATAGGAGGGATTGATATGATAAATAGACTATAATGTGAGTTTTGCATTAAGCCCGGTTTTTCCACAGCAAGGCTCATGATTGTTTCACTTGTACAGCTCTCATAATCAAGGCTTTTCATTGCTGTTTTTGTGGATAATTTAACAACGATTATAACCTCAATCTTTTGCGAGCACAGCTTCAGAAAAGATGTGTTTGAAATGCACTAGATTTTGGAGGTACCCACAAAACAAACTTAGCTGACACATTAAAATTCCTTTCAAAATCACTCACCGCATTAACCTAAATTATTTAAAGCAACTTCAGTGTACTATTGGTTCCTAACATATCAGCTCTGTTTGTACCCAAGGACGACAACATGGGTTTTTAAAAAGTTATGGAGAACAATGTCCGTATTCATCAAACATTTCTTTGACTCAAGTCTAAGAATAAAGAACATTCTTTACACTAAAATATTCCAGAATTGCGTTAATTTTAGGTGTAATTGGGCATTAATTACCTCCATCCACATTATTCCCAATTTCCTCACAGAGAACATTTTGTAAATGACATATTAGCCGAGATATATTTATCCTGGTTCTAAGCCTATTCTTTATTCGTAATTATAAGAAAGGGTATTTGAATAGGTGCTTCGGATAGCAACCATCCTGGAAGACTCACCGTGTCGGTGATGAAGTCGCTCCCCCATCCGGACATCAGCGTCTCGATGAACTGGGTCTTGGCCTTCGCGTCCTTGATCAAGTCATCCTTGCCTGTCTCCTAGCAACGGCAAAATGGGTTCAAATTGAGGTCAATATTTAATGTCTCCTAGCAACGGAAATGTAAGGTTCCAATGTATGTCAATACATGTTGTCTAGCAAAGGCAACATGGGGTTTAAATGTTGATCAATACATGTTGAGTAGCAAAAGCAACGTGGGGTTCGAATGTTTGTCAATACATATTGTCTAGCAACACAAAAAAACAACATGGGGTTCAAATGTAGGTCAACACATGTTGTCTAGCAACGGCAACGTGGGGTTCACATGTAGGTCAAAACGTATCTTCTAGCAACCACAACATGGGGTTCAGATGTAGGATAATATATGTTGACTAGAAAAGGCAACTTGGGGTTCAAATGTAGGTCAATACATAGAAACCCTTCACCAATGATCAATAATTACATTGTAGGCTTCTTTACGGACCACATTTTTTTTTAATGTTTCATTTTTTAACTAAAGTTTGATACAGAAAATTAAAGATTGAAACAATAAAATCATATCTGAAATTCATTAGCGTTAGGGGTTGCAAAAAAGTTCCCTGAAAACAAGGCTAGACAAAATGTTAAGGTAGGTATCATTTTTCTATCAATAAACACTCTGTGTTATCCCCAAGAGTGAAAGATATTTTTAATTTATCATTAAATTTTGAACTCAAGAAAGATATGATTGCAATAGGCCAGACACTTGCACAGTAATTTTTTTCAGATGTATCGGAACACAAAAGTACCAATACAAAATTATGCATGTGAAACTGAATAACTTTAGACAAGGGACAAAATTGTCACAAAACCAGGTTTTCATTCTAAAAAAAAACTGATAAAGGGAGACAACTCAAACTGAACTTTTGAAATGAACAAACAAAATTAACCCCCTTTGTAAGTTTGTTTCAAAATAAATCTATTTTTAGTCGTGGCGACCTTGACATTGGAGATATTGACGTGATTCTTTCGTGCTACACACCGTCCCATGATGGTGAACAAATGTGCCAAATGATTTTAAAATCTCATAATGAATGACATAGTTATAGCCCAGACAAGCTCATTTATTGCTATTTTTTACCTTTGAACTCAAAGTGTGACCTTGACCTTGGAGATATTGACGTAATTTTTTCGCGCGACACACCGTCTAATGATGGTTAACAAATGTGCCAAATGATTTTAAAATCTCACAATGAACGACAAAGTTATGGCCCGGACAAGCTTGTTCCGCCCGCCCGCCAGCCCGCCAGCCAGCCAGCCAGCCCGCCCGCATTCGCCAATCTAATAACCAGTTTTTTCCTTCGGAAAACCTGGTTAAAAACAAAATGACTACAGGACTTAACTCAATTCACGGCGTGTAAGTATATACTAACTTCGCTCTGGGTAAACAGGGTCCCATGCATGTGAGTGAAGTGTCATCCCAGACTAGCCTGTGCTAGTTATAATCAGGGACGACGCTTTCCGCTTTTATGGTGTGTTTTTTTGTTTCAAGGAAGTCTCTTCTTAGCGAAAATCGAGTCTATGCGGAAAGCCTCGTCCCTGATTAGCCTGTGCAGATTGCAAATGCTTATCTATGACGACCCTTTAGGCTCGTGCATTAAACCTTGTTTTACAAGAGCATGAATCCTATTCCTATTCACGGTGTGCAGGGGTTTTTTTTAGAGAAAGGGGAAGACGCTGGACGCTGGGTGACAGGGGAAAAAAGAGTGCGAAAGAGACATATTAGGGGAAAAAATAAAAACTGTTCATTTCAATGTCTATAACTCATTAAAAGAGGCTTGTCTCTGTCCTTTTTGTTCTTAAACACATTTAACACGTATTAAAGTCAAAGTTCTTAATAGATGGGTGTAGATCTTGATAATGGGAAATGTTTTCAACTATATTTCTGTACTGGGGCCGGGGGACGATGTCAATTTTGTGATTTCAATTTCATGATGAATGGGTTGACGATCTTGATCTGCTACAGTATTGGAAGGGAAAGGAGCGGCAGCTGCCGATTGTCTACTTTCACTTTCACAATGTTCGATGTTGATTACCTCAGAATCCTGCTGGGTTATAACGGTTTTCGATGATTCTTTCTTAGAAAATGCCTCGATGTGTTCAGTATCTTCCGAGTCCGAATGTTTTATTTTGTTTGTGTAAGAACGCCAATTGTGAGACATTTTTTTTCTGTTTTCACGTTTATATCTTGGCTTGCACATAGCCCGGATGAAAATTCAACTGGTTTCCGGTAATAAATTGACGAAACACCCTTCTCGCGCAAGACCGGTATCCAGTAAAATAGTCACATGATTATTACGATTAGTTGCCCAGTTTACATGACGTAATTTAAGAGCTATATTTAGAATAACTGGGATTCCCAGATTTTTTGTGTTCGTCTGGAGAGAGAGAGAGAGAGCGAGATCGTTGTACATGGTGCAAATTGGATAATTGTCGAATGCCCAAAGGAAAAATAAACATTTCTTTGAGAGAAAATATTATAATTTAGTGAAAAATGATATTTTTGGTGGGGAAATTGTATTTTGAGGGAAAAAATTCTGGTAGGGGAAGACGCCGAATATCGGCGTCACTTTCTTAGTAAAAAAAACCCCTGGTGTGTAACATACATAGTTGCCGTAGATCATGCGGACGTAGGCGCCCCGGATGTCCTCCCCCTGGTCGTTGATCATGTCCACCCTGGCCGCCACCAGCGGGTCACTAGGCTCCTTCAGACCTAAGGGAGATAAAAAGTTAAAAGTGTCGCACACAGGCTAATTAATGACGATACTTTCCACCTAAAATACACTTTGGCTAAAAAGGGACTTTCTTCAGACGAAAAATACCATAATAGCAATTTCATCATAGGGGAGTGTCGTCCCTGATTAGCACAGCCTAATCTGTGAAAATTCTTTACGCTTAAGCGCGCCGATTTGACACTCACGGTTGAGTGACGGGCGAGTTTGTGAGATAACCATGCAACCGTTGTCACGTCTAAAATTAATTTGTATTTATATGTAACGTTCAGAACTAGTGTCCGTCTCTGTTTGGTTGGTTATTTAATGTGTTAAACGTCCACTTCAATCATATTCTCTGTAAAATACTTATTCTGAAATTTCATTTTTAATGTAGCCTGGAGTTATAAATAATGAGCCGAACCGTTAATGAGACGAAGAAATTCACTCATAAGAATCAAATAATAAGTGAATTAAATATTGACAAATCAAAATTCAGAAGAACGGACAGACGGATGGAATGATAGACAGACAAGTTTTTTACAAACAAAACCGCCAAGAAGCCATATTGATACTGAGATAAATTGAACGTTAGGTTAACCCATTTATGCCTAGCGTCCTGAAAAAAAGACATTGCAAACAGCGTAGACCCTGATGAGACGCCGCATAATGCGGTGTCTCATCTGGATCTGCGCTGTTTGCTTAAATGAATTTCTTTATGAAATATTCTAAATAGAGAAATAAATATACTGGACACCCCTAATTTTGGAAATAAATTGATCCCATTCAGAAGGATGGGAGAGTCCACTGGGCATAAATGGGTTAATAAACGCTCAAAATATCTAATGCATCAGCTTCCAGATCCTTATTTCTGCCTTGCAACATTAAACCCATATTCTTCCCTATTCCCTCTTGATATCAACACACCTGCTTTCTTTCCCAGATATCTGAGAATGGCACAGGACTGTGCGACCTTCACCCCGCCGTCTTCAATCACTGGAACCTGACCGAACGGCTGAAATACACAGATAGTTGAACTGTTAATAAAATACTAAAAGTATAATGAAAACCATTTATAGGGTAAAGACGATCAAGGGGCGGAAATGAAAATGACAGGTGGACAAAGGGCCCTGCTTAAATATCCATCTCACTTCGTGGCCGTTTTGGAATTGTTTGTTTAAAGGAAATCTCTTTTAAACGAAAATCGAGTCTAGGCACTGAGTGCACATGCATTAAGCTCATTTGCCCAGACCGCGGCGCGCATGTGCACTGAAAAAATACGCGCATACAAATCATTATTTGACAGAATCAACATGCTTAGCCATAATAAGAGTGTATGTTTCCCGTATTTAGAAACAGCATATGAGGGAACAATGAAATTAATAAATATTTAGAAAAATAATTTCAATACCTTAATAAAAGTACAGTCATCTAAATAAGCCAATTCCGTACAGGCGAATCAGGGAAGACACTTTCCGCCTGTACCATTAGCGCTCAGGAAAGTCCTCTTTTAACCGAAAAAATCCATAAAAGCTGAAAATGTCGTACCTGATTAGCCTGTGCGGACTGAACAAACATGCATTAAGCCCTGTTTGCCAAATTATAGTTTGACGTAAGCTTGAACACAGGTATCGCCGATACTGTCCAGTGTTTTTTCACTATTTTGGAAATGAGGCCATGTCTCTTAGGAATGGGAAAAACGTCTCGTTTTAGCTAAAATTTGGAAATAAGTTTTGCTGTCTTTTTGCTAACAGATACTTTAAATTTGAGAATAAAAGTGATTTGAAACAAGGGCTGTTTGTAAAACATGCATGCCCCCCATATGGGTTATCAGTTGTAGTGAAAGCCATTGTGTGAATACGTTTTTTGTCACTGTGACCTTGACCTTTGACCTAATGACCTGAAAATCAATAGGGGTCGTCTGCCAGTCATGATCAATGTACCTATGAAGTTTCATGATCCTAGGCGTAAGCATTCTTGAGTTATCATCCGGAAATCATTATACTGTTTCGAGTCATTGTGACCTTGACCTTTGACCTAGTGACCTGAAAATCAATAGGGGTCATCTGCGAGTCATGATCAATGTACCTATGAAGTTTCATGATCCTAGGCCTAAGCGTTCTTGAGTTATCATCCGGAAACCATCTGGTGGACGGACCGACCGACCGACCGACATGTGCAAAACGATATACCCCCTCTTCTTCGAAGGGGGGCATAAAAATGTATCAAGGTTTAACTTATAGAGCTGGATTGGAGATGAACTAAATGCTGAGATCGATTTAAAAAAAAACTTCAATTGGGAATTTTAAGGTCCCATTATGGAAAAATATTGCTTTTTTCCATTGGGAATGGGTCCCCTACATGCGCCAAGTTTGAATGAAAAACAACACTGCTGTCTGGACTTGGTCTAGTCAACGATTTTTTCCTTCTTTTATATAGTACCAGAAAACGTCATTTTCCCAATTGGGAAAGAACAACACATTTCACATTTAGTTAGTTTCCCTAAATATATTATTGACAACGTTACAACACTTAGTTATCAATTTTAAAGTATTTGGGAGCAAAAAATCAAATACACTTATTTCCCATTGTGAAGACTTCACGACGCGAATTTTACCAATTTCAGGTTTGTTCGCACACATTTTTCCCATTTGTGCTGGTACCGGTACTTTTTCCAATTGGACATAAAATCGTTGCTAGTACTCACCATCAGAGGTTTGTACTTGGTCGCCCACTCGGCTCCGATGTTCACATTCTCCAACTCGATGTCATTGTCCAGGCAGATATAGCGGATAGCCTGGCCGCGACCTGACCGTGAGAAACATGTGCTCATTGAGGGTAATCACGTGACGATAAAAGATGGCGTCGTCCGTGCCGAAACAGGCATTTTTCGCCGTTGTATACCATAAATTGTGTTACTTGTTTTAATTTGTAGATGCCGCTCACTTTCCAGCCATATAAGTAAGAAAGCGATAATTTTGTATAACTATCCGCTTTACATCTCGACTTAACTCGCTACGAATTTACTTGGCAGGAGCTGTTATTTTGTGATCCCGATAGGGCCGTCGGATCTTTTACATTCCAAGTTCGCGCTTAATTAATTAAAATAGTTGAGCAGACACATTTACCCAAAGCCACGGAAAATGCGAAAATAATTGAAAGTCACACGCCGAAAATCTATGTAAACAAATGCAACATCTTCCCTTGCCAGAATAATTCCTTTACCTTAAAAATGTTGAATACAGTTTAAACACACAGTGAGTTGTGTGTCATGAAACTGTAGATTTACAAATACTCGGTAAAAGGCCGATAATCTAGTATAATCTTATCGTCCTTGCTGTACCGGTGCATTGATAAAATAATACACTTTGAAATTTCAAAAACGGTTGTTTTTGTTGTTTTGGTTACAACCCTAATTCATTAGTATTTTAATTACTTTATATATAAATTTGCTTGTTTTTCTTTTTTTTTACATTTTGTGTATGGGACTTTACGCGAGGAAGCCATGCCTGATTACTTGACATTATAAAGCCTTTTATTATCGAAAAAAATACTCCTATGTCATAGTTTGTTTTCAAATAACCCACGGCCGAGAGTTTAGATTTGTGGTATCCAATCACTCGTGCTTCGGACAAGTGACTTAACCCATACGCATCTTAACCTCCGGCCGAGGTTTATATGAGTCGTGCTCTGTGTAAAGGGGGTTTAATACATGTGTGTAAAGTGTCGCCCTAGATTAGCTTGTGCACTTCACACAGGATAATCTGGGACGACACCTTCCGCTTATATGATATTTTTCGGTTAAAGAAAGTTTCTTCTTAACAAAAACATAGTTTAAGCGGAAAGAGTCGTCCCTGATAAGCCTGTGAGGACTGCACATGCTAATCTGGGACGACACTTTACGCACATGCATTAAACGCCCCTTTCACAGAGCGAGGCTAATATGCAACAACAACTTAGATATACAAGTATTACTTCTTGAAAAAATAAACAAGTATATGTGCGCTTCATTCCTCACAAATCTTCTGTAAGCGTTTTTACATCGCTTTTCGCGTACAACATTATCTTTAAATTACCCTACGAAATATTATTTTAATCATATCGACACTACACAAGCTACGCACATGTCTGACTTGACAATACGAACATTCACGCGTGATCCTTCCATCTCAGATAGCAGCGAGTTGCGACATGTGATAAATGCCATCCTTTGTGTATTATTTATTACAAGGCCACTGCCACAAATAGCCTAAAAGTTTATTTATAGCCATACATTAGGTTGTTTTCTTCTTCCAGGTCACACACTAAACTTTACCAAATACTAACACAACACGATAAGCGGTTTTAAGTGATATGCCTTATACGTCTGGAGTTTGTGATGAATTTATTAAAACCATATCACACGCTATAGATAGCATGGGCTGTGTTCTGAATTATTACCGTATGTTCTAGATTAAATATTTTATCACCCTGCATGCAGATCGCTCGCCACAGCAATATGCCATGCCGACCGTCGATAACTTTACAAAGATCCGATTATATTGATCGTAAAAAAGTATGTGATTGCAAAAAAAACTTCAATGGGTGATATTAACTAAACTGTGTGGAAACCTCAACTTATGTCAATTATTTAAGTAAAAACTTCATAAAATATGAGCCTCGTTATGGGAAAACGGGGTTTAATGCTGACTGCATTAAGCCTCGTTTTCCAAGAGCGAGGCTATTTAAACGTATTAATATATTTGTTAAAAGGTCAAAATAAGGGTCATTCCTGGATTCTTCAAAAGATCAAAGCAATAAAATACATGACATCAAAATGTTTAAACCAATTTGATTTGATAGTTTGATGTAAGATATGAAGCTGAAAGCGTTTGTAAGATACGCGCCATGATTTATATTATATATAATAGAAGGCATGAACTTGAAGCGTCACCAATTACTTACCTCGAATGGGGAAGTAGTACAGTTGAACGGCCACTGAAACAAATCGGGATAAAACATTTGAAACTAGTAAAACACTTTGTTTTAGTTTCGTTTAAACCTATTTATTTTAGCTCGATTGCATCGAAAGCCTAAGGCATATTGGTAAGCTCTCGAGTCTGTTTCATAAGTAGGACCAGTACGGTACATGGACTGGTGTCTCTATAATTGAAAGTATAATTACAAAATATTACATCTGATGTTCCTATGCATCTGAAAGGGACTTGTCCTGTACATTTCAAATGGATTTTTATGTACATATTTAAGTATTTTTTCAATTTCTGTAAGTGCACTTACTAACAAATAAATGCTATTTGGAATAGTTTTAAAATGATACAATCGAGAAAAAAGAGGGCCTGAAAGGCCCAAAGTCGCTCACCTGAGATAACAAGATATTATTGGGACAAATCTTCTGACCAAGTTTCATGAAGACCGCACCTTGGAAGCCATGTTTTTCAAGCAAACATAATTATTTTCGAACTCATCCAAGATATCATTGAGATCAATCTTCTGACCAAATTTCATGAAGATTGGACAATAAATGTGGCCTCTAGAGTGTTAACAAGGTTTTACTAAAGCCATATAAGGAAAAATGCCCCGCCCTCTGGCGGCCATGTTTTTCAACCAAAAGGCATCATTTTTTAACTCTTCTAAGATATTATTGGGATGAATCTTCTGACCAAGTTTCATGAAGATTGGACAATAAATGTGGCCTCTAGAGTTTTAACAAGATTTTACTATAGCCATATATAGCCATATAAGTTAAAATGCCCCGCCCCTTGACAGCCATGTTTTTCCAGCAAATGTTACCATTTTCAAACTCATCCAAGATATCATTGGGATAAATCTTCTGACCAAGTTTCATGAAGATCGGAAAATAAATGTGGCCTCTAGAGTGTTAACAAGGTTTTACTATAGCCATATAAGGAAAAATGCCTCGCCCCCTGGTGGCCATGTTTTTCAACCAACCGTCATCATTTTAAACTCTTCCAAGATATTATTGGGATGAATCTTCTGACCAAGTTTCATGAAGATTGGACAATAAATGTGGCCTCTAGAGTGTTAACACGATTTTACAATTACCATATATAGCCATATAAGGAAAAATGCCCGTGGCAGCCATGTTTTTCAAGCAAAGGTTACCATTTTTGAACTCATCCAAGATATCATTGGAAAAAATCTTCTGAGCAAGTTTCATGAAGATCGGAAAATAAATGTGGACTCTAGAGTGTTAACAAGGTTTTACTTTAGCCATATAAGGAAAAATGCCCCGCCCCCTGGCAGCCATGTTTTTCAACCAACCGGCATCATTTTCAAACTCGTCCAAGATATTATTGGGATGAATCCTCTGACCAAGTTTCATGAAGATCAGACAATAAATGTGGCCTCTAGAGTGTTAACAAGATTTTACTATAGCCATATATAGCCATATAAGGAAAAATGTCCCGCCCCTTGGCAGCCATGTTTTTCAAGCAAACGTTACCATTTTCGAACTCAACCGTCATATCCAGAAAACACATGTTCTGACCAAATTTTATGAAGATTGGACCAAAAATGTGACTTCTAGAGTGTTCACATGTTTTCACGATATACATATAGAGAAAACTGCCCCGCCCCCTTGCGGCCTTGTTTTTTCAACGATCTGGACCATTTTCAAACTCGTCCGAGATATCAATGAAACCAATGTTTCCACCACGTTTCATGATGATTGGGCAAAAATTGTGACTTCTATAGTGTTCACAAGGTTTCTCTAAAGCCATATAAGGAATACTGCCCCGCCCCGTGGCGGCCATGTTTTTCAACGGACCGGAACCATTTTTTAACTCAACCAACATATCATTTAGACAAACATTTTGACAAAGTTACATGAAGATTTGGCATCAAATGTGACTTCTACAGTGTTCACAAGGTTTTTCTTTTTTTTTGACCTAGTGACCTAGTTTTTGACCCAGCATGACCCATTTTCAAACTCAGTCGAGGTATCAATAGGACAAATGTTCTGACCAAGTTTCATAAAGATCAGAAATACATGTGGCCTCTAGAGTGTTCACAAGGCAAAATGTTGACGACGGACGACGCACGACGGACGACGGACAAAAGGCGATCACAAAAGCTCACCATGAGCACGTTGTGCTCAGGTGAGCTAAAAAATGAATTAACACGTGTGTGTGCCACGGATTCGAAACCATGACCTTTAGAATAAATATATATGGACCATGCTCTGGGAAAAAGGGGTTTAATGAATATGCGTAAAGTATCGTTCAAGATTAGCCTGTGCATACCGCACAGGCTAGTCAGGGATGACAATTTACTCTATTATGATATTTTTCGTTTAAAGAAAGTATCTTCTTAGCACAAATCAAGGCTATGTGGACATTGTTGTGCCTGATTAGCCAGTGATGACTGCACAGGCTAATCTGGGACGACACTTTAAGCACATGCATTAAACCCTTTTTCACAGAACACGGCCCATATGTTTAACGCGCTTACTTGAGACCACACAGGCTGTCGATATTTGTCATATATTTTAATCGCGTAATAGTCATTTTAATACACACACATTTTCCACATGATCGTTTAAAAGCCCTATAGGCAATACTCGCTTTATTATTTTACCGATTTTGATTGATGGATATTCATAAACGAACCAATATTTAAAACATTTTTCTGAGTCAAAAGTGTTATTTCGCTTGTTACAATAGATAGTATATATTACACATATTTATATTTCAGTTTTAGTCGGAAAATTGCCATGTTTCCACAACGTAGACACGTCGCTTTAAATATATGCATGTATTGTAACACAAAGAAACCTGTGCATGTTTCTACCTCAATGCATGGGCGAACGATGCATTACACATAAAACTTAACAGCAGTCGATATTGTCATAAATGCACACTCAAGTTCACTTGATATTTATTCATTAACATATTCCGAAATACAACAAAGCATACAAATAAGCTCTTACTTGTTGTGCAGTCCCGTGATTTCTGAAAAGAATGTACAAGAAGTGAGCACAATATCCACTATTTTATCATGCAGATATAAACCGGTTAAAAGCAGTTGATTATCGACTGAGCGCTCTGTGTAGCTCATTGATAAACTGAACTTGATAGGCGATTTAAAGGGACTCGTTCATAGTTTGGTAAAATGAAGATATTCACAATAATTGTCATATTTCTTTTATACACATTTTGTTTATACAAGCGAAATAAAACTCCAATAAAAATGTTACAAATACTGGTTCACGAATTATTAATAAAAATTCGAAATCGATGAAGCGTTTTGCAAGGCTTTTGTTTAGTTTGATAAAAAGTAAGTAACTAAAATAGCGTGTATTATTCGCGCATGAGCTCTAAAGCCTGCGCGACACTGTTTGATTCCTTCGGTCCGGGTAAGAATAACGGGAACGGGACTTTTTGTTTCTTGTCAAAGTATTATATTCAAAATATTATAGTTTCGTTTGTTAACATTTTAGTGACATGTGTCTAAAATGCAAAACTCTTAAAACAAGTCCGTTTAAAGGGACCTTTCACAGATTTTTGCATGTATTGAAATTTGTCATTAAATACTGTATATTGATAAATGTAAAAATTGGTTATAAGAGGCTCCTGTAAGAAAAAAAAGAATAAAATTAAGCAGAGAACAAAAAGTAACCCCTTAACCGGGCTCGAATAACTTACACCTGGAGTAAAAGTCTGTCGCTTAGACCACTCGGCTATCCGTGCTCATACAATTAAAGATTAAAGAAGTTGTTTATACTTTATACAAGCAATCTTCGTCGTAGAATCACACAATATAACGACAAAAACAGACCTCTCCAAATTATTCAATCGTTTTGCGTTGCAATGCTTTATAATTTTCAGGTTTTTAAATCGTCAAAAGGCCACTCCAAATTGATGTGTTGGTCGTCGGATTTGCCGCACCTATTTGTTCAAAATGGAAAAAAAATAAATTATTTTTTTACCGCTCGCACACTTTTATGTTTCCTTCTGTAACCATAGCGCATGTGTTTTTTTTATTTGTAAAAAAAAAGAAATCTCGCAGAAACGATTTTTGACGCTGAATACGAATGCCAAATATAGTGTTTCGTAACCTTTTTAATCGATATTTGAAGACGCTCAAAAAATCGATCGAGACGACCAGAACAATGGCTGCCTGCGTGACATCGTGTTTAGCTGTGGTGACAATTGCTACAGATTGCGGCGAAAAGTTGCTTCAGCCCACACTAATGAACATTAACACATCTGCCACGTTCAATGATTCATTTCAATTAGTGTGTTCACGTTCGGACATTCAACTATCAGCCGATGCCATTTCAACATGTTGTATTTCGAACAGCATCGTGAAACATGGTGTACGCTTTTTTATGCATTTTCTTCATTAAATGGGTTTATAGACGGTATTTCCCTATATGTAGGCAATTTTTTCATATGTTAATACAGTTTTAAGTGAACTAAAATAAACATAAAATCATTAAAGGCTTGTTCTAAAAGTGTCACAAGGACAAAGTTTTATAAGTATGAAAACGCATGGTTGACAGAACATGTTTAACAGAGTCCGTGTATTTCAGCAACATCAAATAAGTGCTTTTTAATTTATAAATTTATTTCATAAAAATACAGTACCGTACTAGCCATCAATATGCCCCTTTTAAAATAAGGTAGCGACAATGGATTATAATGCATGGCCTTTGAATAAACATTTTACTAATTGCATTACAAGATGATAAATCAAAACTTACAAGTATTAAAATGGTTCCAGTCTGTTGAAAAATATGGCTACCAGTTGTGTTTATATGGCTATAGTGAAACCTTGTTAACACTCTAGAATTCACATTTATAGTCCCATCGTCATGGAACTTGGCCAAAGATTTGTTCTAATGATAGCTTGACTGAGTTCGAAAATGGTTACGGTTTGTTGAAAAACATGGCCGCCAGGGTAGCGGCAGTTTTCATAATATGACTGTATTAAAACCATGTTAACACTCTAGTTGTAATGCTGATGTTGGTGCACAATGATTATAATGATGATGATGATGACCTAATAGATATATTATTGCTTGTGTGTACATAGATTCTTTTCTTTGTATGAGAATTGAATGTAAAATATTGCTGTTTAAACAAGTATCCTTTGTTAATGCAATATTTTTCTATCGAAATGTGCTTATTTTTTTATTCTTCGCTCTTCGCTCGCTTGAGAATTTTCCTGTTTTCAAAAAAAATACTTTTATTTTTTTTCGCTCGCCTCTTCAACTTTTTTTTATAAAAAAACGGAGACCAACAAATCAATTTGGAGTGGCCAAAGATGCATATAATGGATATTTTAGAGTATGGTAAATGTTCAGTATTACTGTTTCCTCACAAATATCATAACAACAACGAAAATTTGCGAACAAGTCCCTTTAAATTGTGAAGCTTATGAAGTCTTGCTGTTGTAAAGAAATATATAAAAAAAACAATTGAGGACTTTTAAGAAAAAGGGAACAATCCGGAGGTATCCTGCTTTTATTATTGTATATACAGTTGTAGTAGTAACAGCATTAGTGGTAGTGGAAATTGTAGTAGTAGTAGTAGTAGTAGTAGTAATAGTAGTAGAAGTAGTAGTAATAGTGGTGGTAGTAGTAGTAGCAGCAGCAGTAGTAGTAGTAGTAGTAGTAGTAGTAGTAGTAGTAGTAGTAGAAGTAGTAGAAGTAGTAGTAGTAGTAGTAGTAGTAGTAGAAGTAGTAGTAGTAGTAGTAGTAGTAGTAGTAGTAGTAGTAATAGTAGTAGTAGTAGTAGCAGTAGTCGTAGTAGTAGTAGTAGTAGTAGTAGTAGTAGTAGTAGTAGTAGTAGTAGTAGAAGTAGTAGTAGTAGAAGTAGTAGTAGTAGTAGTAGTAGTAGTAGTAGTATTTTTAGTAGTAGTTGTAGAAAATAGTAGTAGTAGTTGTTGTTGTAGTTGTAGTAGTAGTAGTAGTTGTAGTAGTAGTAGTAGTAGTAGTAGTTCTTCTTGTTGTTGTTATTGTAGTAGTAGTAGTAGTATTAGTAGTTGTTGTTGTAGTTGTAGTAATAGTAGTAGTAGTAGTAGTAGTAGTAGTAGTAGTAGTAGTAGTAGCAGCAGCAACATAAGAAGCAGATGATGTTGTTAATGCTGTTGTAGTAGTAGAAGTAGTAGGACTAGTAGAAGTAGTTGTTGTTGTTATTGTTAATGTTATTGTTAATATGGCTCTTGAGCTTACAATAGGCTTGTTCTCCCCCGCCTACAGAGGCAATTGTCGGCATTGTATTTTTATTGATAAAAATATATATCTATATTTTATTGATATCGAAATATCTTATGGATATATAAATACGTTGAGTATTTTAGATATATAAATGCCTTTAGTAGTTGGTACGGAGTTTCTTATTAACTAATGCCCCATGTCCTTAATATCAATTAATCACATGGTAGTAGGTATGATGAATTAATTCTTATGACATCCAGGTGTATGTCCTGATAACAGTTGCATCACATGAAAGTAAATATTAAGAAATAATGCGTTTTACTTAAGACACACTGTCAGATGTTCAAACCGAATGAATTAAATGTACACAAGATAAGTATTGATGCAAAGCATCAAAGGGCGTCGGGAATTTCAGTGTAAAAGGCACTCAATGAAGTTACATGGAACGATTTTTTTTCTACTGTAAATATTAATATATTGGCCGATTATTTTAAACAAAATAGAAAAAGATACTGGTATAACCATTATCTATGATTTTGTGTTATAACCCCCAAATAACCATTATCTATGATGTTGTGTTATAACCCCCAAATAACCATTATCTATGATTTTGTGTTGTAACCCCCAAATATTTCATAGTTCATTTTATTTACATTGGTTTCCTTTTGTTTACTGGCATCCGTCTGCAGTTTTCATTAATGGAACAGGACTGTGTAGGTTTTAAAACATCTGCTTCATTTTGTAAGCGTAATTTCATATTTTTCTCAACTTCAAGGGGAGATGATTCTGAACTTATTCTTACGTTGCTCATTTACGATAGGGGTTGAGTACTCATTGATGTGAAGACACTGTTTAAGTTTTAATGTGTTTACGAACCCCCCACCCTCTCACACATATATTTCATGGGCATAATAAAAACAAAAAATGGTTACAATAAAACAGCATATTTATTTAAACTAAAATGTCTACATCAAAACAAAAAGTTAACATAGAACACAAATAAAATAATTTGATTCTACTGGGGCTCGAACCTTGGGCCTCTCACATGTGAAGCGAGCGTATAACCACTACACTACGGAACCGCTTGAAAAATCACCTTCTAACTAAGATATTAATAAGTGACTGTAGTGTAACGGTTATCAATAAAGCAATAAACCGTGTTATGGCTGTCGTCTTGTAAAATTGAAGAAAATACGCGTTAACCAAAACTCGAACAGCAAAAGTCTGCGCTATTGTTAGAAAAACCACAAAATAAGTATATTTTGATTATGTTTTGTTTTTATACAAAACCAGAAAGTTTCAACGGTTCGCGTATTTGCCAAGTCCTTGTGATCTTTTATTATTGCCCAGTCCATGTGATCAGTTATTAATTAAAAGAATTAGCTTTGCATTATTGGCAATAAATGTTGTAGTAAATGTAATAGGCACAAATGCAGTACTTATTTACACTAATTTACACAAAAAATCACCACTATGCAAGATATTCTGACAGCAAAAATATATACATTGATCCGTAAAACAACTTCTCCTCCCATAAGCGAAAAACAAACGTATTACATACGAGTCGCCGCACTTCAGTGCGACGCCAATAATGTACGGCTATTCGGTTGCGAACTGTTGATATTAAATCCCTTTGTCGAGTAGTAACATCATCATTGAAGAAGGGGAGCTCGAAGCCAACTGAAGGCGTGTATTGCAGAAAAAGTGGTGCTGTTGTATTAATATGTTCCTAACAATTTCATCTATATAAAATGTGTAGTATAAAAACATGTGCCTCAAAAGATGGAACATGAATACTTTACTAAAATGCATAATTTTAGGGAATTTACTGCATATATGCTGTCGGTTATCAAATAAAGAAATAACACACATAATAAATCTTATTCTTGGGTACCTTCCTTTCGTCACCGGCTTGTTCAGATGGGAAAGCGGTGGACTAAAAATCTGAAGATCGCGGTTTCCGTTGCCGGCCCTGCCACATAACTTTATTAGATTATATCTGCTCTCCACCCCTCTTCCTCTAATAAAATACATTGTATAAACGATTTGAATGTCAAGCGGTTGTTGTGATTGTACATGTAAACTAATGACAGTTTCCAGAAATCAAATGAACTTACTGACGGTTCGTCTATTTAATGAGTGTAATCGTTTAACTATTTTTCTTTTTATTGACCGTTGATTTTAAAAAATGACAAGAAAGTCATTCAATCACCTGTAATTTATAACTGAAAATAAACCCTTACTGAAAATACAATATATTTAAATTATTAACACAAACATTTCATTGAGTCAACACATTAAAATATAGGATATTGTGGTACAAAACGCATGCATAGATTTTAGTTGCTAGATTTTCACAGATACTGCAGATGCACTCTTTCAAAATGAAAGAAGTCCACGACACACATCAGTAACAAACGCATGCACTTAGTTGAGTTGACAGAGCTGAGTCTCGGGAGACTATGCTGATGCGCTCTGTTTGTCACTTCTGGGAGCAACGCCTGCTGTGGCTAAGCAGGCCAATGCGGGAATGGCAGTCCGTGTTGTACAATATGCACGCAACAAGGCTTGCAGTCGGGGAATTGCGGCGCGGGCTTTCCGCATGCTTCTCTTTCGAGTTGCAAGCTCAGAACTGCTTGCGTCGGCTGCCTCGATTCCTTTATGTATTGACTGTCTCCAAGCCATGTGATTCTCGGCCAAAGTCTCCCAGGTGTCTGTTGCGACGCCGCAGTCTTTGAAGTCCCCCTTGCAGTCACCCTTGTACCTCAGGACTGGCCGACCCACGGGTCGAGTGCCAGTTGCGAGCTGGCCGTACATGACGTCCTTTGGTAGGCGTCCATCCTCCATTCGGCGCACGTGGTCCTTCCTTTAAACTATAAACAATCACAATAATCCTTCATTTAATCTATAAGGAATCACAATAAGTCATGCATTTAATCTATACGCATTTACCATAAGTCCTGCATTTGATTTATAAGGAATCAAAATTATTCCAGCACAAAATATATAAACAAAAACTATAAGTCTTTCACAAAATCTATAAGCAATCACCAATAGATAGGTCCTGTTTTAATAAGTGGTACGCATGATGTTGTAGACACTTTGATTCCCGAAAATGTGGCTCTCTGATGTATGAGTTTTATCTTCTTGTTGAAATGCGTTTATTTATATAATAACTATTCTTACTAACCGTGTTAAAGCACGAATCAGTTTGCATAGGCAATCGCGACACAAGGGTAATGTATGCATAACTTAATTAAAACACACGTGAAATGTAACCACTGATGTTATTCGTTTTTCTATTCGACACGCTGGCCATGCGGATACTTCGATAACAGAATCCAGTAGTAGAACGTCGGCCTCTGGTACCGAGTTTAAGCCTAGATAGCAGCGGGAGGGGGGATACCGGAATTTGCCCACGATTCGGCAAGGGTACCGGTGTAGTACCAAGGAAGCAGATATCGAGAGGAGTGTATATAAGCTCCAACGTTACAATCGATATAAGATAAATAAATTTAAAAGATAAATAAATTTAAAATTTACGCTAAATTGGTCAGATTTCAATTCCGAAGATGTTGTATCTTAATTGAATATGCCATAAAAAACGAAAACCATATTCATTGTACAACGGGGTTATAAAAAGAAGGAAACTTTTCGGTGATTCGTTTTAAAATTAAAGTCAGTGCAGACATTGTCATTTATTGCATGCTGACTATAACAGTATTCCACCGCATTTTTTTTCATTTCTGGTCGAGTGTGTTATATATCTGTTGAAAAGTGTCCGGTAATCGGTCACAGGAGTGCCATTGTCGCTGAGATGATCGGTTAAAGAAGTCGCCCAAAAATGTGGCATCAGCATGTGAATTTCCTCAAATACGTTAGTAAACTTAAAATGTAACGTGTGTTAAATAAAAAAAGACTTATCTATCTATTAATTCAAATTGTTAACAAGTTCTTGATTTATTTCTGTGTGTGTGTGTGTGTGTTTAAATTTGTACATGTTGATTTTCTCGTTTTTGCTCCACGAAAGCCACCGTTTTTTCGCGAATTTCTTTCATCGCAATACAATAAAATAATCAGTACAACATGTTACTTTTGTTTATTAATTATTCATTTTTTCGGCGTAAGCTGCATAAGCCAGCTTTTCACCCTGACTTGACCTTTGTAAGTGTCCAATAAAATTCAAATAAAATTTCCCGCGGCTAGGTACGAATGAATACACTTAATTTATTCCATTGGCTGATTTGAGTATACCACCAGAACATTGGAAACATATCCGCGTCTTTGTACCACTGTTTTACTGTATGAAACAATTTTATCTCTAATGAAAAGGCTTAATAGATAGAACAGTTTTACACTCAATTCTCGACATCAATACAGTTTGTGCGTACACCTTTTATTTTCAGAGTATTACCAGCGCAAAAGCGTTTATACTTAAAAGGCTATGTTCTCATATTTAGTACTCACTTCCATATTCCTGTCAACATGTTAACATGTAAAAGTATAAAGAGCAGTGGAAGCGAGGCCTCACTTTAAAGAATTGCATTTCAACCCGCGAGGTTTCGGGTCAAGTCGCGGACATTCATAGTTTATATACAGGCATCACCGGAGTTCGCGGTCAGTTAAATAATCGTTATATAATAAAGACGCTATCCGTGAACTAGGTTACCTGGAATTTTCTTTAGACCAGAAATATGTTAAAAGAAGATATTCAGCAATATAATTATGGTATGTCAATAATAGATTCTTAATGTGTTTTCAACAATACAATGATAAATATTATTTTTAATAAATTTAACCATAATTATTCCACCATATTGCCTAATGTACTAAAGTGATATTATGAGCATGTAACAGTTTATAGGTGTCTATCGCAACCGTTGATTATTTTTGATGTTTCTACTTCATATACACTTATAGTAATTAATGCAGCATCAACATACTAAAACAATATACCAGAAAGAGAAAAATAATGCATTTGAATATTAACCGTACTTTCGTTTGACAACTGATCATGCGTTTACGAGTTGAACCTAAATTTAGTTTTAGTGCAGATTTGTTCATACGACACAAAGACACAATATTGTTTTACGGATCATTTCGGCTTACAGGACTGGGTGGGTCACGTAAGAATATCGAATATAAAATATATTTTTATAAACAACTGGTAGCAAGGTGAGTTGCAGATAATTCATCAGTAACCACATTTTAACTAACTATTTTGACCTGTTAATTCTTTTCAGCTCAATTCAACAGTGCAAAATGCCCATAATATCACTTTAAGCATGAGCACGATGATTCTCGATACTGTTAATAATCTAATCAAATAGCAATGCCCGACAGACCACTAAAACAGGTTTGTTCTCGTGTGGCCGGTTGACTCATATGTTTAAATTTCACTTCCATTCTTCTTTTGGTTTTCTGTTTTGTATCTATAGGTTTATGACCAGCAATATGTTATAATGTAAAATAAGCCGCGAAAACTCCCCGTAACATCCCGTACTGCGTGTGATGCAGCTAAGAACTGCACAGAAAAAGACATTCGCTATCCTTGATCTCATTCATTAAACTATTTACGCCGTATATCTTTTTTAAAGATATTTCTTGTTTATTCTATAAACGACCTAAGAATTTAAGTAATAGTCTTGTGAAATGTTCAGTGTCTTATAAAAATACTCAAATACATTTATCTGGTAAATGTAACCGACGAAGATGCACACACTGCAATAATATTAACATATGTTCAAATTTCAAGAGTAGTGTTTCTGGTTTACCCTATGATTTACGCTATGATGTTGATTGTACTTCACGTAATGTTATATATCTAATAACATGTAAAAATTGCTGTAAACAATATGTCGGGCAAACTAATCAAAATGTATCCCACAGAATGAATAGCCATAGATTTAATATAAAAAACGGTTAAATAAATAATATTTTACATGTTGCTACACATTTTGGATCTACTCAAAATGATTGCATTTATCTGATTTCTCTTTTGTACCTTTTGATGTTGTTGAAAACAATCTAGACCGTTTATGTAAAGAAACATTTTGGATACATAAATTAAAAACTATAATTCCTAACGGTCTAAATAATAAACTGCTTTATAACATATAGAATATTAGCATAATTCACATATACATTTGATGTTTGCCTATTACACTGTCCTTTTATTTAAAAAATTCGCAATACGAAGTGCTATTCCATCTATCTATCACACGATGTTCCGTGGCTGAAAACCCCAAATGAACAGAACATAAATGCAAGCAAAATGAAGAACTCACCTCTCGCGCGCAGCTTTTTTTCTCTGTTATCGAAGTGCCATCGCTATATCGAAGTATCTGAATGACCAGCGTGTACTTCAGCAATAAAAAATAACATATATATATATATATATATTATATATATAATTTAATCATGACATTTCTAAAAGTTAGTATGCGTTTACCTGCTTATTTGCAATAAACGCAATCACAATACTCTCGTTGCTTTCAATACGTTTATTAAATACACTGTGATAAAATTAAGGATGTTGTCAGTTAGTGAAAGGGTTACTTACAACATAAATGTCTGTATGTTCTCATCGCTGTGATATGACTAAAATACTGCTGATTACGCCAAACAAAATTCAAACAAACAAAATGCACGTGTGAACTTATCATTTCTCTGAGGGGAAGTCACTGCTCCGTGCAGATTGACATGGGGTATGTTATCAATAAGGCCACCCCGTTATCAGACCCAGTGTTCTACAATCTGACTTCTACAGTAGTCCAGGACGCTTGAACCATTGCATACAGTTGATTGATTTGCATGTAGTGAATCACATACCATTCAAGGGTGCCTGTGAAATGACGGAATACACTTTTTATTATTTCCCAGTTCGAGGTGAGTTGTGAAGGATGTTCAATTAATAAATTATTCTAACATTATACTCGCTGATAGTTACATGTATACAAACAACGTCGAACAAACTAGGACTATCAACATAGAAAAGCAAACAGAAGAAGCGGTCTCGATTTTGATAGCATCACAATAAAATTATCATTTTAATTAAAAAATAATAATGTAGCTGACCATCTTTTTGGTTAATAAACAACGATTTGGAGTTCTGAAGTCTTTGTTTAATACTGGTCCTCACGCAGGTTGCGGCGAGGCTATCCGGATGCTGTCATTGTTTAATACTGGTGTACATGTAGGTCGCGGCGAGGCTATCCGGATTATGTCTTTGTTTACATGTAGGTCGCGGCGAGGCTATCCGGATGTTGTGGGCAGACGTTGGCGCGTCGTACGAGGAGATCAACGTGGCGCCCTCTGTGGAGGTGTGGCAGCAGCAGTGGAAACACAAGATGGTAAGGGACAGAACACGAGATGGTAAGGGACAGAACACAAGATGGTAAGGGACAGAACACAATATGGCAAGGGACAGTCTTTGAGTTTGTAAAGGGGAAGGCTCCGAGTTGGTAAGGGGAAGTCCTCGAGTTGGTAAGGGGCAGTACTTGACGTGGTAAGGGTCAGTCCTTCTGTTGGTAAGGGGCAGTATTTAAGTTTGTAAGGGGCAGCCATTGAGTTGGTTAGGGTCAGTCATAGGAAACACAAGATGGTAAGGCAAAGTCTTTGATTTTTTAAAGGGGAAGGCTCGGACTTAGTAGGGGCAAATCTCGGAGTTGATGAGTGAAGTCTCGTAGTAATTAAGGGACAATTAGGAGTTATTAATGGACAGTTTCGGATATGATAACGGACATGCTTGAAGTCGGTCACATACCACTTCAGAGTGATTAATGTAAATCTCAATGTTGCTAATGGAAGGCTCGTGAATTAAGGACAACCTTAGTGTTATTAAGGGACAGGCTCTGGGTGGTTTAATGACAGTTCTCGGATCGGTTCGGGTTGATAAAAGAAAGTCTTGGATTTCATTGGAAGTGAACAAAGTACAGCTACGTTAGAGTGGCCATGTGTTCAAGTACATCGTTGAATTCACACACGTGTTTTATAACCAAGTATACAGCTGCTACGTGCAGTCCATGTTTTGCATGTATATTATGTAGTTGGCCTGTCTGCATGTATATGCCATCTTTAAAAGTAAATTATACGAGATGAAATTTTTTGGTAATCATATATCACATCGTTTTGTTTTCTCCAGCATGATTTCCGGTTGATGCTCACACTGGTTCCCTGTTTATTGTGCTAGTGCAGCCATTACGCTGGTTCTCTGTTTCTCGTGTTATTTCAGCCGTTATACTAATTCCCTGTTTTTCGTGTTATTTCAGCCGTTCGGCCAGGCCCCGATGGTGAAGCACGGGGACCAGGAGCTAGTGCAGTCGAACGCCATACTGAGATACCTGGGCCGGAAGTACGGTACGCAGCTATTGTTGGGGGTACTTTTGTTCTCGTAATTGCAAAAATGTGTAGCTTAGTTTTACTTTCTATCCAGAATATTTTACCAATATATGTTTGAAATCATATTTTACAAGCATGTTAAAAGTTAAAAAATAATAATAAAGGAACAAGTAGACAGATTTCGTGGAATATGTCATGAGCTACATGTAGATTTTAACGAAAGAATAATATAAGGAATAGGCTACTCTCAAGCAATTATAATAAAGAAAATGGATTACCAATGTTGCAAACATCGGGACTCGAACCCAAGACCTTTGACAGCAAAATCTTACACCAATCACTAAACAAATGAATCGCTCATAAAACAACAGCGACTAATTAAAACATTGATATTGTAACACGCATAAGAATAACATTATCGATAAAACCCGTTTTAAAACCGTTATTATGTATTTCAATTAATGATTATCCATTCACGATCTTGAATATTCATGAAAATTCATGACGCGGATATAGAGTATGCCTTCTATAACAATGTTTTACATATTTTGCAAAAAATGAGGGAACTCAAACACCGTATAGCCGAAAGGGCGTATTCATTTAAAAAAAAGAATAAATATCAAGTGGTTTACCGGTTGAAAACACACGCTACTCCTTGGCGAAAATCACGAAAACGACATTTTGTAAGCCAGTACCATCTAACCTCACTCAGTCAGCTCCCGTATACGCACGCCCCCTGCTTAAACTGAGTCTAACTGTGAGATTTAACACTGATGTAGTTGTAGACCAAGTTGTGTGTTTTGGCTCCAGGACGTTTTAATCTCGAGCTCATAAGATTCGCGGGTCTCGTTATTTTACTTTCTTGCGTACATTTTTTTATCTAAAAATCGGTTGCAGGCAATCGCCGAATTTTATGCGGCTGGAGTTTGAGTTGTTTTATGACAGTCGTTTCCTACATGATTTTGAATCTACCTATCTACTCATTTAACATTGTAACAAAGGTTCTATGTTTTAGTATAAACAATATATTAAAGTTGTATTTAGTTGCCGACAAAAAGTCAACGCGATTCTAGATAAATAAATAAATGTAAAAAATACGTAGGTATGTAAATCTTGATGCAAGATCATTCGTTTGTATAACGTTTTGGAAATATTCCAAGTATGTAGTCGTACAAAAACATCCAAAAATTAGTATAGCTTTTTTTTCGCATTGTTGGTGAGTCAATTGTCAAGACTGGAAAAAATCATGTATGTAACTGTAACTACAAATGAATCTTTACAACGGCCCCTTATGCAAACCTATATGTCACTGTTACTACGAGTGTTTCTGTATGCTGGCTAATGTTTCAGACCTTTGTGTCACTGTGTCTACGAATGTTTCTGTACTCTGGCCCCTGCTGTAGACCTATATGTCACTGTAACTACGAATGATTATGAACGCTGGTCCCCTGTTTCAGACTTATATGTCACTGTAACTACTGTCACGTAATCGTTCATAGTTCATGGACGACACATAGTTACTAGCAATGTACATTACTCTTAAATTACTGGTGTGTAGCCTATCATTCAATATCTCGTCATGCGCGTATTGCCATGATGACGAGATTTGCATTAACTACCATTTTCCCGTGTTGCGCATGGGGCAAGTCCGTCCCTCTCTATTAATGTCAATTTATCTGCATAATGTGGGATAAAAATATTCAACAATACCATATATCAGTTTCTAGTCCAATTTAAAGTCTGACATAACTAATATTTTCAATTATACAAATACGTTGTGATTGCTACATGATTGTGTCTTTGTCCAACTGTTCACCTCTAGATCTAAATGCTAACTGATTATTTTCCTACAAAATTTGCCCCGTGAAACTCAGATATGAATTCCATTGGTCAGTGTTCTATACGTGCTTAGTTCTGGTTGGTTGGGTTACATTCGGGAACAGAGCGTTCAAGCTTTTACATGCATCGAATAGTATTGTTTCTGTACAAATATCGTGTGTAACTAAGGCAAACAAACACCACCGCCTAAATCCTTTATGTTAACAGCGTCGAAGCCATTATTAGATAAGAGCGTTGTTAAACACACAACCTATCTATATACGATATTTGATCTTATACTCTGTTTATTTTGTGACTGCACTTTTGTGACTGTCATGTTTACTACCCATCGATAAAATTTTCAATATTTCATACATAAAGTAATCCCAAAATAGTCCACCTACAAATTCCTACCATAACGTGACACAACGAATGTTTATGTACGCTGGTCCCCTATTTCAGACTTATATGTCACTGTAACTACGATGTTTCTGACTCTGGCCCCTGTTGTAGACCTATATGTCACTGTAACTACGAATGTTTCTGTACGCTGTCCCTGTTTCAGACCTATATATCACTGTAACTACGAATGTTTCTGTACGCTGGTCCCCTGTTTCAGACCTATATGTCACTGTAACTACGAATGTTTATGTACGCTGGTCCCCTGTTTCAGACCTATATGTCACTGTAACTGCGAATGTTTATGAACGCTGGTCCCCTGTTTCAGACCTATATATCACTGTAACTACGAATGTTTATGTACTCTGTCCCCTGTTTCAGACCTATATGTGACTGTAACTACAAATGTTTCTGTAATCTGTCCCCTGTTTCAGACCTTTATGTCACTGTAACTTCGAATGTTTATGTACTATGTCCCCTGTTTCAGACCTATATATCACTGGTACTACGAAAGTTTATGTACGCTTGTCCCCTGTTTCAGACCTATATGTCAATGAAACTACGAATGTTTATGTACGCTGGTCCCCTGTTTCAGACCTATATGTCAATGAAACTACGAATGTTTATGTACGCTGGTCCCCTGTTTCAGACCTATATGTCACTGTAACTACGAATGTTTATGTACTCTGTCCTCTGTTTCAAACCTATACGTCACTTTAATTACGAATGTTTCTGTACGCTGTCCTCTGTTTCAAACGTATATGTCACTGTAACTACGAATGTTTCTGTACGCTGTCCCCTGTTTCAGATCTATACGGTGACGGACCCCTGGAGCAGTACCGGATGGACATGCTGACCGACCACGTAGAGGACATCCGGTCAGAGTACAGCCGCATGATCTACCACAACTATGTACGTATATGGGATGTTAATACATTCACAGCAATGTGAATTTTTTCATCAAACGTTTATTTAATACAAACTACTCTACTATGGCGTTGACTTAAAGTTGGACGACTGATAACAGAAAGATAAAGGGACGTATTAAAAATATTCAAATTTCGGCAAAAAATGTCCTTAAATGTGCTTACTTACAAAATTGTAATATTTGAAACAGTCTAAGATAAATAAAATATACAAACAAACAAAAACTTCGAAGCTCTTACCAGGATAAGTGCCCAAGACTATTGAACGCAAACCCCATATAGCTACTACTCGACCATTCAGTATTGTGAAGTTTAAAGGGGCCTTTTCACGTTTTGGTAAATTGACAAAATTTAAAAAACAAATGTTTCAGATTCGCAAATTGTCTCTGTTGTTATGATATCTGTGCGGAAACAGTAATACTCAACATTAACCATGCTCTAAAATATCCATTATATGCATCTTTTTTACGATTTAAAAACCTGAAAATTATAAAATCGTTGCAACGCGAAACGATTGCATAATTTGGAGAGTTCTGTTGTTTTCGTTATATTTTAGGATACTACGAGGATTGCTTATATAAAGTATAGAATACATCACTCATTGTATGAGCTCGGATGGCCGAGTGGTCTAAGCGATAGACTTTTACTTCAGGGATCAGTGGTTCGAACCCAGTTGAGGGTTACTTTTTTTTCTTTCTTTAATTGTTTAATTCTTGTTTAATTCTTGTATTTTTTTTTGACTGGAGCTCTTTAGATCCAATGTTTACATTTATCAATATAAAGCATTTAATGACAAACTTCAATACATGCCAAAGTCTGTGAAAAGGCCCCTTGAAAAGTATTTTAACGCTATTTATTACACATACTTTGCCAAATAACGACGAAAAACTTAACAAACGCTTTATTATTTACATGATTCGATTGATGATTGTTCATAGACGAACACATAATTGAGTCTCGCTCGGTGAAAATGGGGCTAAATGCATGTGCTTAAAGTGTCGTCCCAAATTAGTCTGTGCAGTCTACACAGGCTAATCAGGGACGATACCTTCCGCGTAAACTGGAATTTTGCTTAAAAGAGACTTTCTTCAAACAAAATATATCATTAAAGCGGAGAGAGTCGTCTTTTATTAGCCCGTGTCTACTACACAGGCTAATCTGCGACGACATGCATTAAACCCTCTTCACAGAGCGAGGCTCATATTTTTGCCAAGTGTATTTAGTTAGCACTGTTTTTTGCTGATTTGTATAAAAAACATACATCATTTTCCACGACAATTTTTTTTGGAAAATGTTAATTTATTTAAATTGAATTGTATTTCAGTTACACAATTTAACGCTACTGTATAATATCTAAAATAATTCCCATCAAATTTTGTTTGAGATGTCAATTATTTTTTGTTATGCATTTCCGACCATCATGTTGTCTGTACAACGGGAATGATAATTAACACTACATAGTATATATATATGTATATATTTACATGCATATTCTTCCCTAGGACAACGGCAAAGACGAGTACATTAAATCTATTCCTACCAAGTTCGCCCCGGTCGAAGTAAGTAATCAAAGAGTACACTGTCCGCTTGTATGGGCTTTTTGTTCAAATTGAAGTCTCTTCTAAACTAAACTCCAGTTTAGGCGGAAGTACTGTCCCTGATTAGCCAATACGGACTGCACAGGCTATTCTGGGACGACACTTTACGCATATGTATTAAGACTAATTTTCTCATAATGAGGCTCATAATATTTGTACAACTTTTGCATATTAAACCTTTGTTTAATTCAGTTTGTTCAATTATCTCGAATAGTGTATCGTTTTGTTTCTCCTTCCAGGTGTGAAGACGTCGTTAAATTGCGCTGACGCTTAACATTAAAAAGAAGTGCATGCCTTATTGTTAAAGCAAAAAACACAGGGCATACTGCTTCACGTTGTGATATTATTATTTGCATATTGTTGAAAGGCAGTATTCTTATTTCTCACTAAAACGATTTTTTAAACTAATTTTTTATTTTATTTATTTTAATGGCAATCATTGCATCCACACGTCCACACAGCTTTTTTAAATTGCCAGGTATTGACAATACATGTTTAGTCATCTTCTTCGTTTTGTTTTCAGAAATTTCTGATGTCATGGGGAAATGAATACATCGGCGAAAGGGTATGGATCGACGTCATGTTACTTAACTTCCTCAGGATGAGTATGTGGGCATAAATTTGTTAAAATTAAAGAAACAAAAGTTTAAACATGTCGTTTACACTTGCATTAATCGTACATAGCCCAGGATATACAAGGGTGGGTATTACAGGGGATTTTACTTCACGACGCAGTCTTACGGTTCGGAGCCATTTTACAACACTTTTTCTCTATGATTCCTGATATAATGCTTTGAAAAAAGTTTTTTAGTCTTAATTGCAAAAACTACGACCCATAGTTCAATAAATTAATGTTGAGTTCTGATTCCAGATGGTCAGTGCTTTTAACGTTGAAAAAAAGTTAAATTTAAATTCAACCATTACACACACTCCATTGGATAGCGCCATATGAAAGGGATATTAATGGAAATGCGCTGAGACTGTTTGGTAACGGAAGATTTGATTTTCTGCCGCATATTTCAGATCTCGTTCGCGGACTACAACATGTGTGACCTGCTGGATATCCACGAGGTGCTGTCCCCGGGCTGCCTGGCCCAGTTCCCATCCCTTACGGCGTACCACGCCCGCGTCCTGGCCCGGCCACACATACAGGCGTACCGGAAGAGCGAGGGCTTCAAGACGCGACCTATCAACTTCAACGGCAAGCAGTAAACACAGTTGACGCCCATGTTCTGACAAATAACAGACTGGAGTCCCAAACGCTTGATTCGCTTTTAGTTTAGTCACACATATGGTCGGCCTCGTTACATCGAACAGCAAGCAGTACACACTAATGCCATGTCGTGTTGCTTTGGTGGCATCACCATCTATCTATAGACGAGTTGACGCACGCGCACCTGCGAAGTTTAGAATCCGCCCACTGGTTAGCAAAATGTTGTGGAATTCATATTAGATCTTACACAAAATGTTGACATGATCATAGTTCATAATAACTTTAAGTAAATATAGTAAATATTATTAAACGAATTGTGTCTGAATAAAACAAAAAAACTGATGGCCCCATCGTGTTTACTTTAGAGACATCACCAATACAAACAGTTAAAGTCCATGGCCCGAACACTGAATGTCCGGAGTTCTTAACACTTGCACTTTATCCGCTTTTAGTTTAGTCACGTAGAGAATCAGCCAAGTGGGGCGTTTTATCAAAAGCTGTCTCTCCAAATTTCAAGTTCAAGTTGCGTTTTGTTTATCGACACACAACTACTAACCGACCGTTTTTAATTTCAAATGCCACGTGTGATTTATTAAAGATCCATAAACAATCAAAATCAACGAGTACATATTATACTTCGTAAAATAAAGTTACCCCCCCAAAAAAAACACACAAAAAAACAACAACAACAACAGTGTTACTTATTTATATAAATAGCCAGAATTTCAACCATAGAGTTGGTCTGGTAACATTGATTTAACGAGATACAAACTGCTCGTTTTCATTTTTTCTGGGACAGTATATCCCATTTGAATTTACCGCGACGATATCCGAACATTTACGAGCTAACGCGAGATTGGCTTCGGGCAGCGTCGGAAGGCGGAAGCATGATGTGGATCTCATGAATAATCATTATGTTATTAATTAGTGGAGATGAAGTGAGGACGTCCTGCTTTAGCTATTCAACAAGAAAAACAGGAAAAGAGAGCGTGCAAAAATGAAAGTGAATGTGGGGCAATACATAACTGAAAGGAACTGTGTCAAGGAAAGAATGGGTTTGTTCTTTGTTTTTGAACTTGCCTGTTATCTTTATAATAGCGCGTAGAAATTATAGAAAGCTCAGGCAAGTGCGCTCAAAATTATGCAAATTAACGCAAACCGAATAAATCTCATCCTGACTCGAGATTATCCGTGAAACGATTTTTAGATGCTTAACGCTGCAGAATGTTTGTACTTTAACTTTTCTCTTTACACCAAATTACTTGTTTAAGGGTTTCCTATTGAAATTTACGTTCGTATGGCGGTTTTGGTTGTTGCAAGTTTTTAAATAGCGTCATAGTATTCGGAAGTTTTTTATGGATCTTTAATTGAATGGTATAAAGGTTAAAAGTTGCAATATCACGTAATATTGGAACTGTACTGGAAGCATATTAGAAATGACTTCCAGAAAACCAATCTTATTTATCTGTTGTACTCGGGAGTAACAGACAAGAGCATTCAACGAATTTCCGATTCGAATGATGAAGTGAATATAATAGTTACCTAGTGATTTAGTTTCTTTATCCAACGTGACCCAGTTTCAAACTCGGCCAAGATATTATTAAGAAAAATCTTCTAACCCAGTTTCATGACGATCGGACAATATAATGCATGTGCGTAAAGTGGCAGGTTGGTCGATAAGCTTCGTGGTGCAGGACATCGCCACGCCGTCTGTATCGCTGCCATTCGTTTTCTCTGATATAACTATTGGGGAGGCCATAGCTGCGTTTGAGTCGCAATCGCCGCGTTCGGTGATTCATGATTAACTTATGGCAACGGTGTCGCTAATGGACGGGACAGTGGCGGGAACATGTACCTCAGATGGATGCAATTTTGACTGGTCAACATTTTCGGGACTTAATGGGAACAGTCCACAACGTTTAAACCCATGGATTATCTGGTTCTCATGGCAAAACTGCGCCGCAGCGAGGCTCATATACGTATTAAAATGGGTCCACTTTCACAGCGGTATCGTATACAAATGGGCCTGAAATCTTGAATCAAAATGGGTCTACTTTATCAGAGTTCCGGTATAAATATGGGTCACATTTCGGAAGTCTCAATGGGACACCCCTGCCCTAAAATTTGGAAAGTAAACCCCCCCCCCCCCCGGGAATGTGCTCCTCTCGCCAGTGTTTTCCTACCCATATTACCCATGCGCCAGTTGTTTCCGCCACATATTACAAATACGCGACTTTTTCACTCCACTTTATAACCTCCACTTTCAGACACCAGCGAACACGAGTCTGCGGTACCTAGTCGGGCGTATGTCCACCGACCTGGCCCCGCACCGCTACATATATGTCAGCGAAGTGGCGACGTTCAGCGAGGAGAATACGTCTGACGCCATCAACTCCATCTGTCATTCGATGGTTGATAAGTGCTGGGTAGTGGGGGCTGGAAGTCCGAGGTGTTCCTATTCGGCAGGTTCGAGCAGCGCATTAGAACTCAGTCTCTTGGCCTTGAACTAGGAATTATGAACTTCCGGCGTCGAATGATGACGTTGAAAATCGAGTACTCACGCGGTATAGCGACGACCAACGATAACAAGTTGGTTATCTGCGTCAACAAGACTACTACGTACTTCGACTATGACCCTAGCCACGAGAATCATGTCTTGAAACTGGGTCAAGACGGCGACGAATCAAAGAAGCTAAAATACGGCCGTGTCCCATCCGGGTGGTGGTGAATACCAACGATGAACTCTGTGTTTTCGACAATCTGAAGCACTCCGGAAGAACGAAGATATTACGCTGGTCGAAACGCCGACACGCGCTAACCTGAGAACTAAGAACTCGTCTATCATCAGAAAAGATAAAGTCAGTTTCAAGATTCCTGTGAGCCGGAAAGAGCGGGACGGTCCGTTGAGTCGACCTCGAAATACATCATGGACAAGATACACACGATGGACAACTACAGCTGAACAACAGTCCAAAAAACCAGGCACCGGCGCACGTAACCTACAGTTACGAAGCTCCTTCGACAACAGCGTAACCATAGGCACCTGTCCCGGAACACACCAAAGCGCTCAGCGGTATGAGGGGTGCAATAGAGACTGTGACCGTAACATACTCCGCGCCTTACCTGCCGCCCTTTGATCCCCGCGGAATCGCGTGCGACAAGAATGGTCCCGTGATCGTTTGCGACTATAACAGCAACATGGTGCACCTGCTGGACAAGAACGGACGCCTCTTGATGTACCTATTGACGGCGGCCGACGGCATCTTGAGGTTGATAGCGCCGGGTACCTATGGATGGGCGGTGAAAATCTACAAATTCATCGCGAAGGCTTATCAGGGACGACAACTTCCATTTTTATTGCATGTTTCGTTAAAAGGAATTCTCTTCTTAGCAAAAGTATATTGAAACCTAACTATGATTAGCTATTTGGAAGTTTGAGATCCCCACAGTTTAATTCTTGGCTACTGTTGCATATATCTTGATAGAAGCACCGGCGAATAAAGTTGAAGGTTCGAACAAGTGTTGATGTAAATTGCGCGCGTTTGCGGGGCCTATATATCACCACAGGATATTGCTTGTTTGTATTATAATTGTATCCATATAGTGAGTTGCTGTCACACTTTATAACCACGAACAACTACAGGTGTCCTCTTTAAAGTTTGCGCCGTTCACTACATCTAATGTAGAATTTAATTATTTGAATTTGTTTCTTTACACCATGTATATAATATCTGTTGATTTATTTGATCATCATGCCTTAAGAAACGAAATGAGATTTAGTTTTTATTTCTGAACTCGCAACGCTAGAATGTTTGCTGCCAAAGCAGGGAAAAGGCAACTCTAATTGGATGCATTACATATTAGCTCAGAATTAACTTCAATTTTAATTGAATCTAGCCTGATGAAAGTCAGCATATCTCACTTAAAAGCATAACACGTTTCTATTATTTTTAGAGTATACATTCAACATATTTTTTTCATATGTTGCATATTACATGTAATTCCCACAAATGTGTTTCAAGGTATAAAAATCGCTTTGGAATTGACACGTAGGACTATATATACCCGATTTCAAGCCATTTTCAGGGTCGAAGCGACGCTAATGTACGACTAATAAGCTTATTTGGCCTTAATTTGCTAACAGAAACAAATACTGTTAAAATGCTTTGATAATAATTTAACAAAATAATACAGATATTTAATGCAATATTATGCAATTTTGTGCACAAATCATATATAATATCTATAATACAATTTCCATAGAACTAATCTGTAAAGCCCGTTAGTAAACCAAAGCTTGAAATTGTATAGCTTTTTATGCAAACTATCGCTGTAAGAAGGCTCTCAGCAATGTGTCAAGGACCTTCAAAACGTTAGCAAAGTGACAGGGACTTTCAATTTTTTAATGTTATATGTTAATCACTTCCTAAGTTTCTCAGTAAGATGTAGTGGTGACAGCAATAATAAATCATAGTCGGAACAAGGACGCGCTAGGAGAGAAGCGTTTACGAAGGAAAAACGCAAATGTCGTCAAAAGTACACTTAACAGTGCAACACTTTGTAATACTGCTTTACTGATGTACATCATGATTTGATGACATAAGGCAGAAGAACACATTTGTATTTATTTATTTGTTTATGAAAACAAATACAATTTACACTGTATCATTTAAACTTAGAAACTATCAACCTGATTTAATATAATTTTTTTATCAAATAAAACTTCTATGAACACAGTTGATTCCTAAGTACAAATAATATCGCGATCAAATAAAGAATACATACATTTGCCAGAATCTGCCTTCAATAAACCTGTCTATGCTAAGAAAGTATGTAAAGAAAATGAAATAAAAGTAAACAGAGTTATAAATGCTTCACAACATGATCACCCGTACAATGCGACTATATCAAAACATGTCTTGGAGAGACTTGTAAGAGTTCAACACATGTAAAAAAACACAGACAAAACTTAACAAAAGCACCTAATATGTTTGCATCATGTGGAAAGTGTGGCATGCCCTGTGGTTCCAGCATATAATGTTACATTAATGTAGAAAACAACGATGGAGACATCAAAACTTCATTTCTTGGAAGTTACAGGCTTCAGCCGCTTTGCTCCAACCGCTACAAGTACATTAACAATAACAATAAAATAACAAACTTTACAAAACTGCACTTGGACAATGGCATGTAACTCATCAAAATAAGAATCTACAAAATAAGTACATGAATTAATCATCAGCAACCAAAAAGACGACCCATCAAAACATGTTTGCAGACATTAAAGTTAGGCTTGATTGGTCATTGTCTGCTTGGGTACTACTTAAATATACCTCGGGTACTCTTTAATATACTTAAACGTACCCTGGGTACAGAAAATATACTGAAATGTACCCGGGCATTCTAACAATAAATTGGTCGTTCTCGGCTTGCTTTTTTTTCAAATTAGCTACGTTCATTTTTCTGTCAATATTTTGTAAAATAGCTTCTATGTTATCTAAACTCCTGCTCACAAAAGCATGGCGATGAAGTTTTTTTTTCCAAAGAAAATTGTGTTTCGTATTCAGTAACGCGTTTTACGACATCATATTTTGGGCTGGAATATAACTCCGGTACAATATAAAATTGGCGGTTATGTGTTAGTACCCGGAGTACATAAAAGTATACTTAAGAGTACCCAGGGTACATTAAAGTAGTACCTGAGCCGACAATGACCAATCGAGCTACAGTTAGTGTACCATGTACAGGTATTAACCATTATTTTCTTGTTTTAAAATGTTGATCACAATTGCAATGCTTGTCAGTAGATTTTTTTTCAAGTTGCACATTTTCCTTAACTGAACATTATCCATTGGAGGTGTTTTCATTTTCTACAAGAAGTCAAAGGACACACACAATTCAAACCACACATAACAACTGCGTTCCTAGTTTACAAGTATTTCTTCAGAATACGTAATATTTCACTGTACAAGTCCAAACAACACCAGTAAACAAAAATATAGCAAAGTAATTAATGCATGGCTTCACACAATTAGGTTGGGAAGACAGTTGTGCAAGCAGCAATGATCAATCAAAATGCTTACATGAACACAAGTATAATGATCCCAGTTTGGTATCAAATATGCCTCCTTCTCTCGCAGTTTCGGTCATGGGTTATCTCCCCACTAAAGAAATGTTCTCAAATTCTTGGAATCTTTAGGAGAAACCAAGAACTTGTTTTTCCCAGGAAACAAACTTGAGATAATCTCTATAAGCCTCAAGCTTTCTTTGCATTACGAAAATTTAAAAGTTGAAACGTTAATCTACTAGCAACACCAGAGTACCTTTCACGTAGCAGACCTCAGCATCCACCCCAAGTTTCAAGAGGAAGTCTATCCAGAGGATCTGCTTGGTGGAGAGGCGGTCATTGGGTCCCTTCACCTCACAGATCTGTGGACGACAATGTTTGGTGGGAGAGTGTTTGCAAAATATGAATCAAATGATGCAAATCCGGTACATAAATGACCAAAGCATGAATCTTTTAGAGGATTCAGTGGTGGGTGAATAGAAGCACTGACCCACAAACAATTATAAGGTGATTCAAAATGTTTCGACATACAATGAACAAGAAACACCAATTAAGTCTACTATACACTCTGGTTAATAACACTTTTAACCTCACTGTATTAGAAAACACAAACATAACAAGAAAACCGGTAGTAAACTATACTGTTCTTCCCATCCATAAAGGAACAGCTGATTTTAAATCCAAGCCAGATACACCAGTCAAGTCTGCCAATTACTGCCCTCTAAATGATACCTTGAAGGTCCTGGTGTCTGTGTTCCACAGTGTGAGGTCAGGGAAGCCACTGCGGGTGTGTCGTGGGTCTCTCACATAGCGTCCCAGGATACCTGATATCACAGGGCCACCCATGCAGCTAACCAGGTGCTGCAAACAGACAGGTGGAGACAAAGTCAAATGCTTAGCACTAAAATAGATTTCGTCTGCGTGCTTCACATTTTTGAAGTGATTACAGGTCATATTTAAAAGAAAATCATTTCAAAGAGGTCATGCTCTATCTGGTTCGCTTCCATAGAGGATAAACTCTACCTGATGTGTGACCCTAGAGTTTAAACTCTACACGGTGTAAATCCCTAGAGGTTACACTTAACCTGATGTATTCTCTTAATGGTTACACTGTACAAGGTGTGAATACTTAGAGATTACACTGTAACTGGTTTGTATCCCTAGAGGTTACACTATACATGGTGTTTATCAGTAGAGGTCACACTCTACCTGGTGTGTATCTAGGCCAGAGAACTTCTCCCACGTGATCCCTTCAACCATAGTGCCATTGTGTTCAGTCCACACTCTTCCCACCTCTGCAATCAGCTCCTGTAACAATAAAGGGGAGGGGGCTGCACATCAGCATGTGGTACCATAATGCAACATACCATCAATACTCGAATAAAATTTATTTAATTGCTCCAGATTTTCATATTGGGCTAGTGCCTTTGCAGCATATCCCATTAAGTTTTCGCCAATTTGTTTTACCTTGATTGCATCAAAAGCACTAAGGTATACTGTGACAGTCAGTCTATATCCTTTAAAAAAAAAACAAGTATATTGCAGGTTTGAAAAATATTTGGAGAACATTTCCAGAATTATGGTTGAACTTTTCACCTCCCAATCCCTGGGCTGCCACCATAGCAACACCACCACCACCACTTCAGATGTCATAACTAATTACCCAGTGTCGTCCAGCAGATACAATGTAGTTGTTTACTAGCAGCACTAGTTTAAAACTATTTATTTCAGTTACATGGCAACAGAATCTAAAAGCTTCCATTTCTGGGAAATTCCTGTGTATTTTGTGGAAATCTGGATAACACTTCCAGAGTGAGAATCAAATCCGGTACCTCTGCATTGGTATGCACACACCATTTAAAACCACTGCTACATTTTTGCATCACTTCATAACGTAGGCACCATTTAAACTTATCCAGGGTTACACACCTCGATGCTGGCCCCTTTGATCCACTCTAGCCGCTCATCCACAACCTGACTCCTGTTCCTGTAGAAGTCCTGAGTGGCCAGGTCCAGTGGAGCCCCCTGGTAGGGTCCCTGGAACACATCTGCCACATCCGTGAACATCACGTCCCAGAAGAGCAGCACAAATAGGTTAGTCACCACTGAGCCCTCTGCATGCAGACCTATAGGCAGACACAACAATCCAATATTCTGACAAAAAACAATGCTACTATCATACAAGAGACCGTTAAAACTTCAAACTTTGAAACGTTCCATGGGTAAAGATACAGTAATGCTTTATTTATTCACAGCATTCTTTCAATGGAGGTGTGACATCGCTGCATTCATCTTACATATCAGCTTACACCAAGTTACTATTCCATTTTGCAACTTTGAAAAGTTGTTTTCTAATGTTAACTGACAATAACAGGGCCTTTTCTCACCATCTTGAGATTATGACCTATACTTGTGAAGTTAAGAATTTAAGCACAAATTAACTTTAAATTGGGAAAAAGTATCGTAGTTTGATTAATAACTTTTCAAAAATTATCCATAAAACTCAATTAAAACAGAAAATACTAAAACTGAAAATATTGGTGTAAGGGATGTTACAATTTCAAACGTCTTATTTCTATCCTTTACAGATCTATTTCCAAATATTTGAAAGTCAAACAATAAATTGGAAATTAAGGACATAAATTTGGTAAACAAAAAACATTTGCCATTGTGAATGACCAAAAAGCAGCAATAAAAAAAGCCCTGAATAAATAAATACCCCAAAAATTGATTAACATACGCATACAATTTATATAAAACATTTTAAAAAGAAATTTAACTATTTGGTAAATTTGATTCTTATATGGACTATAGCTCAGCATATGCACGTTTCCAAAACAATAAAATGTTTACAGATCAAGCACATAGATCATACGAAGGCAGTGACGTCACATCTCTATGAATGACTGAACACTACGTGACATCTCTTTGAATAGAATTACTGAACATTACATGACATCTGTATGAATAGAATGACTTAACACTACATGCCAGCCACCTTCTGGGTATCCGTTGTTCTTGTAGTGTTCCAGCACCAGTTCTTCTACAGCACACAGAGTGGTGGAGTCAGCGTCCCCTGCCATCACAAACTGGTACTTGACCCCCATCTGACCTGCATCTGATATCACCATCCCCTCTATCTCTACCTGCAACACAAACTGGTACTTGACCCCCATCTGACCTGCATCTGATATCACCATCCCCTCTATCTCTACCTGCAATACAAACTGGTACTTGACCCCCATCTGACCTGCACCTGATATCACCATCCCCTCTATCTCTACCTGCAATACAAACTGGTACTTGACCCCCATCTGACCCGCATCTGATATCACCATCCCCTCTATCTCTACCTGCAACACAAACTGGTACTTGACCCCCATCTGACCTGCACCTGATATCACCATCCCTCTATCTCTACCTGCAAACATAGGACCCCTCATGTGAACATTGGTCTTTTGCTATATGCAGCGGGTGTAGCTCCACACCAGTCTGCAAGTCCGCAGTCTGAAGGAGCTACTTTGTTTGCTAATGAGAAAACAAAACCTAGCGGACAAGGTAGCTCCGGATTATACCATGGAGATGCACAGGCTGGTCTGGAGATACGCTGGCCGCAAATCATATAACAGCCATTTTCACATGACACTTTTGCGGCTGATATAGCATTTGACATCACCATATCCTCTTACTCCATCTGAAAATAACTTTATAAAAAAAATGAGGTTTCTAGTTGGAAATTTTTGGCCGGAATGAGTTTAACATTATATTAATACAGTTTTTCCCAATAATTAATCGTTTACAAGTGTATACCTTTGTATTTTCAAATACACATATTAAACTAGAAATGGCGCGGCAGAGGCCGACGCGTATCCCCACGCCGAATGTTTGACCTAGGTGTGCCCCAGGGTTGGTAATGGGGCCATGCATAGCTGAGATTGACCGTATTGTCATAAGAGAAGTTCATCATCAATTAGAAGTGAATTGGTGTAGAAATGAAGAAGTTATAGTAAAAGGCAATTTTGGGTGGGTGTGACATATGTGGGCAGGGCGCCCCAGGGTTGGTAATTGTGCCATGCATAGTTGAGATTGACCGTATTGTCATAAGAGAAGTTCAGTATCAATTTGAAGTGAATCGGTGTAGAAATGAAGAAATTATAGTAAAAGGCAATTTTGGGCGGGTGTGGTCTATGTGGGCGGGGCCCCAGGGTTGGTAATGGGGCCATGCATAGTTGAGATTGACCGTATTGTAATAAGAGAGGTTCAGTATCAATTTGAAGTGAATCGGTGTAGAAATGAAGAAATTATAGTAAAAGGCAATTTTGGGTGGGTGTGGTTTATGTGGGCGGGGCGCCCCAGGGTTGGCAATGGGGTCATGCATAGTTGAGATTGACTGTATTGTCATAAGAGAAGTTCAATATCAATTTGAAGTGAATCGGTGTAGAAATGAAGAAATTATAGTAAAGGCAATTTTGGGTGGGTGTGGTCTATGTAGGCGGGGCCCCAGGGTTGGTTATGGGGCCATGCATAGTTGAGATTGACCCTAATGTCATAAGAGAAGTTCAGTATCAATTTGAAGTGAATCCGTGTAGAAATGAAAAAATTATAGTAAATGAAATTTTTTGGTGGGTGTGGCCTATATGGGCGGGCGCCCCAGGGTTGGGATTGGGGCCATGCATAGTTGAGATTGACCCTAATGTCATAACAAAAGTTCAGTATCAATTTGAAGTGAATCCGTGTAGAAATGAAAAAATTATAGTAAATGGAAATTTTTGGTGGGTGTGGCCTATGTGGGCGGGGCGCCCCAGGGTTGGGAATGGGGCCATGCATGGTTGAGATTGACCGTATTGTCATAAGAGAGGTCCAGTATCAATTTGAAGTGAATCGGTGTAGAAATAAAGAAGTAAATGTAAAATAACCTAAAAAAATGAGTGATAATTTCTGACGCGGCCCCACCCCAACCGCTATAACTTTTGACCCAGGGGTCAGATCAAAATTCCAAATAGTGCAGGGTCGCACATATGCTCATAGCTACCATGTGTGTAAGTTTCAAGGTTCTAGTGCTTTTAGTGTAGGAGGAGATAGTGGCCAGGACGGACGGACAGACAGACAGACAGACAGACGGACGGACGGACGGACGGACGGACGGACGGACGGCGGAGATAACCACAATATCCCCACCTTTTTTTCAAAAAGCGTGGGGATAATTACAAATCATACTTTTATTATAACAACTATATATGTTTTTGTATTTTTTCAAGTGAAGTGAGTGCATTCTCTTTTAAGTTGATTCATAGCCGTTAAATCATTAAGCAATTCCTAAATCCTATTGATCAAAGGAGGATAGTGTGATGTTGCAGTGTAGAAACTATGCAACTGATTAAAAAACTCCCTGGACTGGAAAATTAAAAGTTAACTTGAGCCAATGTTAAGGTTTTAGCACGACATGGACGGCGGACGACACGACAATCTGGCTATGACAATACCTCGGGTTTTCTCCGAAAACGCCGAGCTAAAAATAAATCCCAACAGTACAAACATGCGTTGCCCCTTGAATCCTTATTGTTTAGACAAAGCTATCTATCAGGTAGTTCAAAAGATTGTTAACAAGATGGTTAATAAATTAATGAAGTTGACCGCTATCCCTCACTTAGATTATCTCCTTTTGATGAGTGTTTCATGACAACAAATGCATATACACAATCACTTACATAAAGTTAATATTGTTTTGCTTCGTGACCACATAAGTACTAAATAAAGTTTTATGTCATTTACAATGACAGAAAGTAATTGGTTTCTTGCTTATCAGTGGGTGTACAAATGCACATCATATGTCAAACATCAAACCAACCAACGTAAATAGTGAATACAATTTAACAAAATGTTTGGCTAATTAATGTTGACAATTTTTTACATGCTTGACCTACTATTTTTCAAATGTTGTTTATATGAGACCAAAACTCAATTGTCTTTTCAGTCAGAATATAACACAGTTGAGAGAACAGGACTTATTAGGGAGTTATTTACTTACTTCCACCCCTTCAAAGGTGGATGGATTTTGTTCCGTAGGCTGTATTCCTTGTTTGACAAGAATATTTTTATAGACTTGGAAGTGTTGTGTTTATACAAAATAAATAACAAAGAACAAATCTTTCATTGGTTTCCTTGTTATCACTCCACCAAATTACTCGCCATACCTCGGGTGTTGGTTGGACTGGTTCATGATGGAATTCAGCGATCTTGTGTGCAAACTTTGACTTGGGCGCCTCACACAGTCTGCGTGCTCTCTCATAGATGGCGTACCTGCGCCCGGTGTGCACCCTGGTGTCTGACAGCCCTCGCAATATCACATCTAGGCTCTGTAGGAACACAATCTGGGGCTTGTCACTAAGAGAATTCTTTGATTTACCCCTTTACCACTTACATACGTATTTTCACGCATTTGTAGTCCCTTAAGTTATTTTTAATTTAAGACTTTTCTTACTAGATTTTAAGTTTTTTAGGCTTCATCTCCAAACCTTTGATACTGATGAGCTGCAAAAAGCATAAAACCTGAACAGACTGCGAGTTACTCACAGGCTGTTCTAATTTCATGCTGTTTGCACATAGCCGTTTTTACTTGCTTCTAAGTGGGAAAGGGTTAAGGGGTTTATACAGACATGTATTTATAAAATATAAAATAACCAGGTCTTTTTTTTTACATAGGCATAGACCTTAAAGACTCAAAAGAATCTTACTTTGAAACATATGGTGAAGAAAGCACATTTGGTTAAGATGTCATAATTGGTGAGGAAGACTTTTTAGATGTAGATTGGATATTGAGTCAATGAAGCATGTACAATAAGGAGCATTTTAGACTATTGGTCAAGAATATCTCTGCAGTTTAAAAAGTGATATGCAGGAACAGATGTAACTAACCCAAAAAATTATATAATCGAGTTTGAATTTTTAAAATGAATAAAAGAAGCCCATGATGCCCCTTGGCTGATCAGCGTTTGCTGATACAAGGCACCATTTAAAAAGAAAAGTGAGTGGGGGCGGAAAACTTAATGTGCACATTCAAAGCGGCGCATTTTGGGCACTAGAGACTTAAATGTCCAATTGACAACAAGTATTATTGCCCAGTCATAACAATTTCTTTGGACCGCCTTTGTGGGCCATTGGGGGCAACACAGGCTTACATGTTTGCAGTTGACAACAAGATCAATTTTGAAAACACTACGTCGGTAGAAGCTGACCAATGTCTTTTTTTCTCATTTAAATCCTTAAAATTGTTGGATCTGTCCCTGATATGAATTAAAAATAAAGGTAAAATATCATTTCACAACAGACATTTAATCTAGTATCACCAAACCTTTGTTCCAAGTGTGAATTATACCATTGCACCTTCTTGCCAGCTATATTCAAGGGCAAATAATTCAGGAATGTGTGGATCACATAAGATGAAACCACAGTGCTTCAGGCTACAGTAAGTAGGAGACCACAGTGCTTCAGGCTACAGTAACTAGGAAACCACTGTGCTTCAGGCAACAGTAACTAGGAGACCACAGTGCCTCAGGCTACAGTAACTAGGAGACCACAGTGCTTCAGGCTACAGTAACTAGGAGACCACAGTGCCTCAGGCTACAGTAACTAGGAGACAACAGTGCTTCAGGCTACAGCAAGTACGAGACCACAGTGCTTCAGGCTACAGTAACTAGGAGACCTCATTGCTTCAGGCTACAGTAACTAGGAGACCACAATGCCTCAGGCTACAGCAACTAGGAGACCACAGTGCTTCAGGCTACAGTAACTAGGAGACCACAGTGCTTCAGGCTACAATAACTAGGAGACCACATTGCTTCAGGCTACAGCAACTAGGAGACCACAGTGCTTCAGGCTACAGTAACTAGGAGACCACAGTGCTTCAGGCTACAGTAACTAGGAAACCACAGTGCTTCAGGCTACAGTAACTAGGAGACGACAGGGCTTCAGGCTACAGAAACAAGGAGACCACAGTGCTTCAGGCTATTATTATTGTGCTTGGGATTTGCTGTTCAGTTGTTCTGCTGAAGAGTAACCTAGCTGTTCATTCACACAAGTACAACCTACTGAAGCATTTTGTAGGTCTCTATCACAGTAACAAGTCTTAAATGTTATAAAACAATAATAGTTTATATTAGCTTAATGTTAACTTTGAAAAGCAAACACTTAAAAATGTTCCTTCTTTTAACATACAGCTTGTGAGAAAAATGGACAAATAATGTTAAGGTTAAAAAAGTAGGGGAAAATAGGACTATGGGTAAACAAGAGATGTGTTTGTCAGAAATACGATGCCCCCTATTGCGCCGCTTTGAAATACAATTTCAATATATCATTTGGCAGGTTTAGAAATTATCTCCCTTTTAAAGCTTATTACTTCCCTTGGATTCTATTTTTTTTTAACTTTTGACCTTGAAGGATGACCTTGACCTTTCACCACTCAAAATGTGCAGCTTCATGAGATACACATGCATGCCATGGACAGTTCAACTGCTATATGCTACCCTACCGGGGGCATAAAAAGAAGAGAGACAAATAGGACTTAAGTTTAAAAAGTAGGAAAAAGAAGGAACATGTTTCAAGATTCATGAAAAAATATGAAGAACTTTTAACGTTATGACAGGATCCAGAAAAGTGTGACAGACTCACGGTCTCACGGACACACAGAGCGCAAACCATAAGTCCCCTCCAGTTTCACCTGTAGGGGACAAAAAGTAGGGGCCTACCTTATCAGGAGACTTGAGATGAGCCTCCAGGTTGAGTGCCAGTCTCTCATACCACAGACCACGGTACTGATCTCCATACACGTCCTGTGACAGAAGCTGTTCCAGCAGATCCACTGCCTCCTGGTACCGCCGGGCCCTCTGTAGGGTCTCCAGCCCCTGGGTGTGGACCCGGGTGTACACCCAGCCGGCTGTGTAGCAGCGCAGGAACAGGGGCAACGAGGCATCCCACCTGGTTAAAAGAGGCAGAATGATGTTACTAGGACTTCTTTAAGGCCTATTTAAGGTATGGTTAGTAAATTGATTCCCCTGTTACACCTCATCCCCTTCATTCTTCAATTCTTAAGAATTATTCTTCAATAATAAGGTTATGACCGTTATAGGGTGATAAAGATTGCCCGAGTCTGTGAAAACTCCTCAAAAGATTATTACCGACGGTTTTTACCAACTCTGTTTGTCTTTGAAGTTTAGGATTTATTTGAACATCCATGTTTGACATACTTCTCCTAGCCCCTCTATAAATCAACAAAGCAAAACAGCCTTACATATATCAGCGCTGAAACAAGGTTTTATAAACAAACAAATTCTTAGACAATAAAAGAAAAGTATAGCTTAAAGACAAATACTGGCTTTATATAAGTAATATCATCACAAAGATCCTCCCATACTTGACATAGGTCTTATTCCCACACACGTCCTCAGCAACCTGTCTGGCTTTCTGGTACAGATCCAGGGCATCTGACCACTTCCCTTTCTCTGTAAGGTGCTGGAGGTCAAGGTCAAACTGCAGAGCCGTCTCAAACCTGAGGTCACATGGCAAAGAGCCTCAAACCTGAGGTCACATGACAAAGAGCCTCAAACCTGAGGTCACATGGCAAAGAGCTTCAAACCTGAGGTCACATGACAAAGAGCCTCAAACCTGAGGTCACATGACAAAGAGCCTCAAACCTGAGGTCACAAGACAAAGAGCCTCAAACCTGAGGTCACATGACAAAGAGCCTCAAACCTGAGGTCACATGGCAAAGAGCCTCAAACCTGAGGTCACATGACAAAGAGCCTCAAACCTGAGGTCACATGGCAAAGAGCCTCAAACCTGAGGTCACATGACAAAGAGCCTCAAACCTGAGGTCACATGACAAAGAGCCTCAAACCTGAGGTCACATGGCAAAGAGCCTCAAACCTGAGGTCACATGACAAAGAGCCTCAAACCTGAGGTCACATGACAAAGAGCCTCAAACCTGAGGTCACATGGCAAAGAGCCTCAAACCTGAGGTCACATGACATATATATCTGAGGAAACATGACATAGATACAGGCAGGCAGGTGATAATCTGCAGAGCAGTCTCATGGCATACATATCTTAGGTCACATGACATACATATCTGAGGTCACATGACATACATATCTGAGGTCACATGACATAGATACCTGAGCACACATGACATACATATCTCAGGTCACATGACATGTATAACTGAAGTCACATGACATAAATACCAAAGGTCACATGACATATATATCCGAGGTCACATGACATTTATACTTGAGGTCACATGACATACTGTAATTATTTCTAAGTTTTCGGTCACCCTCTGTTTTAGCACAAATAATTATTTTTGGTAACTCTAAATTTTCGGGGTTTTGTCCACAGTGAATGTCTCTTAATTTTCTGACAGTATATTTTACCTCGCTTTTCTACAGACTTCTACCCTGTTTTCGCTTATCTTGGATCATGGATTTTTACAACGGGATTAAACCTTGCAGATTCATGACTGAGGGCGATGGACCATTACATTCGCGTAATTGGGTAAATAACCATGTATACCTGTAGTTAGTAATGGACTCATCCTACAGCATTTGAAACAGTGTTGTCTTATAAAGAAAGCGAAATGTTTTCTGTTTTTTACATTTTTGTTCCATATCATTTCAGGCAAGAGTTAGCGAAGCTGTGAAGTTGTATTTTTTTTAAGCAGAAAAAGAAGAGTTAATCACAAGATAATTATTATACATTGATTCATTGCATTTATTTCAATATAATTATAATTTTCGGACACCTTAATTTTTGTCACTAAATTTTCGTACACCTGTAATTTTTGAATATTTTTCGTATCTAATTTTTCAGACACAATTTTTTAAATTATTTTTAAGTGTCCGAAAACTTCAAGTAATTATGGTATATATCTGAGGTCACATGACATACATATCTGAGGGCACATAACATAGATATTGGATGTAACATGAAATATGTACCTGAGGTCACATGACATAGATACCTGACGTCACATGACATAATTATCTGAGGTCACCTGACACATATACCTGAGATCACATGACACATATACCTGAGGTTCATGACAGATACCGGAGGTCACATGACATATATACCTGAGGTCACATGACATAGGTACCTGAGGTAACATGACATATAAACCTGAGGTCATATGACATATACCTGAGGTCATATGACATATATACCTAAGGTCACATGAAATAGATACCTGAGCTCACATGACATATATACCTGAGGTCACACGACATACTTGAAGTCACATGACATATATATTGTGAGGTCACAGGACACACATATCTGAGGTCACATGGGCTAAATGCATGGGCTGAAAGTGTCGTCAAAGAATAACCTGTGCAGTCCACACAGGCTTATCAGGGAAGACACTTTAGTCCACACAGGCTTATCAGGGAAGACACTTCCACTTCCATGGAATTTTTCATTTAAAGAAAGTCTCTTCTAAACAAAAATTCAATCTGGGCTGAAAGTGTCGTCTCAGAACGAGGCTCACATTTTAAAGATAAACTCAAGATGTATTTGCAATTTCAGACTGCTGCTATTTTTCACCTGACCAATGCTGCTTTGTCAGCAAACACTGCCCTCTGCTTCCACTTTTAGCTTTAGGAGACTGAGATAGAACTTTACCCACATCCATTAAACCCACTTTTATCCAGAACAAGGCTAAAAAATAAAAAGATAAACTCAAGATGTATCTGGAATACAGGCCCGCTGTCCCATACTATTTTTCACCTGACCAACGCTGCTCTGTCAGCAAACACTGCCCTCTGCCTGTTCACCGTGTAGCGTGGGTAAGTCACCTGACCAATGTTTACTCTCAACATCTGGAACCTGTGAACACATGGGAATTGATGGTAGTCAGGTGTAAACAATTCATGAATTCCTTTGAACCTCCCTCATTATTAATGAATCAAAAACTTTAGTTTAATTTAACAACAATTTTCATGATCTTGGCCATCTTATCCAGAAAATAACATTCTACTAAAATGTTTAGGGGTATGATACACAGCAACTATTTTGATGATTTCATTTTTTGTTTAGGATTTGTGTTGCACTACAGGAAGTAGAAAAGCAATATGGGTACACTTTTTGTATGTGGTCCATTCCAAATCCATACAAGAACAGGAAACCGTCAGAGACTGGTGATGCTCCCCAAAGTTTTTTTTTGTCACAATATTGCACTATATATTCAGATAAAAGGAAACGTCTTGAGGGGCATAACTTTGGACAAAATAATACGATGGATGGTTTAGCAACTTAAAAATTTCAAAGGGCCATAACTCTCTAAATAAATCATCTAACCAGAACCCACAAATAACATGCGCATCTCCTCAAGGTAGTTAAGCTTCCCATAAAGCTTCATTGAATTCCAGTCAGTAATTGAGAAATAGCCCGGACAAGAATTGCACTATATGTACAGTTTATAGAAAATTTCAAAGGGCCATAACTCTGTGAAAAATCATCAGACCATAACCCGCTGATAATATGCACATCTCCTGTTGGTAGTGAAGCTTCCCATAAAGTTTCATTGAATTCCGGTCATTAATTGCTGAGAAATAGCCCGGACAAAAATTGTGCACAGACGGGCGGACACACGCATGGACAGACGAAGCGGCGACAATATGCTCTTGGGGGAGCATAACAAGAGATGTGTTTGTCAGAAACACAATGCCCCCCTACTGCGCCGCTTTGCTTTATATATATTTTTTTTTTATTATTTGGCAGGTACAGATAATTATATCCCTTTAAAGCTTATTACTTTCCTTGGATTTGTATTTTTGATCTTTGACCTTGATAGATGACCTTCATCTTTCACCACTCAAAATGTGCAGCTACATGAGATACACATGCATGCCAAATATCAAGTTGCTATCTTCAATATTGCAAAAGTTATTGCAAAACTTTAACCAATGAACAGACAGACAGACACACACAATGACAGACAGACAGGCCAAAAACAATATACCCCCGATTATTCGATCCAGGGGCATAAAAATGGTGTTACTAGATATAGTAAGGTATGTAATAAGTTTTACATGGCATAAACATTCATTTTGTCAAGTTCACCGTGTAAAAAACACAGTATATTCTGACAACAAACTTAGAAAATTGTATTATTTTTTTAACATTTAAATATTGCACACTTTATATATATATGTATAATTGAAAACTATTTAAAGTCTGTTCACAATGCATTAATTAGATCTCACTTTCATTACATATCATACGTTAATTTAGCAAACGCTTATGCATGTTATTTAACATGTTAACAGTTTGAAAATGTACAACATTTTTAAACTGGAAGAATGGGACAATTAACATCACCTCTCTCCATGTAGGTTACATACAACTTAATTTAAATTTATTTATCATTTATCACTTTCCCTTAATATTTAACCTTTAATCTCCCATCTTACTTTCAATGGTTATAAAATTACTATAGCATCATCTAAATAATGTATTTCCTGGTAACTATATAAAGCGTAAGCACATGTATGTTAAATTTAATACCGATTTTGTCTTTTTATGATTTACCTTAATCATTTTTATAAACATCAATAGTAAATATATTATACTCAAGTACATATAACCAACAAAATCAGTAATGTTTCATCATATGGTTTGATCATGTTGTAATGAGGTGTTTGTTAAAATGAAAAGGTAACATACAGCTGGTTTTGTCCGCCGCCTGCACTATCCTCGTCAAAGTTGGTCTGATAGAGTGAGAACAACATGATGGCCCGTATGAACATGGCCCGCGCCTCCCTGCATAGGTGACATACCTCGCCCAGGTATGTGAGAGCTCTGGGGGAAACATGTACTTTCAATTTAAACCTTCTCTCTGGGAAAACCAGGCCTAATTCATGTGCATAAAGTGTCGTCTCAGATTAGCCTGTGAAGTTTGCGCAGCCTAGTCAGGGAAAACATTTTCCGTTTTTATGGTATTTTTCTTTTCAAGAAGGTCTCTTCTGAGTACAAACCCAATTTAGAAGGAAAGTGTCATCCCTGATAAGCCTGTGCAAACTGCTCAGAAGTGTCATCCCTGATAAGCCTGTGCAGACTGCTCAGGCTAATCTAGAACGACAATTAATGCACATGCATTAAGCCCTGTTTTCCCAGAGCGGGGCTCAATTCATGCGCTACATACTTGAAATAACCAGTCAATTAAATATAAAAAAGCCACCATGAAATATTTAAATGTCTTAACATTTATTTTTAAAGTGAATTGTTTACAGTTACAGGACAATATTAATATTTTAATACAAATTGTCATATATTCAAAGAAGAGGGTCAAGCTGGCCCTATATCGCTCACCTTAATGTAATGGGCCATGGCAAGTTTGGAACCCAGTAGCATGATTTACACAAATCCAAATATCAAAGCTTTTTGCTTTCTGATTTCAGATAAATGTTTTTTAAGCTATAATTCCATACAACTCAATATAAAACATTTCACTCACAGACACTCTTTGGCTTCAATTTTTTACTCAGGTATATGATTATACAAACATAGTAGAGGACCACTATTTGACCCGAGTCATTTGAAAATAAGCCATATGTGGACAGGATAGCTCCAGACCAGCCTGCCCTTGACACAGTACAGTCAGGAGCTGCCCTGTCCACCAATAACAGTTAATCTATCAATTATCATCAACTGAAATTTGAAGAAGCCTTTAAGTGTTTGTAACTAACACGTTTAGTAGATTAATCAAAAAATATGTGTATTTCTACCATAGAAATTAAAATACGCTTGATTGTGGTCCAAGAGGTTAAAGGTTCAAATTCAGGTAAAGGCACTTCTTTATTTAACTTATTTTTCTTGCTATTATACTTATTTAGAAGCAATAAAACAATTATTTTTGCTATTAAAGCAAAATTACAAAAATAAAACAACACAAACATCAGTAAACAAGTCCATTTCAAAATAATTTTGAATTCATCATTCATTCCAAGTCTATTACAAATGTTTATAAAATAAAACAATCAGGGTTTAACTCACAGCCGTTAAAATAAATAACTATTTAATCATGACAAAGAGCTGTATATTAGCTAATAAACAGTGAGAATTGTAGAAACATTGTAAAGTCACCACATACATATCATTAGAGAATTTAAAATCCTGAGCAAAGCTTAATAAACTTTATTTTTAATTTCAATTACAACTTTATGTGTGACATTCCATTATAATCAAAACACTTGCATTATTATTTTGTAATCTTCTAAAGCGAACTCTCTTTTATATTTAATTTCTTTCTCATCAAACCCATGTTTTTAATAGGTTATTAGTTGCTGCTTAACCGTTTTCCACTTAGAAGCAAAGTGAAAATGAATATGTGCAAACAGAATAAAACCAGAACAGCCTGCGAGTAACTCGCGAGTAACTCTAAGTCTGTTCAGGTATTATGCTGTTTGCTTCTCATCAGTATCAAAGATTTGGAGATGAAGCCTAAAAAACTTAATTCTAGTAAGAAAGTTCTTAAATCAAATGTAACTTTCTTAGGAACTACAAATGCCTGAAATACGTATCTAAGTGGGAAAGGGTTAACAAGGATAAACAATTCTAAAATTAACATTCTGCCTGTTCACACCAATCAGTTTCCTACATGCGAGACAGTGCATACCTCTCAGTCGGTTGTTTGTTTAAAGCCTCTATAATGCTCAAAATCAACGAAAAATTCGTAAATATTTCGTAAAATAAAGTTAACACCTAAAGAATCAGTGTTCCTTGTAGAAATAGCCACAATTTCAACCCTAGATGTGGTATGATTACATAGATTTTTGTAGATACAAAATGCTTGTTTTTATTTATTTGTGACACAATTAATTCCATTTTAATTTCCCGCGAATATATCTTTTCATATGACACGAACACTAAAATGGTACCATGTTAGTTTTCATGTGTCGTATGAATAGATATTGTTGCGGGAAATTAAAATGGAATCAAATATGCAAAACAATAATAAAAACGAGCATTTTGTATCTACAATCATCTATTTTAACAGACCACATCTGGCGTTGAAATTTCGCCAATTGCCATAAGGAACACTGATTTTTAATTGTTTAACTTTATTTTATGAAATATTGTACACATTTTTTGTTGATTTTAAGCGTTATAGAGGCTTTAATTTTTGGCAAAAATTCAGCCCCATTCCAAATCTAGAAAAGTGAATATTTTTCCCAAATGACTGCCTTTAAATTGCAATTAAAGGTTTCCAAAAAATAGAATTTTTAATATATAAATCCTCAACGTTTAGTTCCTCTACCTACAAAGCTGTATTACTTGAACCTTAGAAAATAAAAAATTGAAAACACGTATTTTTTCAAGTTTAAAGTATTTGTCAGATTTTGTTTTATGTATTTGCAACTTGTACTCAAATCAAGAGCCAAAATGGAGAGAAAAAGACACTGTACCTGTTGAGGATGGTTTGGAAATTCTATTTTTCTTAATTTTAAAGTATTTGTTAGAAAAAACAAACAATATTTCAAACTTTTTATCAAAACACGACCCAAAATTGAGCAAAAAAGACACTGTACCTGTTGAGGATGGTTTTCTCCATGTTTGAACCTGCCTTTCCACAGAACATGGTGGATATGGAACTCTCCTTGGCTCGTTTCATCAGCAGCTCTACAATACGGGGTTTTGGCAGTCCCTGGGCGGGGATGTGAAGGGACTTGGCAAGGGCCCGGAGGTCGGGGGCCGACATGACCTTCAGAACTAGGCCAAGGTCAGTCAGGTGGTCTCCTAGCAATAATTATACAAGAGAGAATAAAACATATATGTAGTAACCATGTATACAACAGAGAATGGAGGAATGGAACAATATAATTGGACAATAATATTCACTTAAAATGTACATTGTTTTCTTGCATAATATAGCCACATAAAAGATTTTTGTCCTATACATTTGGTATGACACTAAATTTCTTTGATATTTGACAGGCCTTTTTCTGGACATTTTGGGTAAAAATGCAATTTTGGGATTGGAAATTTGTATTCCCCCAAAAAGTCCACTGATTTGGGAAAAACTAATTTAATAAAACTCTTTAGAATAGTTAAAATTAGAAGAACAAAATCATATAAATGATAGTTAACTTATATACTTTGTTAGCTGTAATTGAAATAAAATACAGATATACCGGTAACAATAATATATATTAAACGCACACACAAAATACTTGGATATTGGGATTTTTTTCGCCATTTCTCTTTGGGAATGGGTCCTTTTAACAATTTAACAAGCCAGTGGATATGCTAGGAAAAATCCTGTTTGACATTTAAAGGTGATAAAACTACTAAATTTTTTAAAATAAAAGTAAAAAATATACAACTAGGACATCAACAGAGTTAACAGAAAATCCCTAATTCAGTTAATTCTATGCTTTAACAACACCATAGGAGGTTGCTTGTTGTTTGCCAGAACTTCAAAATGATTAAAATAAAAGAGATGTAATAATAAGGTCTGTTAAACCCCTTCCATAATGTAAAGTTCTCAACAAAATACAAGTACTTTTAATACAAGTACTTTCTTTTTAATAGATGCTTATGTTTCAATGAATTTTCTGCCATTTGACCCGGCTCACATTTATATGGGAAGCCTGGCCCCCCTGAAAAAAGAAGCACCACTGGCCTAACAAGGCCCAACACCCCCGTAATCTGACATGCTTACCCTGACGCCCCCTGAATATAAAATCCCTGACAGCCTGACATGGGCAGCCCCTCCAACCTGCCATGCTAACCCTGACGCCCCCTGAATATAAAATCCCTGACAGCTTGACATGGGCAGCCCTTCCAACCTGACATGCTAACCCTGACGCCCCCTGAATATTTAAAATCCCTGACAGCCTGACACGGGCAGCCCCTCCAACCTGACAGTCCCAGACCCCTGAAGTTACAATGTAAGAAGTCGAAGTCCAGCCCCTTTCTACTGACATAAGAATCTTACCCCACCTGAAATGAGATTCTCCATGATGAGTAGACAGCCCCTCCCCCTTACATGAGAAGCCCCACAAATCACACAAGTACCACTTACCTGACATGAGAAGCCCCGCCTCCTGCAGTCTCTGCACTAGTAGCCCCAGCTCTGAGCTGATCTCTGGATAAGCCAGTCTGGACACAGGCAACCATGCTAACTTCCGTGAGAACAGCCGGACATACAGCTTCTGAGAGGCTTCTGTCAGGGGAAAGACAAAGTGATATACTCAATTTGTAATCAATTAAAACCACTTAAAATACAAATCACTTACAGAAAAGATGAGGGAATTTTTCCTTTTTTATTTTTCTTCTTTCAGTAATTATCTGAAGATGATTTGTATAATATAGGGATGACACAAAATATTTGTGTAATAAAAATTATTTGAATACTTTCAAATTAGCACGATAATTAGTACAGTGAGTGTCATATTTGCCTATAATTACCAAAATTCAATGCCAAATATTGCTTGAGAGTACACATGTGTACGTATCGATCTATGATTGTAATGACCGTTTGCGGTTTTCCGCACGGTTGTGTCATCCAGACATCCACGGTCAACTACCAAGGGTATAATGTGTGCTTGAAGGTTGCTGAACAAACTGCTGAACAGATTCTCATGTGCCATGATTGACAAGATTGTATCATAGGCGCTCTAAGGCAATTTTTTATTATTTATGTTTTATATATATTTAGTTTTATGTACATAGATATTGACAATCTATATACATAGTCAAACTATCTTTTTTTTAATAAGAAGTTTTTTCGAGAGATTTTTATTGATTTAGTATGTGTATGCATTATAATAAACAACGGGTAGCTAAAAAAATAAATATATATAAAACATAAAAAAAAAAAATTGCCATTGCATGATTAAAAACAGTTTCTGTTGTCAAGCAATGGTAATGATTATAGTTCATGTTCTGTTAAAAGTTGCAACGTAGGTCTGTATGTACATTTCCCAATACATATGTCTAAAATTTTATGTATTTTGATAAAAAGATCTATTATTACGTATTGCACATTTTTCTCATTATAATGATGTTTGTTTCAGCACAATCTATTAAGTATTTGAACAAAAGCATTTTGATCTTGTTTACTTTAATAACCTTTATAACCATTGCATTTTTCAGTTTTCTAATACTTTGATGACCAAATTTAAGATTCAAATACCAATTTCGCTATTTTGCTATTAATTTTGTTGGCATCCCTAGTACAATATTATTATTTTATATTATTTACTGTCATATTGTATATAAATCAAAATTAGAAACATTACCAAAATAGAGACAAGATAAATCTATGTGTACAAGTAAAATCAACATAAAATGGGTCAATTGATATTTATTTTCCGACCATTTTTGAGAAAAAAAAATCTGTTTGAAATGTGCCAGTTTGTTTACACATAATCTTAACAGTTATGGTGTCAAGTTTTTTTTCTTGAACTTGATTTGGGAAGGACCTAGCTGGCTTTCCATTTTGGGGGAAAAACTTATCAACAAAACTGTTAGGGGAAGACATTTTCCAAAGTAAGCTTGAAAGTTGGGGAAAATTGCATCATTTTAAAGAAATTCTCTTTGGGGAAGGGCCTTTCTCTTGAGGGAAAGAGCCTATATAAGGAACTTTCTTAAGAAGGAAACAAGCCCTGGATGTCATCAAATTGTTTAAGGATTAGGTTTCAACCTAGCTGAATATAAACTTAAATTATATGGTATTTATTGTCAACATCATACTGAATAACAACTGTTACGTCATTTAACAGTTTATATTATTGCATATATGCAATAATATAAGCCGTGCTCTGGGAATACCATACTTATACGTGTGCATTAAGTGTCATCCCAGCTTAGAGTGATCAGTCATCAGTTTTAAGCCCAGTATTCCCAGAACAAGGCTCATATGTATATGAGCTTAGCTCTGTGGAAAGGGGGTTTAATGCATTGTGCGTGCTGTGTTGTCCCAGATAAGCCTGTGCAGTCTGCAGAGGCTAATCAGGGCTAATCGGACTGCACAGGCTAATCTGGGACGACACTTTACATGTATCAAAGCCCGTTTCCACAGAGCACAGTCCATATTCCTACTTATTGTAAGGTAAATCATATTGTGAAACTCACCATCCAGACTCCTGAAGCTGGCAATGTACGCCATGTCCTGGTCATCAAACAGCTTGCTGTTCACCACGTCACTCAGTACACTGTCCAGGATTGTATGGAAGTTCTCCAAATAGTATGGCACCTGGAACTCTACTCTTCCACCACCTGCTACATCATCTTTGTCTTCAGTAACCACTATGTTGACATCACGACTGTCATCATCTGCTTTAACACTTTCTGATACCTTAAAGTGACTTTCATGATTGGCTCCTTCAACATTTTTAATTGACATAGCATTTTCTGCTTTATTTCTGTCTCTACTGGATTCATCTTCACCTAGATTCACATTCCTGTTTCTTTTCTTGCTAAGAGTTCTTGTACTTGTCTTACTGGAATCTTTAGACTTTTTGACCCCATGTTTTTCAATATCTTGTTTCATCTTTAAAAGGAAATTCCCAATAGACGGTCTTTTTGGACTTTTCAGCTTTTCCTTCTGTACACCTTTTCCCCGAATGTCTTCTGTTTCCTCAAGCTCAAGGCTATCACTTATAGTAAGATCTATTGGATGATCAGCAGTAAGATCTTTACCAATAAAAGATTTCTTCTTTTCCATGCTGATGCCATCAATCTTTGCTTTCTTGAGCGAAAGTCTTCTTGAGTCCTTTATTGTTCTTTTTCTTGTTATTTTTATCATTTCTTTACTGGAATTAGATTTTTCATTAGCATTAAGTTCAGCTGTATCAACATAGTCAGCATCAGAATCCAGTACACAAGTTGTTCGTTTCCTCAAATTGTAAGTTCTTGATTCAGAATCAGACTGTTGCAAATTTGATTTTGTGTTGTTTGCTTCCCCTCTTAAATTCATAGTTTTTATGTTTATTTTAAATTCAGATTCACTTCCATTGTCACCACTTTCCCCATCTTTACCATTCTCACCCTTAAAAGCATTCAATTTATTTTCACATACATTCCTGGCATCAGTTGAGATTTTCTTGGAAAGAGAACTTCCATAATTTGCTTCTTTCTTTACATCAAGGTTGCTTTCAACATCGATATGTTTCTCAGGTGCTTGGAAATATTTGCTGCTATTTTTCCCATTGCTGTTGCCATTCTTTTCAGTTTCTCCAGGAACACTGTCAACATCACTGTCAGATTCTGATACTATTATAATATCTTTCTTTGCTTGTTTCTGTTTTACTGCCTGACATTTGAACATAGATACAATAGTGGTCTGAGGTGTTGATGCAACAGGTGACTTTTTCAGTGACAACCTGTTTCTTTTCTTCTGTGCACTCATCCTTTATAAAAAGAAAAACATAATAGTTCTGTATTGGCGAACACATTCGTAAGATTAATTAGCAAACACAAGACAACTTAAAACTGCAATTCACAAAATATATAATAATATACAATAACAGATTAATTAAACTTTAAGATATGATGACAAAATATGTATTGATGGTGCATATTAATGGATAATATACAGCAGAACTGATTTTGTTCAGGTTTTAATTGTTTACAGTATTCTCTTTTGTTTCTACGAGAATAAAATATCCGGGAAATAAATGTGTATATCTGAATCTAAACATAAACAAAACAACTGATGTATAATAATCTTATCTAATCATATATGATAAATGTAATAATGTTACTATAACACTTAGTGTATGTGTTAACCTGAAATTAAGTGAAATTTACTGAAAATTTGTGTTCACTGGGACTTGTTCAGAGATTGGGGCATTTTGTTGTGTGTTGGTAAATGCATGAAATTGCTAGATTTATAGCTCGGAAATGAATAGCCCCATTATAATAACACAATAAAATTGAAGAAAGAAAGTTTTTAATCTCTTACAAAGGCTCAAACCAGTCCCCTTTACCAGTAGTTTGTATTCTATCGCCTTCACCATTCCACTCTCTGGGCTGTTGCATGGTTGAGCGCATTTAATACTTTAAATAATTGACACAAGAGATGAAAAAACATCTAACTAAAACCATAGAAATATTCCAAATTATACAATTGTTTAGCAATCAACACATTGTAATTCTATCAATTTCATATGATAATTATTCTAAGTCAAAACTGTATTTTAAGTGTGAATCTACAGTGTGTTTTTTCATTAAAAATTAGGTCCGTATTCAGCCCCCATTCCCAATGTAAATAAGCTATACCAGTATATCTTTACAAAATGGGACCTAAAAATTCCCAGATTAACGTTTCGAAAAAAGTATAGTTTTTTTGGGGGGATTTAAACATTATTTTGTTCATCTCCCATCCAGCTATATAAGTTTAACCATAAAAATATAATACTGAAAACACTTGTATTATCACATTTGAAGCATTTATTAACAAAACAACAACAACACTATTTCCTAATTTAAGTCAAAATGCCGATAATTTTCCTAATCCAAAGGGACCCGGCCAAACTCCCAAAATGGTGAAAAAACAAACACGGTGTGCGTCTAAGTCTCATTAATTTAAGTTTGCTCCCTGATGTAAATTTACAGTGGTCTTCTAATCTTTTTTTAAAGCTGCAACAAAAAGTTGGGAAAAGTCATTTTGAAAATATGTGAAGTCCCTAAAAAAATGCATGTTACTTTTTTTACCACTAATACAAAACGTGTACTTCAGCAATGCTAGTTTCAAACAAAACAATTATTTATTGAGACTAATTGTACAGTGTACATTTTCTAAATCCTTTTCCACTCAGATGGAAAGTGAAAAAGACTATGTGCAAACAGCATAAAACCAGGTCAGCCTGTAGTCTTTATGCTGTTTGCTGTTCATCAGTATCTAAGGTATGAAAATGAAGCCTTTAAAACTTGAGTCTTGTGAGAAAGGTCTTTAAAGGGACTCCAATAAGTAATAATACGTATCTGAGAGGTAAAGGGTTAAAACAGTAAATGTACATATAATAAGTCAAAGAAGTGGTAATATAATAATAATAAATGAGGGGCGCGCTATGAAGAGTGTACTCAAAACACTCACTCACATCCCAGATAAGACTGCACAGGGATGACACTTTCCACTTGCGGTAAAGTAGATTTTTGTTAATAAAATACTCTTTTTTTTTTAACCCTTAGATACATATTTTGACGCATTTGTAGTCCCTTAGAAAGTTACATTTAATTAAATACCTTTCTTACTAAATTCAAGTTTTAAGGGCTTCATTTCCAACCCTTAGTCACTGATGAGCAGCAAACAGCATAAAATCTGATCAAACTGCCAGTTACTCGCAGGCTGTTCTGATTTCATGCTGGTTGCAAAAGCCATTTTCACTTTGCTTCTTATGGGGAAAAGGATTAAACGAAAACTAATAAAAGTGAATGTCGGCCCAAATAAGACTGTGCGGACTCCACAGGCTAATCTGGGACGACACTTTACGCACATGCATTAAGCCCCATTTTCACAGAGCAGGGCCCAAATACAATCTTACAAAAAGGCATGTTGGACGTTTAATAATTTTACAAAAGCTTCAACTGTTGTACTTACAATAAACTTTATGGAGGATAACTACTTATTAATTTAGGCAACACAAACACAAAAAATTATTTCTTATAACTATTGCTTCTTTTACAAATTTAGATATCTTAAAAATTTCACATGTATCCGTGGTATTTTGCAAATAGTTAACTCTGTAAACAGAAGATAATTTTAAATAACATTCCTTTTAATAGCGTTGTCAAATACCAGTGTATGATAAAATCTACGGGAAAATTGGCATATATCTTTGATACATCTAATTTATTACAACAAAGACAATATCATTTGTCTCCTGAGGTATTATGACCAGCATAAATTCCAGTTTGAATTCTCTGCTGTAGAAATGTTTATTTTAAATAAATAAAGTCAATTTTTACTTTTATTAACAATTCTGCATCCTAATGATAATGCAATTAAATGTGTTGGTAATATGGTAAGACATTTAAGAAAAATGCAAAATGTGTCCGCACCATTTGAAAGAATTCTACAAAATTATATTTTGAAGAAAAAAAGGTTGGCCAAGACAGAAAAACAGCTTAAATATAAAAATTAAATAAAACAATCATAATACCTTTTCAATCCCCGAGTGGCTATTTTTTTAATAATAATGATTATGACTGGATTGAGTTGGTAAAGAGACTTGGTCTGAATTTAAGACAATTAAAGGGACCTTTTCATTTTTTGGTAAATTTACAAAATTGAAAAAAAATTGTTTCAGATTCGCACATTTTTGTTGTAGTTATGATAGAAACAGTAATACTGAACATTTACCATGCTCTAAAATATCCATTATATGCATCTTTTGACGATTTATAAAAAAAAACCCTGCAAATTATAAAGCGTAGAAACGCGAAAAGATGGAGTAATTTGGAGAGTTCTGTTGTTGTCATTATATTTTATGACAGTACGAGGATTGCTAATATAAAGTATAAAATACCTCACTTTCTCTATGTGCACGGATGGCTGAGTGGTCTAAGCGTTAGACTTTTACTTCAGTGGTAAGTGGCTCGAGCCCAGTTGCGGGTACCTTTTTTTTCTTTCTTTAATTTCATTCTTGGTTTTTACTGAACAGTTTTAGATCCAATGTTTACATTTATCAATATAAAGCATTTAATGACAAACTTCAATACAAGCCAAAACTTGTGAAAAGGTCCCTTTAAGGAGCTATATTTGAAAAATTCCATTGATGATTTGGCTTATTGTTGATTCTGGCCTCAATGTTAACCATATCAATTCAATATAATTCAACCATTTACAGAAAAGCACATGAAAACTGTTTGACGTCAAGAGCAGAAACAACAAGGTCCAAATTCACCAACAAACTATACCCACACATACCAATACTTGTGTACCATCATTAGCAAACCAATATATCATCTAAGAGGAATACTTGCACTAATCCAACTGGTTAAGGCATATTTCATGTCAATTCTGTTTCCCAGAATCCAGACGGCACTTAAATAGGTAAAATGAGCAACAAAGACTATTTTCTAGCATAAATAACCGCCAACAGATCATAAATATATCACTAATGCACCATTTAAACAACTTACTTGATAAGTGTGTTTGCAAAATAATGATATCAAATTATTAATCCAAGGTTCAAGTCAACCTCTCACGAAAATATGTTAAGTGTTAGAAATGGAAAAAACGTAGTATTCTGAATTTGAAAATATGCTTATATTTATTTATGGACTAACTCTGGGATCCTCGGCACGAAAAATTGATAGATTTCGTGTCTAATCAACCAATTGTGCTACACTGACTATCTCTGGAACTTCTGTACGGAAGATTGAATGATAAATTTATAACAAGGCAGGAGTTGAAGAATCCACTCGACCGCTCGCATATGCGAGTGAAGTTGACGGTCGGGCGAGTAAAATTTGTTAAATACTCGACCGACCGGGCGAGTGCTGTTTTTCAAGTTGAGAAATATAAATTCAGTTCCAGAACTCCTTCCACATCAATACAAATTGCGAACAATTTTTCGAACGAACAAAAAATACGTTAAATACACAAAGAAACTGCACTATCGTTTTGACAATGAAAAATGACCTCACGGGCACAGTAAAAATAATTCTTGAAATTGGCTGCGCTCTTTTCGTCGTTCTCAGTGCTCTTAGCTAATCGATTAAAAGTGAATAAAACTGTTAAATATATTGGTCATTCCGTGAATTTTAATGTAAATATCAATAAAACAATAATACATCACTGGTTAATTATAATACTTCTTATATTTAATAAAAAATAAACAGAATTTTTTTTTATTAATAAACAGAATAATTCCGAATTTCGTGATCAGAAGCCTTAGGCAAAATGTACCATATTGTAACCGTTTGTCAATCAAGCTTGTCTTTCAGTAAAAGTTCGTCTGAAATATTAAAATGAAAAAGGGTTCTATTTTAAAATATCTGCAAGGTGGTGGCGACAGGGAACAGAAAGAATTAGAAAGGTCGTCAAAACGAGAAGCGGAAAGAATTAAGAAAAGGAAAGAGGTGCAGAAAACGTAAGGAAAGCAAATATAATCCATCAGATAATGTAGATAATTTGTTTGCAGTTTAGTGTCACTATGTTAAGTAGGTTTAGAAGGTTCTGGTTGATCATGACTATAAATATAGATATCTAATTTTTTAATGCAGGGCGAGTAGATTAAAGTGAAGGGTGAGTGGATTGTCAGGCCTACTCGCCCTGCAGGGCGAGTGGCTCTGGAAAAATTCTTCAACCCCTGCAAGGGCTTTCGGTTTGAAAACTTTTTTTTTATCAACCTTTTTGTTTTGTGCATTTATCCACAAACAACACATAAATTGATAGCAATGGAGAGGTATTGTTTGATATGATGTTTTAAGATAGTTAAATTCAATTTTATAGACAAACTTGAGACTTAATAATTTTACATTGAATTTGGTTTAATAAGGAAGAATGGTCAGCTGCACCTATGTACTCATAAAAGCTCAAAGCTTTCAAGAAGAACTATTCAGAGGAAAAATATGGTGAAATAATTAATCAGTCATGTTTTTTCATGCTGCTATCAGATAATCATGAACAAATATCTTGAAGGTTTGATCCTTTCATTGATGAATTGAATCCTGAAACAAAATACATGTATAATTGTAATTTTCCTTAATTATCAAAGTGCCACTTTAAAAAATAATAAAATATTTTGATACAAGATTTAAAGGGGCCTTTTCCATACATGCCAGACGTCCCGATCTTGGCGGGACAGTCCTGCTTTTGGGGTGTTTGTCCCGGTGTCCCGATGTGACACTATTTGTCCCGACATTCGTACAAAACGATATACGCTCTATAAGTCGACAATAAAATTCCCTATTCAAGCTCCGTCTGGCTTTAACTAGTAAGTAACTACCATCGCTAATCCCTTTATTGCCCCCTATTTACAAACCATATCTTCTAGTCGAGTGATCCAGTGTTGTTTTTGATACCTTATCAGCGGTATATCGGCAAATTATTGATTTTATCGGGCATTCACACCATGGTATTTTTATGATAAGGGTCATTAATTGCTACTGATAGATGCATCGTAGTGAATTAAGCAGATTGCTTTTGTATTTCAAGGCCCAAATCAAGTCTAAAGATACTATTATTACGCGGTATTCAGTGTATTATCAGGGTTTTTTTTGGCCCAATTTTATAGCCGAAATTCGGCTATGTTCCCAATCCCAAAAAGTATACTTTTTTCCCAAAATGTGGCAAAAAATTCCAAATTCCCCCCCCCCCCCCCCCCCCCAATTTTTTTTTTTTTTTTTTTAGAAAGAAGTGTCTAATGCGTATTTTATCTCAATTTTAATTCAATTACATCTAACAGAGTATTTTATGATTTTGTTCTTTTAATTTGAATGATTATAAAGAGTTATATCAAATTTAGTATTTCCCTAATCAGTGGACTTTTCGTGTGGAAAAAAAAGGCCAATGAATTTATTTTCCCAATTTCATGAAAATGCCGATAAAATTCCCAATTCCAAAGCCATGGGCTATCTTCCCAAAAAGTGGGAAAAAAAAACTTTTTATGTCCTCCAATTACCTTGAGTCGAGCGGTAAAGGAAACATCTAAAATTATTTCTGAATTAATTCAAACAATGCTACAATAAACAAGGTGCCTAAAAAGATTTATTTCATTCCCGTTAAATCCATGTCAAAATTCTTATTTATATGTCAAACAAATCGAGCGCTGACCGATACCAAAGACATAAATTTACTTTCTTTTTTTGACTGATTTTCAGAAATTAATCTGTACATATTGCATCAATCAAAATTTAGAGTTAATGGATGACTGGTTGAATAAAAACAGTGCTCCATGTACGCACATCCTGTTGAACGTTGCCTTTGTCCCAAATGGATTCATCCGCATAGTGCACATGTTTGTTTACTTCCGAAAAATGGAGAACGTCTGTGTTTATGCAATTCTAAACACATTTATCGTCAATATTTGCCAAAAATTATAAGGTTTAGTAAGTAATTAGCTGATTACTGACTTCAGTAAAGGCCACATGATTTATTGTCTTAGGTTTCCTGCTTTTTGGTAAAATGTCCCGACATTTTTAATGGACTGTCCTGATTTGGACCGGAAAATTTCTGGCATGTATGCCTTTTCATGTTTTGGTAAATTTAAATAATAAAAAAAGTTGTTTTAGATTCACAAATTTTTGTTTTAGTTATGATTATTGTGAGGAAACAGTAATACTGTACATTTACCATGCTCTAAAATAGCCATTATATGCACCTTTTGACAATTTAAAAACCTGAAAATTATAAAGCGTATCAATGCGAAACAATTGAATAATTTTGAGAATTTTGTTGTTGTTGTTATATTTTGTGAAACTGCGAGGTTTGCTTGTTAAGGATTATTTTTATTATTTTTTTAATTGTATTCTTGAATTTCTTTAATGGAGCTTTTTAGATCCAATGTTAACATTTACCAATATAAAGCATTTAATGACAAACTTCAATACATTACATGCCAAAATCTGTGACAAGGCCTCTTTAATTAACATGCAAGCTGTGATTGTTTCCACAATAAATTAATGATGTCACACACGTACCTGAAAGCTATCATATGTACGGACTTATATTATAAATGTGTTGTCTTAAAGAGGAACACTTTTTAGCGTTGAAACATGCAAATTGCACAACGCAAACCAGTGGCGGTTTTATTTTTAATTCCATGACATTTTTGGAAATAAGGGAGGTTACTCCTTGACAGTAGCCTCCCTTGAAAGAAAAACGCTTCAATAATTATGCGGCAAAGATTTATCTCATGGGTTAAGTTCATGGGAGGGATAAAATTCATTAAAACTTTGATTTGGTTTTGATTTTAAAGATAAAGACGGATAGAATAACATTAACACATTTTTGACATTCAATATTTTTTTGCTTTATTCATATTTTTGTTTAAAACCAATACATTTGTACACTAATTTACGAAATCTCAATCTAAAGTTAGGAAGGATATGCACTACCGTAAGTTGAATAAATACAAAGCTATATACATAAACAAGGTCAAGTTAGCAACATATCACAGAAAATTATTGTCAGAAAACAACAAATGAGTTATTATTCAACGGCATTTTTGGATAATTTTCCTAAACAAAATTAAAAAAATAACTAAACTGAACTACTTTTTTAAAAATCCAGGTATGGTGGATAATAAGAGTCACCATTCTATTTCAAGGGCTTAACAATTTTGCTATAACCAAATGGAAATTTTTAAACCATCTCAAATTGAAAGAAATTGCAGACGACATATAAAATTGTAAATAAATATAAAGAAATATGTTTGGCTGGGTAGAAATCATCGTGATAAGAGGAGATATTGCTCATCAATAACAAGATTTTATGAGTTTTGTGCAGACGACTCTAGAAATCATAGTTTTACATCGAAATACACAGCTAGGTATCATAGTTTTTTTCTTTCTTCCTTCCTGAACAACTACTGTCCTTGTACCGTTTTGAATAATGTGTTCAATTTGGCAAACCTAAACTTTTTATACATTTGTATACCGATTCCTTCTACCCATTTTGAAAGCGTGGCACTCGCTGTGCTCCGTAGAAAAAACGTGCATTACAAATCGGTCGAAATCACGTGAAGTAGTAAGAAAACCTGGTATGTGTATACACATACCTGAGAAAGCACATCAATATTTTGACAGTTGGTCGCGACTACTAAAACAACTGTTAACATTAATCAGGAAGAGATCGCGCTTTATAACAGAAATGAGCACACAGAGATATGATCACTTACCCCATTTCAAATATTTTCCAGCTGAAAATTTTCCAGCACACGTATTTTTTTTAGTGTATTTGTATTGTTTTTCTGGAGCCGAAGTTTATCTCACATAATATCAATCCAACTTCCGTTGTTTTCACTTTCGTTATTAAAAACTTCGTTTAAAAGAATTATTTTTACTTTTAGGTTGTTGAAGCGAATTATTATTATATATTATCAATAAAATAGTATACCGTGATGAATTGAACGGACTTTCGTATCAATCTTTCTGTCAGTCTGTAAGCGTACTATTTTGTGCGCAATAATACAAGTACATGTGATTCGACAACAATTGTAAACATTGGCGAAATGCTTCTTACAAAGTTATTTTTGGAGTGTTTATGAGGTCTGATCATGCAGTTTGCACACATCAACGGAAAGATTACAATCCAATGCATTTGTCTTCGTCAAACGTTTGGAATGTCAATATAGGGATAATACATGTTTTCGAGGGCATGATTATCTGCGGGCGCTCGAAAAATCCGTTCCTGCCCGAGTGCGCACTCGGGCAGGAACGGATTTTTCGAGCGCCCGCACTCGGGCAGGAACGATTTTTCGAGCGCCCGCAGATGATCATGACTGAGAAAATGTGTATTTTCGCGATTATTGCATAAACAAATGACGCATACCAAAATAATTTTAAATAACATTGAAAACAATGTTCTGTTCATTCGACATCGACAAAATAATTCGATTATTTCAATACGGTTCAAGGTTGTGTTTTACATATGCCTCACTCGGTCATCGTCCGAAATGACGAGGCTTTACCTTCGGATAGGCAGTTTTCGATTTAAAATGTGTTTAAACAGTGGATTAATGCAAAGTTGAAATGCAGCCGCGTAAAGTAAGAAATGAGGAATTATTTTGGAATTTACAGCAGGAACGTTGAAGGTACATAAACACTTACATTTACAGCATAGTCTTTTGAAAGTGTTGAGTAAATAACCTTAACTTCAATGGCGTTGCCAATACAATAAAGCTGTTGTCAAGAGAGTGCAGATTGTATAACTTTAAAAGTGGATTGAAATTGTCATTATCCCTGCATGTATGAGGAAACTGGTGCTTATTCAGTTCCCCATATATGCTTGGAAAGTCGTCGAAGGCTGGAGAAGAGAAGTAATTGCGCGTAGACCAGATTATGGATATGAAAAACACATAACAGGGCTTGAACGGCACGTGAATCGCATTGTTAATACACGATTTCTCCCGTTCAAGCCCTCCTTTTGCCATGTTTCTGCACCCCGCCAGAGGGCATTATAGATAGAGTTTATGCAATAATTAGGCGATGAGTGAGTTTTTAGCATGTTTCTTTCAATTTTATTAATCTAAAAATGGCTGCCCCCATCGTCATGAAATGACATGTGTTCGAGTTTTGATATTTCTAGATATGTATTTTTTTTCTATTTAAGCGTAACTTGCCCTCATCAATGTCGATAGTATAAACTAGTTATATAATTTTCCGCCGAAATACGTTGAATAAACATCATTCAGATTTTTGAAAATAATGTCTATTTTTGTGTTAAAATCACTTTGTATTTTGATTGATTGTGTCGAGGGTATGAGATTTTGCTGCACAAAATTGGTATCAGTTTGAAGGAAAACCACCCTTTTAAGCAAATATGTAAACATTTTCAATGTGGCACTCTTCGTTTAGTCAAATTTGAGTTCAATGCTAGGGGTCCCACATTTTTCAAACTGAAGCCTCTACATGAACCCACAAGGCTCGTTACGAAAACGAACAGCGTATGGATCCATGCGTGACCATGAAATCAACAGAAATATCTGATATTAGTAATAACAATTCCCACTGATCTTGAAATAGGGTAATATATATGACAAAGAATAACGTTTTCCGCTGTCTTTTTTCTGATCAAATATTGGAGTAATGCACTCCAGATAGATAATCAACTATACTTGAGCGACCAATTTCTCCTTTTTTTTCACACACGAGTTATGTACAATAAGAAAAAAACGCGTAAATAAATGTAACGTAATGTACATATACTATATATAATATTAAGAATTTATCTCATTGTACATTATGGTATTGTTATTGTCGTGTTATTGTTGTATAAACTAATTTAGGAAATAGAACTTTGAAATTTAGAAATTGATTATGTAGATGTGTAATGTAATGGGTTATAATGAATATATCACTATTATTAACAAACTAATTTAAGAAATAGAACCTAGAAATTTAGAAATTGATTATGTAGATGTATAATATAATTAATATATTATTCTTATGAGTTTATATTTCAGTAATATGTATATGAAAAGTTAAGATGAATGTATACATGCAATGTTAAGATAAAGTCTGAACAATTAATAATACAACTTGGGAGATATTTACAAAACTGACCTGGTTAAGATTTATTTAAAGTAAGAAAGCAAACACACTCAGGGTGGGGTATAATTGGAATCAATAACATAGAAAGTCAGACCTGATTAAATCCAAACAAGAATACATTGAGTCCAGAGTCAGCATATAGATACGAGATTATACGTAACAATCATGGTCAATAAACAGCACAGATGAAAAGGTCTGCTATTGTCTGGAGTACAAAAGTCATAGTACTGACGAAAGTAACAGAATTACTCTATACCAATAAAAATTGATTAGTACCAATATACATTGATTAAATTTTAGTATATCCGCCAAGCAAGTGAATACATGAAAAAAGTGTTCCTTCTAGAATATTCTGACGAATCAACCAATGAATAATAACCATACTAGCTGAGGACCAATCAAAAGTTTAAAAGAAAAATATGCAAATTAAATTGGGGATAAAATGGGGATGTTTGGAAGGAGAGCGGCACTCTGCGCTTGGGTTAGGAAAATACAACAGATAGACTTAGAAAATAATGTTTAAACTATAACTACAATTTTGATGTTAGAGAATAGAGTAAAATAAAGAAATAATTTAGACATCAGAGACTTGTTTTATCTTCATTACGTGACACGTGTTTAACTGGTGCGCGGTGACAGGATCAACCAGAAGTACCACTTCTTTCACGGGCCAGAGGGAAGAAAACGTGCCGGACCTCCACAACGAACGGGCAAATATTCGGTGAGTGACTGACTTATTTTCCTATGGTTAATTATCTAAGATGGCAGATCAAGCGATTCCACAATTCTTTCAAAATTTAAGCGAACAAATTAGAGGAGTAACAAATGCTATCGGAACTCAAAGCGTCTCACAAGTAATTCAAACTTATGACGGAAATCCTAAAGAATACAAAAATTGGATCAAAAACATAGAGAAATATGGGGTACTTTCACGTTTGGCGGGGGATCAATTGAAGTTAGTAGCTTACCAATCCAGTAGGGGACTTGTTAGCGATTACATTCAGAGGTATTTGACTGATTTTCCTGATGAGTCATGGGCAACCTTAAAAAATGAACTTAAGATAAGATTCGCAGAAATCCAGGACCCTCATTATGCTCTTGCTCTCTTAAAAACACTCAAACAAAAACCCGACGAAAATGTCCAATTATTCGCGGAACGACTTCTGTCTTTATCTAGTGAAGCGTATGAAAATGTTGAGGATAACCTCGAGATGATCGAAAGTCAGTTAATTGGAACTTTCATTGACGGCCTGAGACATGATTATTTACGCCTTAAATTAATGCGAGAAAATCCGACTACTTTAGCGTCAGCAGTCAATTCCGCATTAGCCGAACAAAATGTAAGAGCAAGATTCGAATTAAGGTCACATTTGAGTCATAATCAAGTTCAAACACCACTTAATAGACCTGTTCCCATGGAAATCGATCATTTGAGACCATCAAACACTTGCAGGTATTGCAAGAGACAGGGTCATGTTATACAAGACTGTAGACGTAGGAAAAACGAAATAAATGCATACGCCGTAGGTCAAAACAATTACGCGCGTAAGAACGAATATGACAAAAATTGGAAAGACAAAATAGACTGTTGGAATTGTGGAAAATTGGGACACTTCAGTAGAGAATGTACTCAAAGAAAACCATACCTTAATAAAAAAAACTAGGAACGTCGTACCAAAAAGGGGTCTATGGTAACGACGGAAACGTAAAGACGTATAATATTGCTTTGTGTGGAAACCCAAATTCTTGCCTCATTTCAATAGGAAATTGTAAATTTAGGAGCTTGATAGATTCTGGTGCAGAACTTTCTGTAATTAGTAAAAGAGCTTATGATCTATTAAAACACAAACCACCACTTAAAATGACAAAAATTAATCTAAAAGCGGTCGATGGTAACTCGCTATACATTCGCGGGAATGTAAAATTAAAATTTAAAATAGGGAGTATATATATTGAACATACATTTTTTGTCGTTGAAAACATTAATAGGAACGTAATATTAGGGAGAGATTTCTTACAAGACAACGGTGTCCGTGTATACTTTGATCTAGGATGTTTAAGAATAAAAGATTGTTATGTACCTCTGGAAGAAGATGTACACCTTTCGGTAATAGCGAGGTTAACTAGGCATACCGTTCTTAAACCACAAACTGCATATAGACTCCTTGCCAGGACGAAGAGAAACAGCTTACGCTCAAATCAAAACTATGACTTTACTGGAATAAGTAATTCTTTCTTTGATAATGAACCCGGTTTAACAATCGTTAACTCAGTAGTCAAGACAACGCGTGATCGTAAATTCCCTATTCTAATTATAAACAATACCCATAAAACGATTAGACTAAGACGTAATTGTCCCATAGGCCAACTTCAAGCTATCCAAGATAATGAAATATGTTCTATCGAAAGCGTTATCAAAAACAATACACCCAAATCAGGCTTATCTAAAGATGAGATTCTATCAGATTTACATGTCGCTGGGGATCAAAAAGAAAATATTCTTCCAATACTCTTAAAACACAGAACTCTCTTCGCAAGAAATAATTTAGAACTAACACAAACTACAGCAATGGAATTTAACATCGATACAGGGGACCATCCTCCCATTAAATTAAGGCCGTATCGAACACCATTAAACAATAAGGTATTCATAGATAAAGCTATTGACGAAATGTTAGCGGCAAACATAATAAGCCCATCGCGAAGTCCGTGGAGTTTCCCTATTGTTTTAGTAGACAAAAAGAAAAATAACCTTGATTCAAATAAAGATCAAAAAGAAGAGAAAAGATTTTGCGTCGATTTCAGACAGCTTAACAAAATTACAAAACCAATTGCATATCCATTACCATTAATCGATGATATATTGGCGTTATTAGGGAAAAGTAAATATTTCACCAGTTTAGATTTAATATCGGGTTATTGGCAAATACCTATAAAAAAAGAAGACAGAGAAAAAACGGCTTTTGCTTCAGGGTTTAGGGGTCTATTTCATTTTAACGTTATGCCATTCGGTGCGTCTGGGGCGGGATCGATATTTCAAGAATTAGCTAATAAAGTACTTAAGGGTTGTGAAGGATTCGCCGTAGCGTATTTGGATGATATTTTAATATTTTCACCTGACTTACAATCCCATTTATCACACGTAGATACAGTACTGCAAAGTCTCACTAAGCATAACCTAAAACTTAAACTATCGAAATGTCAATTCTTGCAAAGAGAGACTAGATACCTAGGCTTCATTATAGATGAAAACGGTATAAGGCCAGATCCGTTAAAAGTAGAAGCGATCCGACAATTCCCTAGGCCGAAGTGCGTACGCGACGTACGATCTATCTTAGGTGCTGCAGGATTTTATAGGAGATTCTGTCCGTCGTATTCAGAAGTGGTAGAGCCTCTCATTAATCTCACGAGAAAGAATGTCCCATTTAAATGGTCAAAACAATGCGAAGATAGTTTCTTACAATTAAAAGACTCGTTCACACAAATTCCTTACCTTTCCTATCCAGACCCGAATAAAGGTTATATTCTGTATACAGATGCTTCGGATAAATGCATCGGATCTTGTTTAACTCAAAAATGCGGGGATAATGAAACCGGAGATTATGTAGGGGAAAAACCGATATTCTTTCTATCGCACCGATTAAACCCGACGCAATGTAAATATAGTACTATTGAGAAAGAATGTTACAGCATATTTTACAGTCTAAATAAATTACACCATTATTTACACAACGCCGAATTTGTTATCAAAACGGATCATCGCCCGTTAAAATTCCTTCTTGAATCTCCGATGCAAAACAAGAAAGTACAATTATGGGCCTTAAGTATAGCAGGTTACAATTGCAAAATTGAGTATATATCGGGAAAAAAGAACATAATTGCCGACTTTCTAAGCCGACCACCAAACACCAAAATAACGAATGACCGAGACGAACAAACAGAAATAGAATTAGATATTAACGATAAACATTATACAATTAGTTCGGAAATAAATGGAAAAAACCAGACGCGCGAAATTAATGTAATCGACTCTACGCATATCGATCACAGACAAGTAATTGATAATAGCACGATCCCACAAACGGTTATAAATAACGAGACAATCGAACCCGATAAAATAAATGATTGTAACATGGAAATTGAACAAGGAAAAGACCCACACATATCTGAGATTAAAACGAGATTAAAATTAGGGAAACTAAACAAACACGAAGATGGAAAATTCATTATGGTTGATGAGATATTATACTATATATCGAGCGTCGATGAAGAACCTACCTTTAGGCTTTTTGTACCTAAACACCTGACAGGTTTAATTATTAATCAATATCATGACGAAAATGGACACGGTGGTTCTCAAAGACTTTTTCATACCATAAAAGAGAAATATTATTGGCCTAAAATGTTCAAAGAATTGCATGATTACGTGTCGAAATGTATTGTCTGTCAAACTAGAAACTTGAAAGCAATTAAAGCTCCCGTATCATCAGAAACCGCAATACCACCATTCCCTTTCTCGGTCGTTTCCATAGATATATGCGGACCATACCCAACAACGCTTTCCGGAAATAGATATATAATATGTTTCGTGGATCAATTTTCCGGATATATAGAGGCTTTTCCGTCGCCGGATAAGTCATCTGATAGCGTAATACACCTGTTAGTAAACGAGATTTATTGTCGTCATTCATGTCCCATAAGGATAATTACCGATAATGGTAAAGAGTTTACTAGTACGGCGTTTACAGAAACATTAAAATCCATGAATATCCAACACGTCAAAACGTCCACATATCACCCAGAAGCTAACGGTAAAAATGAGCGCTCTCACTCGACTATGAACAATATACTATCAAAACGCGTTCAAGAAAACGTACAACAATGGGATTTACATTTAAACATGTCTTTGGCAGCTATGCGATTTTCCCATTCAGAGACATCAAAACATTCGCCTTTCTTTTTAGTATTTAACAGAGACCCCATTCTACCAATAGACAATTTGTTAAAACCTAGGCGTAAATATCACGGTGAGGATTATCATAAAATAATATTAGAAGAACAACACAAATCATTTAAAAAGGTGTGTGCACAAATTCAAAAATCTAAAAATAAACAAGCCGAATATGCGAATAAAAATACACAAGATATCAAATTTGAGATTAACGACCCCGTTTACTATAAGAACTTACATCGTACAAATAAATTAGACAGTAAATGGAGACCATATTATCGTATTATCGAACAAAAATCACCGTTAACATACATAATAAAGAATCAATTAGACAACTCAACTATTAAAGTTCATGCTGACCAAATAAGACATGCTAACATAAATGAGTGGCCTATATCAAATACTAATATGGGACGCCCCATAAGGAAAGCAAATTTAGCTTTTGCCGAAAATAGTGAGTCTGATAGCGATTTAAATAAGTCAATACACGGATTACCTATCATAACTAGGCAAACCCGCCAAATTCGGGACAATTCTGATGAGGAGGAAGACATCCCCTTAGCAGAATTACAAAAACATTTACGGAAAAAACAATTCAAATACAATGCGTCAAACTCTAGCGAATCCGACACACATCAATACGATAGGGCTGAACAACAATATCCACCCCCGCGTCAATCGGACACCGATTCGACCGATCATCACATGCAAATTGATGAAATAGCTATTAAGCACAAAAAAAGAAAATCCATACGACAACGTCAAAGATCTAATAAATCTATTAAGAAAGTGATTTTCACGTGCCTAGAGGCAATAGCTGATCATATGTAATATTTACCATAACGACCACACGAGCAACGTTGACGTCTATACGCTTAAATGACCCCAAGTTATGTAAATAGCATTTAGTTAGTAACCAAATCGGATAATATACTTCTTCTTTGTAATATTTCAGATGATGTTGCCATCATTTGTTTTGATATTATCGTTGCGCATGATCGGAGGACTTGAGATTAACGAAAATGTTATATTTCAAAAAGTTAACGAAGTGTCTGTGACCAGAGCTCATTGGCAAATAGTCCTACTTCTCGATACCAACGTCTTCTCTACATTTCTTACCCAACTTGAAACCAGACTAAACGATATCACGAATACCACGAAAGACATGATGTTCCAATTCAAACGTAATGATCTACTTTTACAAACAGACGCATTTGAACAATCATTAGCACAACTCCATACGGAAATCGAATACATCCGTTCTGACCATGACAACGTACTTGACAGCTATCTAGATTATAAAACGCTCAGTCATACCCAGAAACGCTCATTGTTACCCCTAGGCGGATTCTTTAAATTTCTTTTCGGCACAGCTGACGATTCTGACATCCGTAATATTCAAACGCACGTTAATCAACTTCAAGAAAGCCAGAAAACTATTATCCATGTGTTACAAAATAGTTTATCCATTCTCAATGTTACCCAACAACACATAACTGAGAACCGCCACTCCATTAACACTCTGATATCTACCCTCAGACAACTTGACGAAAAAATCATGCACACACATGAACGTTTACAGGCAATGACCCATGCTATTCAAGATTATACGGTTAATTACAACTCCCTGAAGGTCATGGTTGATGAATTACGTCAGGCTGTTTTCCACGCATCACTATATCTAGAAACTTTTAAAGGACAACTTAATATGCTCAGCACTGGCAAACTTTTTCCATCTCTTATTTCACCTATTCACCTGAAAGACGTACTATTAGACATTGCGACAAAATTGCCTAATAATTTACAACTACCAACTAATCCCAAGACCGACCTATGGCATTATTACCAATCTACCTCAACGACCGTCATAATGTCACCTACTACTATTATCATTACAATGGACATCCCTCTCCTCGAGATAGGAGCTTCCTTCGAGGTATACGAAGTATTCAATTTCGATATGCCCTACTCACCCGCTAACGAAACTATCAATGACAATAAGATCCACTATAACATGTCCGCTAGATACGAACTTGAAACTAAGGGCTTCTTGATTGATCAAGCGCGAAATCACTACTGCCTATTGACAAATAACGAACTGAAAACTTGTCAAGCGCGACGTACATGTGACGTACAATCCCCATTCTACCAAGTAGACATGTCTAAATTATGCGTCATAGCCATTATGATTAACAACACTCAGCACATAAAGGATTATTGCAAGGTGATCATACACCCTAACACCGTCTTACCTGCTGCCAAATATTTAGGATCTGGTAACTGGGCGATAGTCTCTAGACAAGACCTACGCCTCGTGACGATATGTCAAGATCATTCCCAAAATAAAATATCCGTTCGCGCTATCGCTCCCATAGACATTGTTAATGTACCCATGAACTGTCGCGCATACAATGAATACTTTACATTAAATGCCTGGTACATTAACTCCAGTCAAACCCGGCTTCAGACCGACAAACTCGACATACCTACCTTTAAGGGTTCTTCCATTTGGAAACCATTCCATACCTCTCTCGTTAATTTCACTAAAACCGAAATGCCTCATGACCTATCAAACATCAAAGAAATACCTATGGAAGCTTTAATAACAAAACTGCAGAGTATCAGACAATTAAATGACATTGACACGACATCAGGTGACTTCCCATTATGGGGTTACATTATCATTGGTGTAGCGACCGCTCTGAGTTCTGGTGCAGCACTCCTTATTTACTGTAAATGTAAACATATGACCCGATCTAATCGTCCCATAATTGCCCAATTCCGATCTGCCAACGATGATATGCACCTGGGAGAAATCAGTCCCCCGGGTTATGTGGGCGTGGCTTCCTGTGATGTGGCGCACGAACCTCTCGTGTCTGAGGTCAACAAGCCCTCAGCACCCCCGCAACGACCGAGAACACTGTCATCCCTATACCCGTCTCTACGAGGGTAACAAACCCTTCCAGACGACAACATCAGGATGATCCTTGACGATAACAACTTGTCAACAACCAAGTTGTGAACCATAAACAGCACCATGGGCTGTTTACTGGATATTACCTACTATCGTCAATAATGAACAGAACGATATACTTGCAAACTAAGATCTACGAACAATTGTTTAGTGCACTACCACATCGATCGATATATCACCCGTATTCGTCTATTGTGACTGTATATATGTGTTGAACACTCGTATAATCTTCAAAGAATGTTTGGAATATGTATTATTAGGATGTTGTCTATAGTTAACCAAGATGCGTTGAACACTCGTATAATCTTCAAAGAACGTTTGGAATATGTATTATTAGGATGTTGTCTATAGTTACCCAAGATGCGTTGAACACTCGTATAATCTACAACGAACGTTTGAAATATGTGTTATCGCCACATTGTATATAATTTACCAAGACTAATGTCAACACCATGAACTGTATCTAACGATGATTTTGATTCCACGAGTTATTCTACCGCAGAGTGACTCTACCGGAAGCGGCCGCCCAATCTACCGGAAACCCATCATCCGCGGGAACCAACTCTACAAGACCAACATCGCGCCCGATCTACCGGAAACCCATCATCCCCGGACAACAACTCTACAAGACCATCATCGTTCACTGACACCAAACTTCACAAACTTTATCGTCTGCCGACACCCAGTCTGCAGGAGCTCCAATATCAACCAGTCTACAAGACCTACATCAACCGCTGACGCCAACTCTACCAGAACAACATTTTTCGCTGACGCCCAACTACACTAACTTTATTGTCCACTAAAACAACATACAAGAACTGTGCTGCCCACTGACGGAACGGATATAAACATTTCATTATTTTTATAACTATCTATTTCATTTATTAACCATGTACCTCGTTGACCTCTTTGTACACATTGCCTTTTGGATTACTAATTCGATTTTCTTTCAATCATTTTTTAGATTCTACAAAGAATTTAATTTTCAATTGCCAGTTTCCATTACTTTACCCATTGAAGAAACTCAATTAGAAGAAATACATTATTTTATAACTACGTTTGAAAAAATGTCCACCCTTGAACAAGAACATAATGTTTCAGTTTTTACTTATATGATGAGATCTGGCGAAATTCAAGTGGATACATTGATTTTCTTGATTACGTATTTCAACATACCTCTTCTTCATCAACAGATGCTCAATCATTTAACAAACGAACAACACATTCTCAATTATCAAATTTGCAAAGCAATATTCACGTACTACGGCATTGACTCTTTAGAATCACTACAAACATTCCGTCGATTAAAATATTCAACATCCATCCCAAACAAAATACGCAACATGTCAATCACCACATTCGCTCAAACAGATAACACTCAATTGCATAACCGCATCCAACAATATTTCACTCAAGGCCACCAACGCCAAAGACGTTATCAATTTTTATCAAAACTTTTATGTAAGTTCTGTTCAAAACATAGTATAGCAGCAGTACAAACACCTTGCTGTAAACTTACATATCATCCAACATGCGGCACACCATACAGAACTTTGAACAACGCACATGTATGTACTTTTTGTTTTACACAGTTGACATTACCAGATATAGCCCTCATTCATGAATCACATCGGTTACCACACATACAGAGATACAGACAAATACTACTAGAACACAAACAACGCAAACTTGGTAATAGACAATAACAAAAAAAAAAAAAAAAAAAAAAAAAAAAAAAAAAAAAAAAAAAAAAAAAAAAAAAAAAAAAATTATATTTTTAGAATCTTATCTTCGTCCAGATCTCAGGATTAGATTTTTGACATCATCATAATTTTTTTCATATCGTGAAATAAGAAAAAATTCAATTGAAAGGGTGAGTTGTGTAACGTAATGTACATATACTATATATAATATTAAGAATTTATCTCATTGTACATTATGGTATTGTTATTGTCGTGTTATTGTTGTATAAACTAATTTAGGAAATAGAACTTTGAAATTTAGAAATTGATTATGTAGATGTGTAATGTAATGGGTTATAATGAATATATCACTATTATTAACAAACTAATTTAAGAAATAGAACCTAGAAATTTAGAAATTGATTATGTAGATGTATAATATAATTAATATATTATTCTTATGAGTTTATATTTCAGTAATATGTATATGAAAAGTTAAGATGAATGTATACATGCAATGTTAAGATAAAGTCTGAACAATTAATAATACAACTTGGGAGATATTTACAAAACTGACCTGGTTAAGATTTATTTAAAGTAAGAAAGCAAACACACTCAGGGTGGGGTATAATTGGAATCAATAACATAGAAAGTCAGACCTGATTAAATCCAAACAAGAATACATTGAGTCCAGAGTCAGCATATAGATACGAGATTATAAGTAACAATCATGGTCAATAAACAGCACAGATGAAAAGGTCTGCTATTGTCTGGAGTACAAAAGTCATAGTACTGACGAAAGTAACAGAATTACTCTATACCAATAAAAATTGATTAGTACCAATATACATTGATTAAATTTTAGTATATCCGCCAAGCAAGTGAATACATGAAAAAAGTGTTCCTTCTAGAATATTCTGACGAATCAACCAATGAATAATAACCATACTAGCTGAGGACCAATCAAAAGTTTAAAAGAAAAATATGCAAATTAAATTGGGGATAAAATGGGGATGTTTGGAAGGAGAGCGGCACTCTGCGCTTGGGTTAGGAAAATACAACAGATAGACTTAGAAAATAATGTTTAAACTATAACTACAATTTTGATGTTAGAGAATAGAGTAAAATAAAGAAATAATTTAGACATCAGAGACTTGTTTTATCTTCATTACGTGACATAAAAATGACATACAGTTACAGATAAGTTTAATTATTCAACATTTCAAAAGAATGTTTCGTTGACAATTATATGTCAAATGGGAAAAAAAATACCCCTTTTTATCTTTCCATGTCATTTTCAATTATGTACTTAATAAATCGGCACTCAACAGAGAACATCACTAAACTTCTATAACAAACATGAATGTTTAACGACTGAAATGTGGAAAACGGTATATAATTGAGAAGAGAAAGAAGTATGTAAATATGCTAAAACAATGTACGTGTTTGATAGGGAGTACTTTGTGTTATAAAACAACCAAAATAAAGCACTCTTTTCCAATGGTGAAATGTTAAAAAACAATTGAAAGAGGCACTGAAAACAAGATTTATCAACAACAGAATACAACCTATACAAACAAAGGTCCCTGGATCACCCAACTTGTTCTTGCAAATAACTTGAGATAAGGTTTAAAAAAAGGAAGTAAAACCGCCCTAAAATGATGAAATTGAAATAATGATGAAATAAATTTAGAATAATGTTGCGTTTCACCATTTCCATGTGCAAAGAGACGAAACTATACAAACCCCTCGTACTAAAGCGTCAAATCGCCAAGGATGAATGGATACAACGTGAGATTGCGCAGAATGTAGTCAAATGACCACATGTAAAAAAATAATCAAAATCTTAACTCATAACTGAGATATTAACCCATTTATGCCTAGCGTCTAGAAAAAAGGCATTGGCAAACAGCGTAGACCCATATGAGACGCCGCATGATGCGGCGTCTCATATGGGTCTGCGCTGTTGCCTAAAGGAATTTCTGTAAGAAATATTCTAAATATAGAAATAAATATACAAGACATCCCTAATTTTGGAAATAAATTGTTCCAATTTAGAAGGATGGAAAAGTCCACTAGGCATAAATGGGTAAAAGTTTGAAAAGTGTTGCGTCAGAAGAGTCTCAAGTGATGCACACGCTGAACAGTTTGAAGTGTGTATCACATCAGGGGCTACATTTAGCTGCGCCACTGTAAACACATACTCGTGGAACTTAAGTTATGCTCAAAATGAAACATCTATATTTGAAGATTGAGATAATTTAAAATAAACACGTGATTGCAATTTGTTTTAAATTAGCTACTTACTAAAAGTCACACGTATTTTGTAATCACCTCAAGATGTTAGGTTACCGTGTTCGTTTACGAAAGAATATTACATTTTTCAAGGCAAAATGTTCAGGAGTTATATTCACGATAGGTAAGTGCAGGTATGTGTATTATGGGTTTATACACATACCTGGTAAGTGTTTAATGATTTATGGTCTTACATATTTCTGTTTAATTAATTTATTGAATTTATAGTTTTAAACTAGTTCATGAATTGCTAATATTTTTGAATATATTTTCTTGACATTTTTATGTGGTATTGTTTCGGGCACATGTAAATTCAGTTTCTGTATGTAACAAATAAAAAATGAAGTTTAGATGTTGCTTTTACAAAACAGTATAAATAACAGAGATTTTGTTAATTAATACTCAGATTATATGTGGCCGAATATACTCCTCTCCATATTGATAATTATGTATTAATTAAAGGAACACCCTTCTTCACCAATCCACATTGATTCTGTTATAAGTGATGTTCAGTTAACCATGTTCAGACGCTATCGGCCAGGATTAGCTTTGTCGCTTTTTGACAACTATTAGTGGGTGATTGATTTTGAAAAATATCAAATCAAATCATTTTGCACAATATACTATTATCGGCAAGTGTTTAAAACTATTGATTTAATATGCATTATGTATGTTACGTTTTTGACGGCATTGACTTAATTTATATGTTTGTGACTAATTAATATGTCAGCTTGTGTTTTTAAAGATTGAATAAGACCAGCGCATCTTGTAGTCGACTTAGATATTATCGAGTTCGAAAGTAGTCACTTATCCATAGGCGTAAAATTATTTAAATTTAGTTTATTGTTTTATATGTTAATTAAGAACATCTTTGTATTAACAATATGCATTGTGTATGTTACGTTTTGACGACATTGACTATGTTGATACGATTATACTAATGCACATGGGTCTTTTTGACCTAACGCATTGAAGATATGTGGTATATCGGATTTGAATCAATTCTTCTTCTTCTATAAAATCATGATATGTTCTTATACAAATTTAACACACTGTAATTTTAAAATATTCGATGCATTCAAAATATTATGTAGCTATGTAGTCATATTGCACGAAATATACTCTTTTATATATTCTATGTACAATATCAATCTTTCAAAAACTAGCTGTTTTATATTACCATAATATATACATATATACATATATATATGTATATACATTTCCGTGTTATTTCATGCGTTCGACGATACATAAAGCAAAAAATTGATATGCTTATATGTTATGATAACAACGTCAAATTTGACAATTTCGATCATTTGTAAAAGCATTTCTATGCAAACGTTTTCTATAGTTAATTTGTGATTAGAACATCTGAATTTAGCAAATCATTGTGTATAGAGAACAAGTATATCATAACATCGACATAATTTCCGGAGAGAATTGAGACTTAAAGCATCCATATGTATCATGTCGAGCAGATTCAATTGATACGATGGGTCAATCTTGATTATTTGAATTAAAAATACATTAACTTCGCGACTCTTTAAAGGCTACGCCAATCACCAAAGACTTATTGATAAAGAAGAGCTGTAACGGAAGTAGCCCAGCTTTGCCTTCTGGGGAGACGGTTATGAATATAGTCAGTGAGAATATAATTATTAAGTAGACTTTCAAGATATACTACAGCCGTCAATATATTTCATGAACAAGTTTTCAAACCATATCAAGCTAAACCGGTTGGAAGTTTTATGTTTATATGTTGACTGCAATAAAAAAAATATGGACTGGGACATTGATACTTTTGTTATAACTTCAAATTTCCGCATGAAGCGGACATGTGTTATTGTTTTTTCCCTCGATTTATCAACTTTATCTCTTAGATTCAAAGTCTATACGGGTCAGTGAGACGTATCCAGTACCATTTTCAGTTAGCAACTTTTTCAAAAAAACCGGTAATTACAAATCATACAAAAATGCTCTAAAATATACGACTTAAAGGGAGATTATACGATTTTGTAAAATATTTATGATTTTTTCGGAGCGATACGCTGCCCCTTTCAAAGCCAATTAGCGCCAGGTGCCTTTTTATCTAGATCCATATGTATCAAGTGTTATCTTCTTTTGCAATCTTGTGTTATCTCGGTGTCCCAAGACGCGCATATTAATGCATGACTGCGTATGACGCAATATAAGAGGGCCTATTACCTGAAAAGTGCTGTAAAAATCAATTATCATCCGGTAGCAGTTAATTGCGCGAGTTGGTATAAGCTCCAAATACGACCTGTTAACTCCGCCTTCGGCATTTTTGTGATGCATACGTCATTTTGATTGGCTAAATGGCATTTCCAATGGAAACCAATCAGAAAAAGGAATTTGTTATTCAGAAAACGGCTTGGGTTTTGTGTCGACAAATTAATTATAGTCAGGTTTCTTAATGACAAACATTGACGACGCAAAATTCTGGCGCAGACTATTTATAGGAAATAAACCAGCAATAGTTGTTATTCAGTCCTCGCGTATGTTTGTGTTTCACTCACTTACAGGAGGTACACATAAAATTTACCTAAATCAACGGCGTTTCGTATTGTTATTCAAATAAAAGTGATCCGAAATCTTTTGTTAATATCAGAATATTCGTAAGACACAAGGGCCGTAACGGTATAGATTGTTATTACCGCGGTACCTAAAGATTATCCGAGTTTCGCATACTGTCTATTACAAGTCAAATCCTCGCCGATTTGAAAAACTCTTATTAACATGTATAGGATTTGTTTGTTATTAAATGCCTACCTGGTCCATGAGTGGCAAACCTGCATATACATGTACCGCGGTTCGTTTGATATATATGGGCAGAATCGTAAGAAAACGTATTTTTATTGAGAATATCATTGAAAATCCGGTTGAAATCGGTCGAAAACAAACAATATAGCGATTTTTATTTTGGGGTCGAGTACGGTAAAGTACGAACACGATCTAATTAATATTCATGATTCGACAAGTTAATTCAAACCTAAACAAACAAAATTGCGGATACAGGCGAATTTAGCGGAGAAAAGGTAAGGACAAATGCAAAATTAATCTGCTACAGACGGAACCTGTGTTGCAACGTTACGTTTTTACTAAATCTATGTATTTATCTTCCATATGCTTATAATGTTTAGAGAAAGATAAATATAGATGCAATTTGCATAACTCGCGATGCTGCAATGAATTCCGCCTATTGCAGGTATTTATGATCATTTATGTATTATTTTATCGATTCAAAACCGATTTTGACCAGGTTTTCGATGTCAACCTCGATACAAAATATATTTCAATGAATTTATGTAAAGTTTATTTCTAACTTTACGATTTATATGCAAAACAACGATCTATTCCGCGAACTGTCACTTTAATTAATGAATACAGACAAGATGAATAGTTAAAAAGTGGCATTTATTAAATGCATTATGAAACACATGTAATTTATTTCATGTATACGTCCCTTGTTAAGTTAACATTTTCATTCGAAAACGACGAGAGCGTTCGATATGAATGTGACGTCATTGTGCATACCCGATGCACGCTAGTCATAAACATCCGGAAAGTTAACTTTCAGTTTAGAGCTGCCATGATCAATTACATTTTCTTGTTTTGCATTCGATTTGAATGTTGTCCAAAATATATAATAATAAATGCACACGTTAACACAATAGCTGTGTATTTTAAGAACACAGTTTGCGTGATGTTTTAACGAAAATGACATTTAAAATGTATAAATCAAAGTTTTAAGCTGTGATAAAAAATTTCAAAAAGTTGAAAGCACATAATGTGCTATTTGTACGAGAATCGCCGTGCAAAATGCCCCTTTTAAGTCATGTGCCATGCCCCTCTGCCTTTCTAGATTAAAGACTAACATACATAGATACATACTTACACGAACGCACGCACGCACGCGGACGGCCGGGCGGGCGGCCAGGCGGGCGGGCGGGCAGGAAGAAACATAGACAGAGAGGCAGAGACAGACAGGCAGACACAGACAGGTATACATGCAGACAGACAGGCAGACAGACAAACAGACAGCAGGAAGACAGAAAGGCAGACAGGCTCATGTTGGCAGGCCCCGACAAACATATAGTCAGACAGACAGACGGACGGACAGGCAGACATACAAACAGAGTAAAACAGACAGACAGGCAGGCAAGCCAATGCAGAAAGACCCAGACAAACATACAGACAGACAGACACACGGACGGTCAGATAGACAGACAGACAGACGGACATGTCCAGACCCAGGCAGGCAGGCAAAGGCATGCCAATGGAGGCCCAGGCAGGCACAGGTAGGCCCAGGCAGGTACAGGCAGGAAGGCCCAGACAGACAATTTAATTAGACTGATACAAAAGTAAATCGTCTTCATGCTTGAAAATGCACACAATCTGATGACACCTTTATTGTTTTGTTAGATCACTTTTTGCATTAAACACTAAACGCTCTGAAAATAAAACAATCTGGGTCATTGTACAATATGCTAAGTAAGTTTCTTCAAGCAACACGCTTAACCTTAACACACAGAAATATGTATAATTCAAAAGTTTGACAGTAAACAATGCATAAGCGTAATTACATCATTCTGAACTCGAAACCTGCTGTAATCATATTGCGGCGACCAGTTCACAAACAATAAATGACCATCATCATGTTATGTTCAATGGTGACATGGACTTGAAAGAGCCGTACTCGAAACGAGTCACATCACTGCGCGGAAGTTTTAGTAAAGTATCTTTATTTAATCATACCGACACACACTTGTCTATATTTGATCAGTGAACTATTAATACGCTCATAATTCACACGGGGAGAGTCAAAACAATGCAATCAAATCATAAATTGTTCTATAACTATACTAAGTACTTTAGAAAATGCCTCCGTAACATGCTATCAAGTGTTTGCAGACTTTCTGATTTATTGATCTTTATCTTACTTTTTTTTTTTTACTTCAGAAGTCTGATTTTAAGGAGTATAATAAGTATGGCAAACTGCAATACATTTAAAAAAAACTTTTTCTTTTTAAAATGAATTATACTATATGTTGACTTGTTCGTGTGTAATTCCTATTCTGAGGTTAGTTAAATGCAAAAAAATAAATGTCTTTGAATTAACACGGATGTCATTTTTGTCTTAAATATACAACAGTATGAAAAACATGATTTGTTAGGTGTCTTCTATGGCCACTGATTATGTTCCCAATTAGCGAGAATTTTCGACATTTTGATTTCTCGGATAGCACGACTCAAAATATATTTGAACTCTATAGGTATCAAGAATATTGCGATGATACACGACCCCATTTTTCCTCAATAACCTAAATCTAATACGGTTGTTTTCGTAAACATTACTGATTCATGAAATGTCATTTAATGTAAACATATTAACATAGTTAGAAAATACAATAATAAAGGTAATTTATAAGTATTGTATATAGGTCACGTATATTTAATTATATTTATATATTAACATCTAAATTATATATTGCTCGCATCATTCGTATTGACAATTTTATATTTACGTAAAGTCTTCAGGAATTAAAAAAATTCGCGACCGCCATTTGACACTTATCATTTCTTAAAATTAACTTAATGCTTTTTTTAATCGCAGGGTACAATTAAACAAAACGTATTTATGTGTGTGTAAACGTCGCAAAGATATTATCCTTTGCTATACAGATATATCAGCTTTGCTATGATTTGCAGAAGGAAAAGCCGATATGTTAGTGAAATGAACGAATTGTAAACTGCTAGTTCACTGGAGGCACGTATCGAAACATACCTTCGACTAGTGTAAATACTTTCAACGGTGTGGTCGTTACAAACACATCATGGTGACTAGAAAAATAAATTCGTGAAATAGTGTAAAGTTCTATGGAACAAAGAAACTGTTTTTAGAGGAAATCCATCGATATGCTGACTAGTTTAATAAATTGTTGACTTGCAGTAAGCCGTTCCAACCATCTTAACTATCATAAAACTGTATGCATACAAATGTTGGCATTGCGAATACAATTAAAATATAGGCACACAAGTAAGTAAGTGACGAGAAATCGGTTTGTAATTTGTAATAAACATGTAAAAGATACGCACGAACTAGTCATGTATAAACAAGAAATGGTCATTTCTATGATTTTAATATTGCCTTTAATTTCCACCCATACCTGAATGACATTGCTGCGTTAGTGACAGGTATATAGAACTTTTCGAAACTACAGAGTACACGTAAATTCTGATAAGCTAACTACAGTGAAACCGACAGCTACTTCTAGACATCCTACAAAGAGCGACCTGTGATCGAGTTTGTTTAATTACTATAATACTTATAATTTGAAATTAATGTTGTTCTATTTACAATTTCGACAAAAAATACTCTTGTAAGCGAAAGCATTTGTTAATTCATGTGACGCATATTCAATTGTTACGTTCACTCGAATCGGCGATAATGAGACGAATTTATGTTTTCTCGGCTCGTTATGGTAGCCAAATTTACGCATTAAAATATTCAACCCACTTAACGCATTAATAGACGAGTTGAAGATTGGCGGCATGCGCTGCACAATTATTCACACGAAGGATTTAAGCAATGCAATAAAGTCATAAATCATGCTTTTCAAGGACCTAGGACAATGCATCCGTAAAGCGGTACCAAGTGTTCGCAGACTTTGTGATTTATTGATAGGCATTTAACTGATTTGTTAAAGCTTTTGCTGTCTTTACATTGGCAGGTTGTTTTGCTTCGCATTTGTTTTGCTGTTTTGAACTCAATTTGACTTAAGAAGAGTAATAGCTATGGCAAACTGCAATATACTAAGAAAACATGTCATTTTGAAAATGAATTTTACTATATCTGGACTTGTTCGTGTGTTATTCCTTTTTGGAGGTAAGCTAAATTGCGTTGACACGGATGTCATTTTGTCTTAAAAATACAACAGTAGGACAAACATGATTTGTTAGGTGTCTTCTATGGCCACTGATTATGTTTCCAATTAGCGAGACTTTTCGACAACTAGATTACTCGGATAGCACGACTCAAAATGTATTTGAACTTTATATATATATATATATATATATATATATATATATATATATATATATATAATATTGCGATGATACACGACCCCATTTTCCTCAATAACCTTAATCCAATACAGTTATTTTCGTAACTGATTCACGAATTCTTATTTAATGTAATATATATTAACATATATAGAAACACGAATAAAACGGTGATTGCTTACTATTTTATATCGGACACGTAGATTTATTTATATTTATATATGAACGCCTAACTCATATATAGCATGCATCATTTGTATTGAATTTTTATATTTACATAAAGTCTTCAGAAATCAAACACCTGCAAAGTTTAGACTCCGCCCACTGGTTGGTAAAATGTGGTTACATTCATATACGCGCATATATAAAGTGTTAAAAACATAATGTATATTCACAATAATAAAATATATTCGCAGGGATTTCTGTATTTATAAGAAAGAAAAAATGAAAGAAAACGCAATAGAAACGTTTTTGTGGTTGTTATTGGCATAGTTATATTTAATTACCACAACGTTCTCTGAAGAAAGCTAACGTTTGTTCGCAAGCATTTGTTTGTACAAACAATTAACTCAGAAATCGCGTTGCAGAATAAAAGTGAAGTTAATGTACTGTAAAAAATACGGAAAACAAGACATTGATCCCTTGCGCACAAAACTTACTACAACATCTATATGGCTGGAAAAAACCCATATTTTATCCATTTAGTTTACACATGTTTTTTCATATTACATTTTTTAAACAACCAATCTTGGCACCCTTTATTTGAGCATGTATTATCTCATTTTAATGTTTCGTTGGTAACGCAAAAACCAATGATTTCGATATGATTAGATAATGGTACTGTATCTTGTGTAGCTTGCACTGGTCACGCTTTCTCGTAGGACACGCCCTGCATTAATGCCTCTTTAATAGCATGTACTAGCACGTGTAGGGAGCCTGATCTGTATGCTTGAAGAGAACGGATGTTAACAAACGAGTAGACCCTTCAATAGTGGTTGAGCCTTTAATGGTGTTAAACAGTGTATTCTATAGAAGAAACACTAGACTGTAAATACCGTTATTTAATAACAACATGGTGTCATAAACCACAGATGCAAGACCAATGTCTGTTAATTTTGCACAACATACATGTAAAGTCTTTTACACACATACTTGGAAAACGATCGGAGTTAGTGTCATTCACGAAATGAGGTAATTTTAAACGAAATTCATTAAATTTGAAAAACAAATATGTATGTTCAACCGATTTGGGCGTACAATAAGGTAAATATATCTATTCAACGCTGTCAACTTTAATAAATATACAAGACTAACGAATCTCCAGAAACATAATTAGGAAAGAATTTCTTATTAACCCAATCAAGTCTTTAATTTCAGGTAAGTGATCAATTGCCTAGAAAATACAGAACGAAACAAACAACACGCCCTACAGCATTCAATATGATTAAAGCTTCGATCAATATATTGGTGGGTTAAAACTACTATATGATGCATTAAACCGCACATCAATCCCAGTAATATTCAAATAAACGGCAAGTGCACAAATGATTAATTAAAAATTTCATATATTTTTTCATTTAGCAGTTTTAGATAAAATCGCCAAAACGGCAACTCTACAGAAGGATAAGTATACCCACCAGAACGAAAAAAGAACCGATACGACAATTAAAGACATGTGTTGCACTTTTAGTCGACCTGGTGGGTATATGTGTCGTTCTTTCTTCCAATTGTCGATTTGGTAGACTTGGGTGATGCGAAGGCATTGGCAAATAACTTGACTGTAAATGCTAAATATTTTCAAATAATTTTTTATATAACAGCATAATATTTTTCTTTTGCAGTCACCTTTTCAGTTTGGTATTTCATCCCCACATCCAGCACCGAGCTACTTGCACTGACAGGCTCGAAGCTTAAATTCCTCGATGATATTCCCCTGGAAATGGGCTTCCAGCCTTTCGTTGACGTAGAATTCCCGCACGTGGAGACGGACGTACCCAGGATACCGCACAACATCCACCAAATATGGATACGTCATCACAACAATACTGAAATCGATATTGAGGTGCCTGAACAGTTTGAACAATACATGAAGACATTTCCAAAATGGAATCCAAGCTGGAAGTATTACTTCTGGACACATAAGACGTCAAGAAAGCTGCTAGAAGAGAGACATCCAGAGTTATTAACTTTTTATGACAAGACCTTGGTGCCAGTTCAAAAATCTGACCTTATGCGTTACGTAGTTGTCTACGAATTCGGTGGCCTTTACGCAGATTTGGACACATCGTGCCTACGATCGTTGGATATAGTGACCACAAAATACGCATGCATTGTTTTACCCGAACCGTTTGAAGACGGTATTATATGGGAAAATATCCCGTATCGAATTCCGAATGGAGTTTTCTTTTGTCGCGCAAAACACCCCTTTCTGGAACAGGTTCTGCGGACTATATCCGGAATAAAGACAGTTGAAGCCAGTCCAACTCTCATCGGTCCACTATTTTACACAACGCAGTACAGACGTTACAACAACATAAGCGACACTGACATGTACAGAGTTAACATCAGCGGCGATACCAGCAGTCCCTATTTCTACAAAGGAGAACTTCCGGAATCGCATGACGATGCAATCTACATTCCAAACACGCGGTACTTTCTAGACCAACCACATCCTTGGCACAGAGACAAAATTAAACGTATTTGCGAAAATCCGAGTAAAGCAACGCTTATTATCAAGAGAATGTGTGTCGTTTATACGAGAAGGGGTTTCGATCGTAAGCCGAGTAACTTCACCTTCCTTGAGCATGCATATACCTTTTCATTTAATTCGAAAATCGATTGGTCTAAACGAAAATATATCCCAGTGAAAAAGATTCAATCTAATGTTCAAACATACAATGGAAGTCGAAGTTTAATTTAATGTATAGTCAACCTTAACTTTGATAAGTTTTTTCCTGGTTGTTTGTCAGTGAACTTTCCTGATAACAGATACCAGCATTTGCTCTTGACTTTATATTTAAACTCTGAACATATGTGCCGAGTTTTAATATTACATCAGGTCCAGATTTCTCATATCATCTGCATTTGCTTAGCATTTAGCATTATATTAAGTCGGTTTTAATTGAATAGTATTACCATAGTGACGTTAATTGTGATATACATAATTATACTGTTATTTTCACATTTTAGTTCAATTTGAAGTTGGTTTTTAATTGTACGACAAAGTGTTTGCACAGTTAATCCGACATTGAAACAAGAATGCCATGAGTCTATCGCAAGTTTAAGGTGCACCTATTTTCGAAGACTAGACCTGGCGATCCTGTTTTTTACCCGCACTTAACTCAGATTCGACTATTTCCTTGATATTCTCAATAATACTATGACCGAATTTTATCAAAGTTGAGCAATAATTGTGGCTTTTCGAGTGGTAAAAAGCTGTACACTTTTCTGATGAGGTGAGCTAAAAGCCATAAGTTTATCTTCCTAGCAAATGCTTCGCAAAAATCGGACTCTGCATACGATTAAAATGCACATGTATTGCACGTACATAATTTAGTAAAACTCTCCAATTACTATCAAAACTTTTACTTAGAAGAAATCGCTTTGAAAATTCACTTTAAGAATGGAATGTTTGTATAGAGGTGGTCGCAATTTAAGTAACTTCGAGTTTCATTATTGAATTTATAGGCGATCGATGTTTGAGAGATGTTGACATGTTATTGTTATACATGTATATTTAGTGGTTATTTTAGTAGTTTTTGTAGTTTAAGTTTTATTGTTTTGTTTATATGTAATTGTAGTTAGTTGGGCTTTTATTTCTTTGTTTAATAGGTGGTCGAAGTGTTATAGGCTTGGGGTTGTATTGTTTTGATTATAGGTACTCGCACCTGCTGGGTTTGGAGTTGCATTGTTTGTTGATAGGTATTCGCAGTTTTAGAGCTTATTGCTTTATTGTTTTGATTATAGGTATCGCAGTATTATGAATTTGGTGTTGTATTGTTTTTTATATGCGGTCGCAGTTGTATGGGCCAAGACTTTAATTATTTTGTATGTATGTATTTGTATTTTATATGTATATTTATCGACTTGTAGTGTTATTGTTTAGCTTTGAGTCTATTTGCCTCGTGTATAGGTGGTATTGTTTTATTGTTTTTCTGGAGTTTCATTGCTTTGTATATACATGTATGTGGTGACAGTTTAATCGACTTTGATTATTATTGTTTGGTATATTGGTTAATGCATGTATCGACACGAAGTTTTAGTTTTTCTTAAGGTGGTTGCAGTATTATGGGCGTGAAGTTTTACAGTTTTGTATATAGTTGGTGCATCCCTATATGTAAGCGTATAGTATCTCTTTTTGTGGTGAGTTATGGTTTCCTTTCTATATTTAAGACAGCTTATTAACTAATTAGGTTTTGACTTTTACGTAAAGTGTATGCTTACTTGCAAACATAATAAAAATACAAGCACTTAAAACGTCGATTTTGTTAGAAGTCTGTGTTTGTTATTTTTCCCTTTTGTAGATGACCCGAACGTCTATTTTAACATTTGCAAGCAGGATATTTTAGGGACAGTTTCCTTATTTTGAGCTGGCTAAAATTCGGTCCAATCTCATTCACGTTGTGTTTATATTTTAAGGTTTGAAAGCACGTTACACTTAGGATGCGTTTTGAAAACTCTACGCGACAGTTATATAATAATACGCAACAATGGACTTCAATCAAATTACACATAAATTTATTTTGTTGTTACTGTTTCAAAATGAAACTTTTCATGTGTGTAGACGATTTGTTAACGTCGTAGACGTAATCAATGTATCACTATCTAGATAGCTGTCGGCATGACGAAATAATGTCGACATTATAAATAATTTATGGAAATATTGAACTAGTTGCACCATGAAAATGTTTGACCTTGACCTATTCCTAGCGGGCACAAAACATTTGTGGTGAATTATTTTCAAAAGTTCAATGATAATGTTAATCTCCACAAAAATTCTGTTGTATGTCCCTACTGAACGTTTGACATTTAAATGTGACTTCGACATTTGAGGTAGGAGTCGGGTCCCACAAGCAATATACTAAAAGTTAACTATTTTGTTACATTATTTTTAAAACTGTGCCATGAATTAAAATGGTTCGGTCTTCACACGCTTGAAAGAGCTGAAATTTGATATTTGATTGCTGAGTTTGACTTAGGATTTCGAAAAAGTAACATTTCATTTCTAAATGGTGAGTATGTGTCGTAAATTATTTCAACCCGACATGATGAACCATAACGGTAATGTTATTGTTAGAATCGTTTACAATCTTATGTGCCAGCCACTTATACTCCTTACTTTTTAAACTATATTTATCAGATAATCGACACGATTGGTAATTTATTTTCCTTTTTAGGACTTTTTATTGCGTATTTTTATTCAGCTTTGGTTACGATAATTATAAAATTGTGAATTATAATGCGAGACTCACTCTTATGTACCTGATTCAAAAGCGAAATATTCCCGGCCCTTTAGGAGTTATATACCCAGGTTTCGAACCGATTCAATCGGAGCCGAGCAAACACCATACAAAAAAAAGAAAAGATTTTTTCCCCTTCAATTACCACTTTGTTGCCAGCATACGTGGATGTAAAGCGTTTTCCAAGTTTTCAATCCGATCACTCAATTTAAATAATGTCTTTGCAATTTGCTGATTATAGCCGTTGCAAAGGGTTTGGACGAATTTAGGAACAATCGTGAAATACGTCAACTCCAAATCGACAAACATAAAAAAAAATCTAGCAGATGAGCATGCACAATTTATTAAATTTAATTATTTACTAGTAAATCTTGAACAATAATTTAATGGCCCCTTATTAGGTCCACAGCTAAATGATTCAAATGGAAAAACACGCAAAAATACAATTATACGATAAAACTAAGACTTACTCAACGAATTATAATGAAATGCATTTGAAAACTAAACATAAATTTTGAGGAAAAAAACAAACTGTTAATAAACAACAATCTTAACATTAAAACGTATACGATCACGATTTAAATAGTGAGGATCAATTACCGTAATAAATCTAAGTTTTTGGACGTTTTCGGACGCTCTAAGTTTTAGTACAAACTCTTTTATAGCAAAAACATTTTTTTTTGTGACTCTTAATTTTCGGGCATACGGGTTTTCGTCCATAATTAATATTTCTAAGTTTTCCGACAGCATATTTTACAGCGCTATTCTACAGACTTCGGCCCTGTTTTAGCTTATCTTGTGAGACTACTATCATGGATTTTTACAGCCGGATTATTGTTATAAAACCTGGCATGCCTGAGTTCAATGGACCATTATATTCGCGTCATTGGGTTCAAAAACATGTATACCGGTAGAAAACAATTGATTTACCAAACCAAGTAGCATTTTAATTAGTTTGGATTTATTAAAGAAGCAGAATGTTTTATATTTTTACCTGTTTGTTCTTTATAATTTAAATCAAGACTTGGCAATTATGTGAAGTTGTATTTATTGGTTTAAAGCAAAATAGAAGATTGAATCACAATAAATAATTGAACATTGATCTATTGCTTTTATTTCAATATAAGGATACTTTTCGGACACCAATTATTTCTAAATTTTCGGACACCTCTAATTTTAGAACATTTTACGTATCTTAATTTTCGGACACGAAAAAAAATTAATGTCCGAAGAGTATCTACTGTAATATCCAAACTATCCAGTGAAGAATAATTTAATAGTTTATTCGGGCTAATTACTTTTAAGGCTTCTTACGTTCAACATTAGTTCATAGTAAAAGACCAAGTTGGTCCGGTTAATACCTTTTCAAATGCTGAGACTTGATCTCGACAACCGTGGCATCTTCAATATATACGATAAACGAAATTCCGTTACGATAACGTTAATTTTATTTCCGAAAATGACAAGTCTTATTCATACTGTTGCACTTTACATTATAATAATATATAAATGTCATATTTGCACTGTTTAAACATATTACACGGAATCTTACAATCATGTACTCATTCAACTGTTATGTTTGGGATAATTTTTGATAATATTTTTAATTAGAAGTATACGTTTGCTTGTATCAATATAATGCACACCTTTTTTATTTTTAAATCCATGACCTTTGTTTTGTCATTTTTGCCAAACTGTCAACATGTAACTTAACAATCACTAATATATGTAATAACATGGAGGATTTCGGTACGCGCTCTGAATCGGAAAACGTGTTTAACCGAAGTCCCAGTTATAAATCGCTTGTTCGTGTCAGATTTAAGTAAAAAATATTGTTTTGATAATACTGTATCAATTATATCGATAAATGCCATTGTAGAAGTGTAATCTAATGCGAATAACACACCAGCAAGTAACACTTTGTGCATACATACCAGTGCATGTGTCTGTTAGCATGTTGAACTTACTAAAATTTGCAAAATAAATAAATCTATATACATTTTATATAAATGAATAAATTATATTACGTCAAACACCTTTTGTACTCAAATTAGATATGCCGTAATATAAATGTAAAGTAATACATTTGCATAATAAATAAATGATAAATAACCAGCGTTATATGCGATCTGAAGCAGAAAACAAGGTTCAACAAAATAATCGCATATTGCGTAATCTATATGCACAGACACCACTTAAGTGTTAGCTGTTCGAAGTTTCCCAACCACTTGGTCAGGTGATTAAGTGGGCAGACCAATCGTCTCCCAGGAGATATGTTCATAATTTTTAAGTCGACTGTATACCAAACGTAGCAACATGATATACAATGCTGCTTAAATAATCTTATGTAAATATTGCGAAATATTTTTCATTTAGTTGTTAGTGTGATTTTTCTTGATGTGTAGATTTTGAGTTGGTGAGACCTGAATTTATTGGTGCTTCGAGTGCAGTAGAGAAATATCAAAAGGCCTTGAGTGTTTCCACAACGCTCAAACGACAAATGTGTTTACTTCAATACTTTAACAATTGATTTATTGCAATTTTGTGATGTAATTTACCATTCCATAATCCTTAAATTGTGTAAAATGTGAACTCATATCATGTCAAAGTGTTAATATCCTAGGCCTTGTCATATAACAGCACATGCTTTATGGCGCCAGGGCGCCAGGGCGCCAGGGCAGATAATAACGTAGGAGCATCAGTGCTGCGTGAATGAGACAAGTCGTGTCTTAACTGATCGACAATGAGCTAATATATCATTATTTCACTGACTTACCCCAAAACGTCAGTCAGTTCAGTGTAATGCAATTACGCCATTCACCTTTCTGTACTAAAATGAGATGTGCCGTGATAATATTGATATATGTTTGCTAATCAAGCTAGCGGATGTATTTCGTCGTACTAAGCAGACCGTCAAGGATTCGTTCGTTCACGTGATTTCATAACTTGTTTCCTCTCGAGCATTGCTATTGTTCAGCCATATTCCTATTTATTTACGCTATCGGTAATCAGGTGGTGTAATATCAAGATTATTATCGTAACATAATTAAATTTCCTCCTGTTTGCATGTTCTTAGTGTGCGAGTTTCTTTTGTAGATTGCATTTCACAATATAACACCAGTTTGAGTGCCATGTCGTTTGTAATAACGAACAAAAGTGTTGAAAAAACACATAAGTTTTTTCTTAACAAAAGTAGCCCGGAAACATATGCAATCCGATTAAATCTAATTTTTATAATCCGATTAAATCTAATTGTAATTCCAAGTATTTTGATAGAGGATCGACGTTAAATTGCTGTCAAAGAAACTAAAAAACTTTATACGAAAGAAATAGACGAAGTTGCACATACTCCTAAGGAATTCATCTATCAAACGTGTATTATTCCTGAAAGAGATGTTAAATATAGCAAGGTTATCAATCACTATATTGAATATAACCATTTCAACAAAAGATACAGTATAATCTGCTATTAAAGGGGCCGTCCAACAGATTTCACGTTTTGGTAAATTGACAAAAATTTAAAAAAGGTGTTCCAGATTCTCAAATTTTTGCTTTAGTTGTGATATATTTTAGGAAATAGCAATACTGACCATTTACCATGCTCTTAAATATCTATTATATGCATCGTTTGATGATTTGAAAACCTGAAAATTATAAAGCGTCGTACGACGCGAAACGATTGAATAATTTGGAAAGTTCTGTTGTTGTCGTTTTGTTTTGGGATACTACGAGGATTGCTTATATAGGTAAAAATACATCCGCTCTATGCATTATCATGGATGGTCGAGTGGTCAAGGCGGGAGACTTTTTACTCCGGGACTCCAGGGGTCAGTGGTTCGAGCCCTGTTGAGGGTTACTTTTTTCATTTTTAAAAATTGTATTCTTGCTTTTTTACTGGAGATATTTAGTTCAAATGTTTTAATTTATCAATATAAAGCATTTAATGACAAGCTTCAATACATGCCAAAAATCTGTTGGACGGCCCCTTTAAGTTCTAAGTGACAGAAAGCTATTTCGCTATTGTTGATTTGAGACATTATTATAGACTCTATTTATTGAGTACCAGTAGTTCCTGAATACGGCGTTACGCGTTTTTGTACCTTGAAAATTAAACCACAATGAATCTTTTGTCAATGGTACTCAGTTTGCCCAGAAACAGTTGATCAGAATTTTGAAACCAAGTTCTGCTTCTAGTTATCTAAAACACGCTATTTCGCACTATAACCATTGCACTATCGATATAATAAATTATGGGCGCAGTATACGTGCATATAGTTCTTATCAAATACTGTAAAACCATTAAATTTCGTGTGGTACGAATTTTCCTGAATTGTGTTGGTCCGATGAACTACGAATTCAAGTACCAACGATTATTTATACATTTTTAATCCGAAATCGGACATTTCGGAATGTCATGTCGGGCAATCGTGCTATTGTAGGAGTACGTGTCTAAACTGTTCGCGTTTTCAACCATTTTGAAAGAGACATTGTTTGATTGAGCTATGCTAGTTAAAACAATATGTTGTTTTCTTGATAAGTGTTTGGGTAATACTACTTTTTAAATCAAGCACGGTATTTAAACTGTACATCAACGATTGTTCTCTTTTACGTGACGTTGTCAAATTAACAGTTTGCAGAAGTATCACATATGTCAATTAGTGCCAATTAAAGTTAAAAGAGACAACGGTTTTCACACGTTATTTTGGGGACCTTATTACTTAATTGTTACTACTAGGTGATCGATTGCGCTGAGAATTGCAAATATTGTCGAAACAACATTGATGGCAATTAGCGAGCGGGGACAAACAAGTGCGCCGCTGTATCGCTCTTATTGACAATTATCGACAACACTTTCATGCTTTAGTGCACATTAACCTCAAGTCTTGCTGTCGACACAGATTAGCAGATTATGCTTCGTTATTACTCTTGTTGTTTTAATAAAAGTTAAATTATTATTACGGTCAGTCTCCGAAAATTTTTGAAATCCACGAAATTACGTGTCAACGAATTAGTTGCTTTTATTAAACCACGAAATTTCATACCGACGAATTTCTATACGTTTACAGTATCATGAACGGTATTTATTATCGATATTTAGAGTCGACTGCGGTTATGTACGGATTGCAATTAAATATTCATGAAGGCAAAGTAAATTCATCGTTTTATTAACCAATTTTACTTGGATGACAGTGTTACTATTTGCTTCTACAAAAATCAAACACTTACCCATTGCCGGTGATAAAATATCGTAAAATATGCAAATAAAAATTATTGTTTCAAGAAACAAAACCATGAAAGGAATTCTACTTGCATTGGTGCTATTATGCATATGTTTTGGTGTTAAAGAAGTATATGAATCTCTGAAGGCTCTACTGTACTCTAAATATGTCACTTTGGACACCGTTGACAACCTTAAAATGACAGAGTCGTCAAATGACTCCAAATCTGACACTGTGGGCAGCCTTGGTAAACTTCAAATGTCAGGGTCGTCAAATGTTCGGATGTTTGACACGTCTGTGGATTATTCCGATGCGAAACAGATTTATAAATGCGTTGATCTAAAAATAGATCATCTGGAAAGCACTCCGATTTGTGTTTACGACCCAACGACCGATATCTATGTTTCAAATGATATAATAAACAAAGGGAGTTTCGAAGGTGATTATATCAAAGAAGTGGTTAAAATACTCCAAGAAAATCAAAGTATTTCATTTTTGGACATAGGTTGTAACGTCGGAGTGTACACGCTTGCTGTTGCCAAGTTCGGACGAAAGGCAACAGCTCTGGACGCTAACCGAAAGAATCTGGAGATGGTTGCGACATCTCTTGTGAAGGGAAATCTCACGGGAAAGGTTAAATTGATCTGGAATGCACTCTCGGACAGGGAAGAAGCAGTTCGATTTAAACATAAGGAAGGAAACATCGGTGCCTTGCAAATAGAAAGCGGAATTAGCGCCACAAATGATAGCAGGGATGATGAAAGCTCCATGGCAATCGTGTTGGACGACTTAGTGCCGCTATTTAGGAAACAATCAGTGTTTGTAAAAATGGACATAGAATCCTACGAGTATAAAGCCATGTCAGGTGGGAAGAAGTTCTTTGAGGAAGTCGATGTAAGATTTTTGTTAATGGAATGGGATTTTCATAGAACGTCAGTCGAAGGTTCAAGAATTATACAGTTCATGACAGAGAGGCGGTTTAGACCGGTTTTGCCGTTACAGAGGCTGGTTCCATTGAAAGTTGAAAACCGGAATGCCTGGCCAAACGAAATTATGTGGATAAGAATTTAAATAGTGTCACGTAACATAATAATAGGACGAATAACGTTTCCGATCACAATTTCAAACAGTTTCACAATATGCATATATTTATTTCAGATTTTTAAAAATATTATCTATTTTAATTTTAACGTCAAAGTAATGTCTTTGTGATCGGTATTAGTACATCACACACACCTTCATCAAAAGTTCCATTCTTCATAATATTTAGCCCTGAAATATGACCTGGGCAATCATTTACTTAAAGAAATGAATACTGACATGTATCATTTGAATCTGTTTTTGTTTAATTATAAATGAACACATGACATGCATTTTTTGTTTTATGCAGTTTCAAATTTAAAAGCGGTATGCTTTAGTGAAATCGTTGGTTGTTAGCGTATGTAACAATTATTAATGGATGGATACACAAACATCAAAATCAAATGTAACATTTTAAGTAACTTAACAATTCATAATGAAGCGGATCGGGAAAATCACCTTTGCATAGTGATGGTTTTTGTTGTTTGCATTTTCCCTGCGCGGCACTAGAGGGGGTAATCACGTAATCAAGATGGCGACGTCCATGCCGAGGCAGGTATTTTTCGCCGTTTTATACCCTTTATTACTTGTAATATTTTTTTTTATTTCCTATCACTTTCGAGCCATAATAGCAAGAAAGTTACTGGCGTTTATCCCATTGTTATATTCGCTCTATATCTCTACTTTACTCGCTGCGAAATTTCTTAGCGGGATGACCTAATTAGGGCTCCACTTATAAAAGTTGCGGGGAGTAAAGTCGAGATATAAAGCGAATTTAAATATGAAATAGACGCTAATCACCTTTTCACTGATATCGCTGGAAAGAGAGCGTAAAAAAATAAACAAAGTAATAAAGAGTAAAACACAGACAAAAATAAATGTCTCGGAACGGACGTCGCCGTATTGACAATCACGCGATTACCCCCTCTGAGCACAGGCTAGATAGGCATTAAACACCGGTTAAAACCCTATTCAATCATATTCGTATGACTGCAGTGTTAAGGATTCTGCTTAATTGTTATTGACAGAGGAACTTTTGCTAACGTAATGCTTAATTCTAACTGCCATATAACGTATCTGAAAAAACAAACACCTTATAGCCAATGTTGTGATAATTACTACTATTAATACAATTTGTGTTAATAAAATGTATTTGCTAGTATTAGCATGTGTATATACGCACTAGTTTTGTCTTTGACACATGTTTACTATTTGAATGAATAACTACACCAGAAATACTTTGCGGATATGAAAAACAGTAGAACGATCGCGTTTTGGTTTGTTACATCGCCTTCGTATGATAACTATACAACGAACACCGTTTACAATAAAGATGTTTTTTTTTACAACACAGTAAATTGAATAATGGGTTTATTTAAGTTTATTAAAGTGTAGGGTGGGTTTATGTAAGTGAATTGATGGTTTATTAAAATTTATGGTGAGTTTATTTAAGTGTAGTGAGGGATTATTCAAATGTAGGGTGTGTACGATTTAGAACAAAAAAGGACCTTTGTGCAGGAATTGCTAAGGCGTAGGGTTATGAAAACTTCCTAATATTCCAAATTTGTTGCTTTGCTCGTCGTAGATCTATATTGTATAGTTTTATTTCAAATCGCTCACAAATGTCGACATATAACGACATTATCAAACTATTCTTCACAGTTAGGTAAGTTGATAATTGTAAATGAAAATTCTTAAAAAATCAAAATTTAACATAAATAATGTATGTGAATAAGCGAAATAACACTCTTGCACAGAAAAAGTTTTAAAAAACATGTTTGTTAGTTATTTATCATCAATTGAAATCGTAACCATTTTCATCGATAATTTTAAAAACGTGTACTCCCGACATGGCGATCCAACTGCTACATCTAATTAAAAAGCTTGCGTGGTAAACTGAGAGCGCGCTCGCTTTGTTTATTAGACGTTCAGACTCAAGGACAGGCCCATTATTTATATTATAATTGTTCAAAACTATTCCGATAATTTAGTTGAGCTAGTAATTATTTAATGATACTTAAAAAACAAACGAAAATATGTTAACAATTGCCTTATACTATATATAAGATTAACGAAAAGGTGGTCGTTGACGCCATACAAATCGTGTTATTATTATATACCACTGCAAGACAAATATAAGGGGGGATCATGTGTTCCGTTTGACCTTCGTGTTGTTTGTCCAGGAAATGATTAGAGATCAGAGGTATCAACCCGAACCTTCATATGTAAATAGATTTCATTGAAAAGAAATACACAAGTACCATAACTATTGATACCTCAATTGCATGGTATATGCCATTTGTTAATGTTTCATATTTTATTGTTGTCTGTGACTATACTCTTTTCGACACCCACACGATTTGATCCATATAACTTTTCTCTTAATCAGAACTAGCAAAGCCCTGTTAGCGGTGTATTTTGGGGAAGGGAAGGGGGGTAAGACTATTTCAGGCGGTTTCAAGTGTATTTCATTCAAATCACAGCCGGTTGTTAAGCTGTCAACTATTTTCCTAGTTCAGAAGGTTATCCAGTATTTAGTGGTCATGCGTACTGTAGTGATTGACAAATGTCACAAGGGATTGCGTAGCTATTCTTTATATTATTCGCAACTTTAATATTAACTTTCTGTTACTTTGTTTAAGTCAATTCTCGAACATTATTAATTCTAGGTTTCAATGTTGATCGCTTGATCATGGTCTATGTGAAAGGAATAACACTTAGTATCTTCGATAATCCATGACAAAGGTCGAGTACCTTAAAGGGGCCTTTTCAAAGATTTTGGCATGTATTTAAGTTTGTCATTAAATTATTGCTTTAATATGATAAATGTAAACATTGGATCTAAAAGGCTCGAGTAAAAAATAAATAACAAGAATAACATTAAAGAAGGAAAAATAAGGAACCCCCAACTGGGCTCGAAGCACTGACACATGGAGTCTTGGAGTAAAATTCTATCGCCTAGACCACTCGGCCATCTGTGCTTATACAAGGACATATGTATTATTGTTTTTTTCCCAAAAATCAAAACTAAAACGAAATTTTGCGAATCTGAGACATTTTTTATTTTGTCAATTTACCAAAACGTGAAAATACCCCATAAACATGTTAATAGTCATATCTCGGTTTTCGCTAGATTTGGGAAAAAACATTAATCCTCTTTAACGAACAAAGCTGTCCCTTTAGAAACAGCTTCAAAATCACATACCATGCACACCATTATTCTTTAATGGAAACTACTATTGATTAAACCCAGCGTTAATTGGACCGTGCAATTAGTGATTTTTTCCAAGGTATAGTATGGGATAATGCTGTCTCATATCTGATTAACAGCTTGAAAACACCGACTTCGGACTTTAAAGAATTACGCATATGGAACATATGTATAACAACCTTAATCTATACATAGATCAAGTTATTTTCGATAACATTTTTACTTTCTTTGATTTTATACTTGTTTTATTAATTGAGCTTTCTAGTTCAAAGATATACATTTATCAATTTCAAGCATTTTATGACAAAATTGTATACATGCAAAATGTGTGAAAAAACCTTTAAGAAATAAGTTACAACTAAATATTTAATGTATTATTGTGCCGTTAAACGTATCCATTTTGAACGATTGCATGATTTAATTTCGACCTAAAACAGGCAGAAAGTGTCATGTGAAAACCAGTTAAGAATGCGTGCTTCTAACAGCGTCTGTACAATTAACGACCTTTGTTCATATTTACTGCTGTTGTCGAGCAACGGCAAATTGCTGTCATGCATGATTTCTGGAAAGCTTCCAGACAAAATTAACGCAAATTGAAGATGCCAACGACAATCTGGAATTCCATAGCATACGAGAGAATCTGCTCTTTAATGGCATTAAAGAATAACCTGGTAAGCAAGAAAATTGCCAAGAGCTAATCAAGACACTCATACAAAATGTATTACAGATCGAAAAAAACATCGAACTTGATAGGGTCCATCGAATAGGCAAGGAAACACCGGGCAAAACGAGACCAATAGTGGCGAAGTTCCATCATTATTCCGACCGGGAACTCGTTCATTAAGCCTCAATTGAAAAGAATCCAGATTTAAGGGCGCTACACCAAGGCGTTGGGATACAGCAGACGAAGGCTACCCTGGAAAAGCGACGAAATAAACAACACATAGTTGACCGGAAACGAAATGCAGACAGAACAACCAAAAGGGCAGGATCAAGACTTCTAGTGAAAGGACAAAACGGCGGCTATCATGAACTAAACAATTAGGACAATGGAACGTTAAAAATTATTTCGTGGAATATAAATGGACCGATACGAAAATTAAAGGATATTGACTTTTTTGAATACATTAATCAATATGATATCATTTTGTTAAGTGAAACCTGCACCAATAAAAACAGAGTGCAAAGTCTAAACATTCAAAACTTTAAAAGCACACATATTTATGGATATAAATCTTATGGAGTTAAAAAAGGCCGACAAGCCGGAGGTATTTCTGTTTATTTTAAAACCTCATTAAAAGAAAAAAAATAAATTGTAAAAGTAAATGATTTTGGCATAATATGGTTAAAAATAGATAGAAAACTGTTAAATTTTGATACAGATGTTTATATTTGCTGTACTTACATTCCACCACCCAATTCGAAAGTCTTAAGAGATGTCGATTTTGATTTTTTCGAAGAAATAGAGAATAATATTGAACAATATTGTACCTTAGGATATACTTTTATTGTAGGAGATTTAAATGCTAGAACTGGCTTATTATTCGATATATTAGAATAAAATAGACATTTGGATGAAACTTACAACGTTAACACAAATTCAAATGAACCAAATTTAGGACACATTCCGAAACGAATGAATGAAGATCATACAACTGACTGTCAAGGCCGATCATTAATCTCTCTATGCAAATCAACCAACCATATCATTATTAACGGTCGTATGCCAATCTCTTGCACGACGGTCATATTACATTCACCTCTGTGTTGGACTCAGAACGGACTATTGTTTTGAAAGCGTCTCATTCATGTAATGATCATTCCAAGCGTTCATCATTGAGGTTACAGTACACTAAACAATCTCTTGCACGACGGTTACATTGCATTAACTGCATTAAAGAAAACCATCTCATACCATGATATCTTATATCAGTCTTAACTAATTATTATAAAATTGATATGTTTTTTTTATGTTAAGAAACCAACATACATAAATACGTCGAAGCAATGCCTAACGTCACTCAATAAAAAATATGTACAATTGTTTACATTTGTGAAGTGCGTGGAATGATTACATCTGTGTAAATGGGCAATAAAATAGTTCCAAAGAGTTGCATAAAAACTCACACGTTTTTGCACGATTTATCGTACATTTTAAAGTCATATTTCTTAATTAAATGCAGGCGATCTTAAATATCCACTCAAATATACATTGTATGCGTTTGTTTGGTTTTAGCTATTTGGTATACAAAATTGCGTGCTGAGCCTTATGCAGAGTTGTATGTGAGAGCAAGGAACGACAAATCTGCGTGGAGATTGGTCGTATGCCCGGAGATAGAACAGGTAATTACACCTTCACCTCACCACGTGGTCTTAGCGTAACCGATTATTTACTAACACACCACGATATATTCCTCGGTAATGTCATTCATGAATTTGAAATACTTGATTGCAGCGAATTCTCTGATCATGCTGCACTTTATTTTAGTTTTCAAACAGTAAGCAATATAAACTTACAAAGCAATAAAAAGGAAACAAAACTACAAGAATTAAAAATAATATTTGATAATGATAAGTCACAAGTATTTACTTCGTTAATAGATGAAAAATTACATGTATTAAATACAATTTTTACTGAAATTAATGTTAATAATCAAATTAACACTCTAACGCAATATTTACACGAAAGTAGCATTCAGATATTTGGAAAAGTATTTACAATTCATAACAATAAACAATCACATCCAAAAGCGCCAGAATGGTTTGATAATACTTGTAAAACTGCAAAATGCAATTTCCGTAACGCAAAAAATAACTTTAATAAAAATACATCCAACCCAAATAGACAACTATTTATACATTATAGAACACAATACAACGCTATTCGTAGAAAAGCAAAATATAGATATAAGATGAATGAAAGCACACGGTTAAATAAAATTGCAAAAACGCAACCAAAAATGTTTTGGAAAACACTTAAAAAATGTTATAAACCTAATAATAAAAATGCAGAGCATACAAATATTAACGAAATGTTCAATCATTTTAATAACTTAATCGGAAACGATGCATTCGATAATACAGATTTTGATATAAATGAACAGAATTTAAACACACCACAAACCGAGACTGAACAGCTCGATTCGCCAATTACAGAGTCAGAAATATATCAAGCAGTTTTCAAGCAAAACAACGGCAAATCAAGTGGACCTGATAAAATTTCAGGTGAAATTATTAAAACAGCATATAATTCTATAAAACCGTACTTAACAACTATATTCAATAACATTTTTGATACTGCACAATATCCAACAAGCTGGGGAATGGGTTACATCACACCAATATTTAAAGGCGGTGATCCGAGCGATGCGAAAAATTATATAATAATAACATTAAATAATATTTTATCAAAGATATATTCCCAAGTACTATTAAACAGACTAACGAAATGGTGTGTTGAAAACAACATTATATCTGACTGTCAATTTGGTTACCAAAAGGGAAAGAGCACAGTCGACTGTATCTTTATACTACACAGTATAATTAACAAAGTTCTAAACTCTGGTAAAAAATTATATTGCATTTTTATTGATTATGCTAAATGTTATGACAGTATAAATCGATCACTATTATGGCAAAAATTAATCACCGAACGAATAAGCTCTAAAATGGTTGCCGCATTCAAAGCTATGTATTCATCAGTGAAATCAGCCGTCAGGTTAAACAATCAAACATCAGATTACATCAACTCACATGCTGGTATGAAACAAGGCGACCCATGCTCAAGCATCCTGTTCATGATGTTCGTTAATGACATAATTGAAAATATTGACTCTAATATTGAAGGAATCATAACGATCAACGATATTAAATTCTTTTTATTATCTTATGCCGATGATCAAGTCCTATTTTCAACTTCTCCAACATCAACCCAACTAATGTTAAATGACGTTGAAAACTATTGCAATAAATACAAACTGAAAATCAATACGAGTAAAACAAAAGTTGTTATTTTCGAAAAAAATAACCGACACACAAGTTTTAACTTTACGTTATATGGTGAGCCGTTAGAAATCGTCACATCATTCAAATATTTAGGTGTAACTTTATTCAAAAACGGAAACTGGTATAAAACATTAAAATCAATATCAGAACATGGAATTAGAGCGCTTCATCGATTTTACTCTGTTTTAAACCAATATGAATTCGCAACAAAAGAAAAATTAAATCGTTTTGATAAATTAGTAACCCCCGTTCTTCACTATTCTGCTGAAATCTGGGGACAAGATTCAGGAAAAGAACTAGAAATAATTCATACAAAATGTTTAAGAAAAATTCTATGTGTCAACAAATCAACAAATCTATCAGCACTGTATGGCGAATTAGGACGATACCCTTTATCTGTCATGCGTAAATTACACATCTTTAAATATTGGTTTAAAATAATATCATGTACAAATGATAGTCGCATAAAAATAATATATGAATCACTTTTCAATGACGCAGAACAAAACATAACATACAACAAAAGAAATTGGGCTTATCAAATCAAATCAACACTCGAGCAGCTAGGTTTAACTTTTGTATGGACTGAACAAGAAACCTTGACAGAAAAATCTGAAAAACCTACATATACAATCTAATAAAACAGCGATTATTCGATCATTACAAGCAACACTGGTACAGTGAGATCAATAATTCATCAAGACTAAATACATATTGCCGCATCAAGGACACGTTTAATACAGAACAATATCTGGATATCTCCACAACAAAAATAAAATAAAATAGCACTAACTCGATTACGCCTATCATCACATAGATTACAAATAGAACGAGGTCGATACCACAATATTCCTCGGGATAATAGGAAATGTAAATTTTGTAATCTTAATGTCGTAGAAAGTGAATACCATTTCTTATTAATATGTCCAATATACAAAGATATTAGAAAAACTTATTTAAAGGCATATTATCAAAGATGGCCAACATTAAATAAGTTTGATTTATTAATGAAAACACAAAATAAAAAAGAAATCATTAACCTTTCAAAATACATATATAACGCGAATTGTTTACGGAAAAATTTAGAAACAAATTAATTTATCTATGTCTACTATTTTTTCCAATAATTTGATGAGTACTAATCAATATGAATGTTTAAAAAAAAACTAATTATGCAGAACAATGTACTCTTTTGTATCATTATTTTATTAACAACTTTCATTATCGATGTTAGAAGAAAATATCCTTTGTTATGAATCAGTAAAATTTTTGTTAACTTCCTCCATTACATAATTATAATTATTACCTAATTTAATAATAATTATCATCCATGTCGTTACACTTGTGTATTATGTATAATTGTATAATGCATTTGGCTAAACAGCAATTGTATGCTTAAGAGCTAATAAATGTTGTTGTTGTTGTTGTTGATTTCTCTAGCAACACTGATGGTTTAAAACATGAATAGTTTACTGTTCATTACGCTTAAAACATCAATTGTCTTCTGAAGTCGCTTGATAGATTTCCGACTGAAGTTTTTAATTGCCAATCAAATCGCGATGGGAGTTGTTGCGATGTGTTCATTAATTAGAAATGTACATGCAAGTTAAATCTATATAACACATCTCTCCAAATGCAGCTTTTTGTATTTATGTAGTCATTTTGTATAAAAATATATCTTTACATATTCTTCGTACATTACAAATCTTTTACACAAATATATGTTTTATAAGACCATAAATGAAATATTATTTCACTGTTATTTCATGGGTTTCGACGATAAATTATTAAACGCACATCGCTTAAGCGTAAAAGATTTCGTGTCCTGCGGGGGGACACAATATTCTTTGCATAAAAATATAATGTTTATAAATAGTTAAGTTTAATTATATTAATGGTAATGTTCCACGTCGTTTTTCTTCATTTCATTCTTAATCGGAAATGAAAAACACATCAAGCATTCAACCGTGAACATGCAGATGATATAAAAAGGCTTCTGGACATGTAAAGCCAAAGTGAACATGACAACAAACATTTTCGTCGTTTAAATCATTAAGTTGTAAGATAAAAATACCATATATTACTTATTCTCAGTATTTTTTCAATTCTGATTATTGCTTTTTTCAACAATGCTGTGACAACATAACAACACCAGCATAGTCATCTTTTGTAAGCAAAGACGGATAGAAACTTTGTTTAGCGAATCCCCTAGGAATATTATTATAAGTGCCAATATGTTTATAATTAAATTTTTAAATATTTAGTTTTCATTGAGTTACATTGGCGTCACCTATTGGTTTGGCGATGCTTCAATTATTCTTTATTAGACCAGACAATGGGAAGAGAAGCAAGTACAATTGTGACAGCATCCCTGGAGACTGAATCTTAACAACAAAACAAACGTTTGAGGTTAATTAATTAAGACATCCTAGTACAATAAATATTTAAAAAAAAATGATTAAAATTTTAAACATATACCACAATATTATATAATATGTACATAAAATGATACTTTAAGCGAGACGAATGTAATTGTTATATATAGTAAATATGTAATATATATATTTCGAACCTCTTTTACCTAATTAAGAAAAATAAATTGTATTTTGTTTGTTCGGCTTTTGTTTTGTATCAAATGTTGTCATTGAGTGATAACGCAATACTAAATGACAAGGTTACAGCCCTGCTATAACAAAGTGTAACTCGCTCGTCAAGTATGGTCAAATCTTCCATACAATTAAACATACCAAATGATTAATGTTTATAGTAAGCACATTTGAACTGTGGATTAAGATCATAATTTAGCCATAGGTATTCATTGTGACATTTTGCCAAGGTACAATTTGCGAATGGATCATCTAGTATATCCAGTTTCAATCAACATCGAACGAAACTTTCGTATCAATAGAACAGATATTCTAACTAGAAATGACACATATGTAATCTTAGTTTAATAATTTTTAAAAGAGTGCACATGTGAATGTAGTTGCACGGACGTTTTATTTAAGGCATACAAACAAAAACCCTTCAAACTAAATAATGCGCATTGTATACATACATACAATGCAACATAAAATATTGTGCAAACATCGTGATCTACATACCAACGCATATGTTGAAATGTTTACATGGTCAGCTTATGTATACACACACATAAATATACTTCAGCACATTTTAATATTTAAAACTCTAGTGTTTCATAACTCAAGTTAATTGCTATATTTAGCGTTAAGGGTGTTGGAGTGAATAGTGCGAGCTCCAAATACACCCACTATATGTTATTTTAAAAGAATTCTTTAAAGTTAATTACGTATATGTTTAACTGCGTGTAAAATGGAGAATACAACAAATGCGTTACATTAATCAATTTCTTAACAACGGACGCTTCATTCACGTGTATGTTTCCGTACAACTTTCTAGACAGCGCTCGTACAAATATGCCAGATGCGGACGAGTATAATATTTATAAAAAAACAAGGGGCCACAAGAAAATAGGACAAATCAATGATTGAACAAATACGTAAAAAGCATTGTGTCTAAACTAAAACTTCATCAGACTGTGGTATATATAGACATTGTTGAAACACTATAAAAAAGGATAAACTATTAATAACAAAATAATACGTTATTAACTGCGCAAAAAGACATCCATGGATCTTGTACCAGAAACATGAAATACAATTTGTAAATTGTTGGATATTTGATATATTTTAAAATTCAAATATTGCAAAACGGTTCTTCATAAACGACCTTCAAATTCACGTATCAATCTAATGGCAACATAAAGTATATGAGTGTGTTTTTAATTCAATCTTAATTTTTTATGGAAACCGTAGAGACATTGTAGAATTCTTCAAAGAGGAAAATTAACACAGCGACTGTCAATATATTATACGATAGCTTTACATTGGACCATTAATTTAAGCGCATTATTCCACATAACCCGTAAGGAAAAGCGATAAAAAAAGACTCGATAATGACACATTTGCCAGTGTCAAGGCAATAATAATAAACACGGGAAAATCAGAAACATCGGAGCGTGATGGAATAGTGGATACGTATAGATTTCTTAAAGGGACCTTTTCACGTTTTGGTAAATTTTCAAATTTTTTATTTGAATACTTTTTAATTAGTATGCATGATAATTAGTACATTGAGTGTCATAAATGGCCTCTTATTACCAAATTCAATGCCAAATATTGCTTGAGAGAACTTATGTGTACCTATCGATCTATTATTGTAATGACAGTTTGCTGTTTTGTTTTCCTCATGCCTGTGTCATCCGTGGTCAATTATCAAGGGTATAATGTGTGCTTGAAGTTTGCTGAACAAACTGCTGAACAGATTCTCATGTGCCATGATTGACAAGATTGTATGATTAAGAACAGTTTCTGTTGTCAAGTAATGGCTACAATTATTGTTCATGTTCTGTAAAAAGTTGGTCTGTATGTATGTTTAATTTTAAAAAATACACGTGTCTAAATATTTTGTGTATTTTATTAAAAAGAGCTTTTATTACGTGTTGCACATTTTTCTCATTATAATAATTAATGTTTGTTTCAGCACATCCATTAATTCTTTAAACAAAAGCATTTTGATGTTGTTTACTTAAATGACCTTTATGACCATTGCATTTTTCAGTTTTCTCATACCTTGATGACCGAAGATTAAAATGCCAAATTTGCTTTATGTTGGCATTCCTAGTACAATAATATTACTTTATACTATTTACAGTCATATGGTATATACATTGTTATGTAAATCAAAAATAGAAACATTACCAAAATGGATACAAGATAAATCTATGTGTAAAAGTAAAATCAACATAAAATTGGTAAATTAATATTTATTTGCCGACCGTTTTCGAGAAAAAAGAATCAGTTTAAAATGTGCCAGTTTGTTAACACATAATCTCAAAAAAATAATATTCATTTTAGGAAGGATCTGGCTTCCATTTTGGGGAAAAAATAATTAACAAAACTGAAAAGGGGGAAGAAATTTCCAATGAAAGCTTGCAATTTTGGGAAAATTGCATCATTTAAAAGAAATTCTCTTAGGGATAGGGCCTTTCTCTTGAGGAAAGGAGCTTATATAAATCCCTTGCTTTCAAAGGAAACAAGACCTGGATGGCATCAAATTAATTAAAGATTAGGTTTAAAAATACTTAAAAAATAGTTCTCCTTGTTTAAGCTAGCTGAATATAAACATAAATCCAATAGTATTTATTGTCACCATTCTCATGAATAACAACTGTTACATGTACATGCAATAACAACTGTTACATGTACATGCAATAACAGCTGTTACATGTACATGCAATAACATACATGTAAGCCATGCTCTGGAGAAAACAGTCTTATACATGCGTAAAGTGTTGTCCCAGCTAAGCATGTGCAGTCATCAGTTCAGTCTTATACATACGTAAAGTGTTGTCCCAGCTAAGCATGGGCAGTCATCAGTTCAGTCTTATACATACGTAAAGTGTTGTCCCAGCTAAGCGTGTGCAGTCATCAGTTCAGTCTTATACATACGTAAAGTGTTGTCCCAGCTAGGCGTGTGCAGTCATCAGTTCAGTCTTATACATGTGTAAAGTGTTGTCCCAGCTAAGCGTGTGCAGTCATCAGTTCAGTCTTATACATACGTAAAGTGTTGTCCCAGCTAAGCATGGGCAGTCATCAGTTCAGTCTTATACATACGTAAAGTGTTGTCCCAGCTAAGCGTGTGCAGTCATCAGTTCAGTCTTATACATACGTAAAGTGTTGTCCCAGCTAGGCGTGTGCAGTCATCAGTTCAGTCTTATACATACGTAAAGTGTTGTCCCAGCTAAGCGTGTGCAGTCATCAGTTCAGTCTTATACATGCGTAAAGTGTTGTCCCAGCTAGGCGTGTGCAGTCATCAGTTCAGTCTTATACATGCGTAACGTGTTGTCCCAGCTAGGCATGTGCAGTCATCAGTTCAGTCTTATACATACGTAAAGTGTTGTCCCAGCTAAGCGTTGCAGTCATCAGTTCAGTCTTATACATGTGTAAAGTGTTGTCCCAGCTAGGCGTGTGCAGTCATCAGTTCAGTCTTATACATGCGTAAAGTGTTGCCCCAGCTAAGCATGTGCAGTCATCAGTTCAGTCTTATACATGCGTAAAGTATTGTCTCAGCTAAGCGTGTGCAGTCTGCAGTTCAGTCTTATACATGTGTAAAGTGTTGTCCCAGCTAAGCGTGTGCAGTCATCAGTTCAGTCTTATACATGCGTAAAGTGTTGTCCCAGCTAAGCGTGTGCAGTCATCAGTTCAGTCTTATACATGCGTAAAGTGTTGTCCCAGCTAAGCATGTGCAGTCATCAGTTCAGTCTTATACATGCGTAAAGTGTTGTCCCAGCTAAGCGTGTGCAGTCATCAGTTCATTCTTATACATGCGTAAAGTGTTGACCCAGCTAAGCGTGTGCAGTCATCAGTTCAGATTTATACATGCGTAAAGTGTTGTCCCAGCTAAGCGTGTGCAGTCATCAGTTCAGTCTTATACATGCGTAAAGTGTTGTCCCAGCTAAGGGTGTGCAGTCATCAGTTCATTCTTATACATGCGTAAAGTGTTGTCCCAGCTAAGCGTGTGCAGTCATCAGTTCAGATTAATACATGCGTAAAGTGTTGTCCCAGCTAGGCGTGTGCAGTCATCAGTTCAGTCTTATACATGCGTAAAGTGTTGTCCCAGCTAGGCGTGTGCAGTCATCAGTTCAGTCTTATACATACATAAAGTGTTGTCCCAGTTAAGCGTGTGCAGTCATCAGTTCAGTCTTGTACATATGAAAGTGTTGACCCAGCTAGGCGTGTGCAGTCATCAGTTCAGTCTTATACATACGTAAAGTGTTGTCCCAGCTAAGCGTGTGCAGTCATCAGTTCAGTCTTATACATGCGTTAAGTGTTGTCCCAGCTAGGCGTGTGCAGTCATCAGTTCAGTCTTATACATACATAAAGTGTTGTCCCAGCTAGGCGTGTGCAGTCATCAGTTCAGTCTTATACATACATAAAGTATTGTCCCAGCTAAGCGTGTGCAGTCATCAGTTCAGTCTTATACATGTGTAAAGTGTTGTCCCAGCTAAGCGTGTGCAGTCATCAGTTCAGTCTTATACATGTGTAAAGTGTTGTCCCAGCTAGGCGTGAGCAGTCATCAGTTCAGTCTTATACATGTGTAAAGTGTTGTCCAAGCTAGGCGTGTGCAGTCATCAGTTCAGTCTTATACATACGTAAAGTGTTGTCCCAGCTAGGCGTGTGAAGTCATCAGTTCAGTCTTATACATACGTAAAGTGTTGTCCCAGCTAGGCGTGTGAAGTCATCAGTTAAGTCTTATACATACGTAAAGTGTTGTCCCAGCTAGGCGTGTGCAGTCATCAGTTCAGTCTTATACATACGTAAAGTGTTGTCCCAGCTAGGCGTGTGCAGTCATCAGTTCAGACTTATACATACGTAAAGTGTTGTCCCAGTTAGGAGTGTGCAGTCATCAGTTCAGTCTTAAACATGCGTAAAGTGTTGTCCCAGCTAAGCGTGTGCAGTCATCAGTTTAGTCTTATACATACGTAAAGTGTTGTCCCAGCTAAGCGTGTGCAGTCATCAGTTCAGTCTTATACATACGTAAAGTGTTGTCCCAGCTAAGCGTGTGCAGTCATCAGTTCAGTCTTATACATGCGTGAAGTGTTGTCCCAGCTAAGCGTGTGCAGTCATCGGTTCAGTCTTATATATGTGTAAAGTGTTGTCCCAGCTAAGCGTGTGCAATCAGCAGTTCAGTCTTATACATGTGTAAAGTGTTGTCCCAGCTAGGCGTGTGCAGTCATCAGTTCAGTCTTATACATGTGTAAAGTGTTGTCCCAGCTAAGCGTGTGCAATCAGCAGTTCAGTCTTATATATGTGTAAAGTGTTGTCCCAGCTAAGCGTGTGCATTCATCAGTTCAGTCTTATACATGTGTAAAGTGTTGTCCCAGCTAGGCGTGTGCAGTCATCAGTTCAGTCTTAGACATGCGTAAAGTGTTGTCCCAGCTAAGCGTGTGCAGTCATCAGTTCAGTCTTATACATGCGTGAAGTGTTGTCCCAGCTAAGCGTGTGCAGTCATCAGTTCAGTCTTATACATACGTAAAGTGTTGTCCCAGCTAAGCGTGTGCAGTCATCAGTTCAGTCTTATACATACGTAAAGTGTTGTCCCAGCTAAGCTTGTGCAGTCATCAGTTCAGTCTTATACATGCGTAGTGTTGTCCCAGCTAAGCGTGTGCAGTCATCAGTTCATTCTTATACATGCGTAAAGTGTTGTCCCAGCTAAGCATGTGCAGTCATCAGTTAAGTCTTATACATGTGTAAAGTGTTGTCCCAGCTAAGCGTGTGCAGTCATCAGTTCAGTCTTATACATGCGTAAAGTGTTGTCCCAGCTAAGCGTGTGCAGTCTGATATTCAGTCTTATACATGCGTAAAGTGTTGTTCCAGCTAAGCATGTGCAGTCATCAGTTCAGTCTTATACATGCGTAACGTGTTGTCCCAGCTAAGCGTGTGCAGTCATCAGTTCAGTCTTATACATACGTAAAGTGTTGTCCCAGCTAAGCGTGTGCAGTCATCAGTTCAGTCTTATACATGTGTAAAGTGTTGTCCCAGCTAAGTGTGTGCAGTCATCAGTTCAGTCTTATAAATGTGTAAAGTGTTGTCCCAGCTAAGTGTGTGCAGTCATCAGTTCAGTCTTATACATGTGTAAAGTGTTGTCCCAGCTAAGCGTGTGCAGTCATCAGTTCAGTCTTATACATGCGTAAAGTGTTGTCCCAGCTAAGCGTGTGCAGTCTGCAATTCAGTCTTATACATGCGTAAAGTGTTGTTCCAGCTTAGCATGTGCAGTCATCAGTTCAGTCTTATACATGCGTAAAGTGTTGTCCCAGCTAAGCGTGTGCAGTCATCAGTTCAGTCTTATACATGCGTAAAGTGTTGTCCCAGCTAAGCGTGTGCAGTCATCAGTTCAGTCTTATACATGCGTAAAGTGTTGTCCCAGCAAGGCATGTGCAGTCATCAGTTCAGTCTTATATATGTGTAAAGTGTTGTCCCAGTTAAGCGTGTGCAGTCTGCAGTTCAGTCTTATACATACGTAAAGTGTTGTTCCAGCTAAGCGTGTGCAGTCATCAGTTCAGTCTTATACATGTGTAAAGTGTTGTCCCAGCTAAGCGTGTGCAGTCATCAGTTCAGTCTTATACATGCGTAATGTGTTGTCCAAGCTAAGCGTGTGTAGTCATCAGTTCAGTCTTATACATGTGTAAAGTGTTGTCCCAGCTAAGCGTGTGCAGTCATCAGTTCAGTCTTATACATGCGTAAAGTGTTGCCCCAGCTAAGCGTGTGCAGTCATAAGTTCAGTCTTATACATGTGTAAAGTGTTGTCCAAGCTAAGCGTGTGCAGTCATCAGTTCAGTCTTATACATGTGTAAAGTGTTGTCCCAGCTAAGCGTGTGCAGTCATCAGTTCAGTCTTATACATGCGTAAAGTGTTGTCCCAGCTAAGCGTGTGCAGTCATCAGTTCAGTCTTATACATGCGTAAAGTGTTGTCCCAGGTAAGCATGTGCAGTCATCAGTTCAGTCTTATACATGTGTAAAGTGTCGTCCCAGCTAAGCGTGTGCAGTCATCAGTTCAGTCTTATACATGTGTAAAGTGTTGTCCCAGCTAGGCGTGTGCAGTCATCAGTTCAGTCTTATACATGCGTAAAGTGTTGTCCCAGCTAAGCGTGTGCAGTCATCAGTTCAGTCTTATACATGCGTAAACTGTTGTCCCAGCTAAGCGTGTGCAGTCATCAGTTAAGTCTTATACATGCGTAAAGTGTTGCCCCAGCTAAGCGTGTGCAGTCATCAGTTCAGTCTTATACATGTGTAAAGTGTTGTCCCAGCTAAGCGTGTGCAGTCATCAGTTCAGTCTTATACATGTGTAAAGTGTTATCCCAGCTAAGCGTGTGCAGTCATCAGTTCAGTCTTATACATGTGTAAAGTGTTGTCCCAGCTAAGCGTGTGCAGTCATCAGTTCAGTCTTATACATGCGTAAAGTGTTGTCCCAGCTAAGCATGTACAGTCATCAGTTCAGTCTTATACATGCGTAAAGTGTTGTCCCAGCTAAGCGTGTACAGTCATCAGTTTTATACATGTGTAAAGTGTTGTCCCAGTTAAGCGTGTGCAGTCATCAGTTTTATACATGTGTAAAGTGTTGTCCCAGCTAAGCGTGTGCAGTCATCAGTTCAGTCTTATACATGTGTAAAGTGTTGTCCCAGCTAAGGATGTGCAGTCTGCAGTTCAGTCTTATACATGTGTAAAGTGTTGTCCTAGCTAAGCGTGTGCAGTCTGCAGTTTTAAGCCCAGTTTTCCTAGAACAAGGCTCATATGTATATGAGCTTGGCTCTGTGAAAAAGGGGTTTAATGCATTGTGCGTGATGTGTTGTACCAGATAAGCCTGTGCAGTCTGCAGAGGCTAAACACTGCAGACAATTTCTGCCTGAACTGGATTTTTGCTAAGAAGAGACTATCTGTCAAAGAAAAATACAATAAAAGCGTACAGTGTCATCCCTGATTAGCCTGTGGGGACTGCACAGGCTAATCTGGGACGACACTTTACGCACATGCATTAAACCCCCTTTTCACAGAGCACAGTCCATATTCATACTTATTGTATGGTAAATTACATTGTGAAACTCACCATTCAGACTCCTGAAGCTGGCTATGTACGCCATGTCCTGGTCATCAAACAGCTTGCTATTCACCACGTCACTCAGTACACTGTCCAGGATTGTATGGAAGTTCTCCAAATAGTAAGGCACTTGAAACTCAACACTTCCCCTACCCGCTACACTGTCGCTGTCTTTAGTTATCTCGACATTTCCACCACCTGTCACACCGTCTTTGTCTTTAGTTACCTCTTCATTTTTACTACCTGCCACACCGTCTTTTTCTTTAGTTACCTCTACATTTCCACCACTTGAAACACTGTCTTTGTCTTCAGTAACCTCTAAGTTGACATCACGACTGTCATCATCTGCTTCAACACTTTCTGATACCTTAATGTGACTTTCATGATTGGCTACTTCAACATTTTTAATTGACATAGCCATTTCAGCTTTATTTCTGTCTCTACTGGATTCATCTTCACCTAGATTCGCATTCCTGTTTCGTTTCTTGCTAAGAGTTCTTGTACATGTCTTACTGGAATCTTTAGACTTTTTTGCTTCATGTTTTTCAATATCTTGTTTCATCTTTAAAAGAAAATTCCCAATGGACGGTCTTTTTGGACTTTCAGCTTTTCCTTCTGTACACCTTTTCCCCGAATGTCTTCCGTTTCCTCAAGCTCAGGGCTATCACTTATAGTAAGATCTATTGGATGATCAACAGTAAGATCTTTATCAATAAAAGATTTCTTCTTTTCCATGCTGACGACATCAATCTTTGCTTTCTTGAGCGAAAGTCTTCTTGAGTCTTTTATTGTTCTTTTTCTTATTTTTATCATTTCTTCACTGGAATTAGATTTTTCATTAGCAATAAGTTCAGCTGTATCAACATAGTCAGCATCAGAATTCAGTATTCAAGTTGTTCGTTTCCTCAAATTATAAGTTCTTGATTCAGAATCAGACTGTTGCAAATTTGATTTTGTGTTGTTTGCTTCCCCTCTTAAATTCATAGTTTTTATGTTTATTTTAAATTCAGATTCACTTCCATTGTCACCACTTTCCCCATCTTTACCATTCTCACCCTTAAAAGCATTCAATTTATTTTCACATACATTCCTGGCATCAGTTGAGATTTTCTTGGAAAGAGAACTTCCATAATTTGCTTCTTTCTTTACATCAAGGTTGCTTTCAACATCGATATGTTTCTCAGGTGCTTGGAAATATTTGCTGCGATTTTTCCCATTGCTGTTGCCATTCTCTTCAGTTTCTCCAGGAATACTGTCAACATCACTGTCAGATTCTGATACTATTATAATATCTTTCTTTGCTTGTTTCTGTTTTACAGCCTGACATAGATACAATAGTGGTCTGAGGTGTTGATGCAACAGGTGACTTTTTCAGTGACAACCTGTTTCTTTTCTTCTGTGCACTCATCCTGTTTATAAAAAGAAAAACATAAAAGTTCTGTATTGGCGAACACTCCCGTAAGATTAATTCGCAAACACAAGACAACTTAAAACTGCAATTCACAAAATATATAATAATATACCATAACAGATTAATTAAACTTAAACATATGATGACAAAATATGTATTGATGGTACATATCAATGGATAATATACAGCAGAACTGATTTTGTTCATGTTTTTAATTGTTAACAGTATTCTCTTTTGTTTCTACGAGAATAAAATATCCGGGAAATAAATGTATCTATCTGAATCTAAACATAAACGAAACAACTGATGTATAATAATCTAATCTAATCATATGTGATAAATGTAATAATGTTACTATAACACTAAGTGTAAGTGTTAACCTGAAATTAAGTGAAATTTACTGAAAATTTGTGTTCACTGGGACTTGTTCAGAGATTGGGGCATTTTGTTGTGTGTCGGTAAATGCATGAAATTGCTAGATTTATAGCTCGGAAATGAATAGCCCCATTATAATAAAACAATAAAATTGAAGAAAGAAAGTTTTTAATCTCTTACAAAGGCTCAAACCAGTCCCCTTTAGTTTACATTCTATCCCCTTCACCATTCCACTCTCTGGGCTGTTGCATGGTTGAGCGCATTTGATACTTTAAATAACTGACACAAGAGATCAAAAAACATCTAACTAAAACCATAGAAATATTCCAAATTATACAATTGTTTAGCAATCAACACATTGTAATTCTATCAATTTCATATGATAATTATTCTAAGTCAAAGCTGTATTTTAAGTGTGAATCTACAGTGTGTTTTTTCATTAAAAATTAGGTCCGTATTCAGCCCCATTCCCAATAAGATGAAACAACAACAACACTATTTCCTAATTTAAGTCAAAATGCCGATAATTTTCCTAATCCAAAGGGACCCGGCCAAACTCCCAAAATGGTGACAAAACAAACACGGTGTGCGTCTAAGTCTCATTAATTTAAGTTTGCTACCTGATGTAAATTTACAGTGGTCTTATAATCTTTTTTTAAAGGTGCAACAAAAAATTGGGAAAAGTCATTTTGAAAATATGTGAAGTCCCTATAATAAATGCATGTTACTTTTTTTACCACTAATACAAAACGTGTACTTCAGCAATGCTAGTTTCAAAAAAGAGCACCGCCTTGCGGGTGCAGACCGCTCATCTATTTTCTTTTTAAAGGTGAAGGGACTCTCATTTTCAATCACAAAGGAGGAAGGGGCGGAGTGAAGAGGGGTGTATAGTGTGGGGGTGTGGAATTTATTACATTATCTTCCAAAAATGCGAAAAAAAAACGAAAAAAAAAACAATCTGGGGGGTGGGGGGGATTTTTGGGGTGGATGGTTGGCGGTATTTCAAACATAAAAATAAATATTTGTGTTTTTTAACCGTTTCAAAAAAAATAAAAAAATTGGGGGGGGGGGGGGGTAAGTGTGAAGTTGTGGTGGTAATTTGTGAGATGATCTTAAAAAAAAAAAATAGGGGGGGGGGATTCGGGTGAGGGGAGGGGGGTGGGGGGGATTCTTGGGTGAGATGGTTGGACGGTATTTCAAACACAAAATAATAAAAATAAATATTAGTTTTTAACCGTTTTAAAAAAAAATTGGGGGGGGGTGGGGTGGGGGGCGGGTATAGTGTGAGGGTGTGGTGGTCATTTGTGAGATGATGTTTAAAAAAAAAAATTAGGGGGGGGGGAGGGGGGGCACAGGGGAAGGTTTGGGTGGAGTCTATTGTGGTATGTTAGGTAAGAGTAGTTTTGTCAAAGTATCAATCAAATCTAATCATAAATAAAGTTATGGCAATTTTAGCAAAATTTAATAATTTGACCTTGAGAGTCAAGGTCATTCAAAGGTCAAGGTAAAATTCAACTTGCCGGGTACAGTAACCTCATGATAGCATGAAAGTATTTGAAGTTTGAAAGCAATAGCCTTGATACTTAAGAAGTAAAGTGGATCGAAACACAAAATTTAACCATATAGTCAAAGTTACTAAGTCAAAAAAAGGCCATAATCCCGTAAAAATGACAACCAGAGTTATGCAACTTGTCCTTTTACTGTACCCTTATGATAATTTGCGAGTGTTCCAAGTATGAAAGCAATATCTATGATACTTTAGGGGTAGAGTGGACCAAAACACAAAACTTAACCAAATTTTCAATTTTCTAAGTATAAAAAGGGCACATAATTCTATCAAAATGCCAGTCAGAGTTACATTACTTTGCCTGCACAGTCCCCTCATAATAGTTAATAAGTGTTGCAAGTATGAAAGCAATAGCTTTGATACTGTAGGAATAAAGTGGACCTAAACACAAAACTTAACAAACTTTTCCATTTTTTAAGTATATAAAGGGCACATAATTCTGTCAAAATGCACGCCAGAGTTATCTAACTTTGCCTGCCCAGTCCCCTCATGATAGTTAGTAAGTGTACCAAGTTTGAATGCCATGGCATTGATACTTTCTGAGAAAAGTGGACCTAAACGCAAAACTTAACCAAAATTTTCAATTTTCTAAGTATAAAAATGGCACATAATTCTGTCAAAATGCACGCCAGAGTTATCTAACTTTGCCTGCCCAGTCCCCTCATGATAATTAGTAAGTGTAGCAAGTTTGAATGCAATAGCATTGATACTTTCTGAGAAAAATGGACCTAAACGCAAAACTTAACCGGACGCCGACGCCAAGGTGATGACAATAGCTCATAATTTAAAATAAATAAATAGATGAGCTAACAAAACAATTATTTATTAATTGTACAGTGTACATCTTCTAAATCCTTTCCCACTCAGATGGAAAGTGAAAAAGACTTTGTGCAAACAGCATAAAACCAGGTCAGCCTGTAGTCTTTATGCTGTTTGCTGCTCATCAGTATCTAAGGTATGAAAATGAAGCCTTTAAAACTTGAGTCTTGTGAGAAAGGTCTTTAACCCTTTCAGTGCGGGAACCGAATTTTGAAGGCCTTTGCAAACAGTTATGATCCAGATGAGACGCCACAAAACGTGGCATCTCATCAGGATCCAAACTGTTTGCTATTCTGATAGTATTCTTTGACAAAATCGACGAAAATGCTAATTTTAAAAATTCAGCAGACAACATTTCAGCAGACGACAAATTTCCCAGCATGCAAAGGGTTAAAAGGACTACAAATGCATAAAAATACGTATCTGAGTGGTAAAGGGTTAAAACAGTAAATGTACATATAGTAAATGAGTGGTAATAATATAATAATAAATGAGGCGTGCTATGAAGAGTGCATTCCCAGATAAGACTGCACAGGGATGACACTTTCCCCTTACCGTAAATTAGATTTTTTTTAATAAAATACTGTTTTTTAACCCTTAGATACATATTTTGACGCATTTGTAGTCCCTTAGTAGTTACATTTAATTAAATACCTTTCTTTCTAAATTCAAGTTTTAAGGGCTTCATTTCCAACCCTTAGTTACTGATGAGCAGCAAACAGCATAAATTCTGATCAAACTGCCAGTTACTCGCAGGCTGTTCTGATTTCATGCTGGTTGCAAAAGCCATTTTCACTTTGCTTCTTATGGGGAAAAGGATGAAACGAAAACTGATAAAAGTGAATGTCGGCCCAAATAAGACTGTGCGGACTCCACAGGCTAATCTGGGACGACACTTTACGCACATGCATTAAGCCCCATTTTCACAGAGCAGGGCCCAAATACAATCTTACAAAAAGGCATGTTGGACGTTTAATAATTTTACAAAAGCTTCAACTGTTGTACTTACAATAAACTTTATGGAGGATAACTACTTATTTATTTAGGCAACACAAACACAAAAAATTATTTCTTATAACTATTGCTTCTTTTACAAATTTAGCTATCTTAATAATTTCACATGTATCCGTGGTATTTTGCAAATAGTTAACTCTGTAAACAGAAGATAATTTAAAATTACATTCCTTTTAATAGCGTTGTCAAATACCAGTGTATGATAAAATCTACGGGAAAATTGGCATATATCTTTGATACATCTAATTTATTACAACAAAGACAATATCATTTGTCTCCTGAGGTATTCTGACCAGCATAAATTCCAGTTTGAATTCTCTGCTGTAGAAATGTTTATTTTAAATAAATAAAGTCAATTTTTACTTTTATTAACACTTCTGCATCCTAATGATAATGCAATTAAATGTGTTGGTAATATGGTAAGACATTTAAGAAAAATGCAAAATGTGTCCGCACCATTTGAAAGAATTCTACAAAATTATATTTTGAAGAAAAAAAAGGTTGGCCAAGACAGAAAAACAGCTTAAATATAAAAATTAAATAAAACAATCATAATACCTTTTCAATCCCCGAGTGACCAAAGCTATTTTTTTAATAATAATGATTATGACTGGATTGAGTTGGTAAAGAGACTTGGTCTGAATTTAAGACAATTAAAGGGACCTTTTCATTTTTTGGTAAATTTACAAAATTGAAAAAAATTTGTTTCAGATTCGCACATTTTTGTTGTAGTTATGATAGAAACAGTAATACTGAACATTTACCATGCTCTAAAATATCCATTATATGCATCTTTTGACGATTTATAAAAAAAACCTGCAAATTATAAAGCGTAGCAACGCGAAAAGATGGAATAATTTGGAGAGTTCTGTTGTTGTCATTATATTTTATGACAGTACGAGGATTGCTAATATAAAGTATAAAATACCTCACTTTCTCTATGTGCACGGATGGCTGAGTGGTCTAAGCGTTAGACTTTTTCTTCAGTGGTAAGTGGCTCGAGCCCAGCTGCGGGTACCTTTTTTTTCTTTCTTTAATTTCATTCTTGGTTTTTACTGAACAGTTTTAGATCCAATGTTTACATTTATCAATATAAAGCATTTAATGACAAACTTCAATACAAGCCAAAACTTGTGAAAAGGTCCCTTTAAGGAGCTATATTTGAAAAATTCCAATGATGATTTGGCTTATTGTTGATTCTGGCTTCAATGTTAACCATATCAATTCAATATAATTCAACCATTTACAGAAAAGCACATGAAAACTGTTTGACGTCAAGAGCAGAAACAACAAGGTCCAAATTCACCAACAAACTATATCACACATACCAATACTTGTGTACCATCATTAGCAAACCAATATATCATCTCAGAGGAATACTTGCACTAATCCAACTGGTTAAGGCATATTTCATGTCAATTCTGTTTCCCAGAATCCAGACGGCACTTAAATAGGTAAAATGAGCAACAAAGACTATTTTCTAGCAGAAATAACCGCCAACAGATCATAAATATATCACTAATGCACCATTTAAACAACTTACTTGATAAGTGTGTTTGCAAAATAATGATATCAAATTATTAATCCAAGATTCAAGTCAACCTCTCACGAAAATGTGTTAAGTGTTAGAAATGGAAAAAAAGTAGTATTCTGAATATGAAAATATGCTTATACATGTATTTATTTATGGACTAACTCTGGGATCCTCGGCACGATTTATCCACAAACAGCACATAAATTGATAGCAATGGAGAGGTATTGTTTGATATGATGTTTTAAGATGGTTTAATTCAATTTTATAGACAAACTTGAGACTTAATAATTTTACATTGAATTTGGTTTAATAAGGAAGAATGGTCAGCTGCACCTATCATTATGTACTCATAAAAGCTCAAAGCTTTCAAGAAGAACTATTCAGAGGAAAAATATGGTGAAATAATTAATCAGTCATGTTTTTTCATGCTGCTATCAGATAATCATGAACAAATATCTTGAAGGTTTGATCCTTTCATTGATAAATTGAATCCTGAAACAAAATACATGTATAATTGTAATTTTCCTTAATTATCAAAGTGCCACTTTAAAAAATAATAAAATATTTTGATACAAGATTTAAAGGGGCCTTTTCCATACATGCCAGACGTCCCGATCTTGGCGGGACAGTCCTGCTTTTGGGGTGTTTGTCCTGGTGTCCCGATGTGACACTATTTGTCCTGACATTCGTACAAAACGATATACGCTCTATAAGTCCACAATAAAATTCCCTATTCAAGCTCCGCCTGGCTTTAACTACCATCGCTAATCCCTTTATTGCCCCCTATTTACAAACCATATCTTCTAGTCGAGTGATCCAGTGTTGTTTTTGATACCTTATCAGCGATATATCGGCAAATTATTGATTTTATCGGGCATTCACACCATGGTATTTTTATGATAAGGGTCATTAATTGCTAGTGAAAGAGGCATCGTAGTGAATTAAGCAGATTGCTTTTGTATTTCAAGACCCAAATCAAGTCTAAAGATACTATTATTACGCGGTATTCAGTGTATTATCAGGGTTTTTTTTTTGGCCCAATTTTGTAGCCGAAATTCGGCTATGTTCCCAATCCCAAAAAGTATACTTTTTTCCAAAATGTGGCAAAAAAATTCCAAATTTCCCCCCCCCCAATTTTTTTTTTTTTTTTTAGAAAGAAGTGTCTAATGCGTATTTTATCTCAATTTTAATTCAATTACATCTAACAGAGTATTTTATGATTTTGTTCTTTGATTTGAATGATTATAAAGAGTTATATTTAGTATTTCCCTAATCAGTGGACTTTTCGTGTGGAAAAAAAAGGCCAATGAATTTATTTTCCCAATTTCATGAAAATGCCGATAAAATTCCCAATTCCAAAGCCATGGGCTATCTTCCCAAAAAGTGGGAAAAAAAAACCTTTTATGTCCTCCAATTACCTTGAGTCGAGCGGTTAAGGAAACGTCTAAAATTATTTCTGAATTAATTCAAACAATGCTACAATAAACGAGGTGCCTAAAAAGATTTATTTCATTCCCGTTAAATCAATGTCAAAATTGTTATTTATATGTCAAACAAATCGAGCGCTGACCGATACCAAAGACATAAATTTACTTTCTTTTTTTGACTGATTTTCAGAAATTAATTTGTGCATATTGCATCAATCAAAATTTAGAGTTAATGGATGACTGGTTGAATAAAAACAGTGCTCCATGTACGCACATCCTGTTGAACGTTGCCTTTGTCCCAAATGGATTCATCCGCATAGTGCACATGTTTGTTTACTTCCGAAAAATGGAGAACGTCTGTGTTTATGCAATTCTAAACACATTTATCGTCAATATTTGCCAAAAATTATATGGTTTTGTAAGTAGTTAGCTGATTTCTGACTTCAGTAAAGGTGGCATGATTTATCGTCTTAGGTATCCTGCTTTTTGGTAAAATGTCCCGACATTTTTAATGGACTGTCCTGATTTGGACCGGAAAATTTCTGGCATGTGTGCCTTTTCATGTTTTGGTAAATTTAAATAATAAAAAAGTTGTTTCAGATTCACAAATTTTCGTTTTAGTTATGATTATTGTGAGGAAACAGTAATACTGTACATTTACCATGCTCTAAAATAGCCATTATATGCACCTTTTGACAATTTAAAAACCTGAAAATTATAAAGCGTATCAATGCGAAACAATTGAATAATTTGGAGAGTTCTGTTGTTGTTGTTATATTTTGTGAAACTGCGAGGTTTGCTTGTTAAGGATTATTTTTATTATTTTTTAATTGCATTCTTGAATTTCTTAAATGGAGCTTTTTAGATCCAATGTTTACATTTATCAACAGAGCTCCAGATAAGGGTCGTATTTTCGTAATTACGAATTATTTTCAAGCCCGTTACGTATTTATTTTAAAATCTTGTCGTGCCATTAAGAATTACACAATCAAGTTACGAATATTATTTTTACATCGGTTCGTATCGATTTGTATTGAGTTCTTTTCGCGCATTAAAGATCTTTGCGGTGCTTATATAGAATGGTCATCGGGTTTGTTTAACAAAGCACATTTTATCCAATATAAGGGGGACGTATACAGTCGATCTGTCAAAAAACAATGGCGGCGCCAAGAGAGCGTCCTTAAAAACTGCAAAGCGTCCAAAAACACGCTTTAAACATATTGTACGCAAAGTGAGCCGACGTTAAATGTTTAGAAAGACATTATAGAAATGATCTTATACGATGTTGTCGACACAGTCGAAAAAGCTAAACAAAAACGCGACACGACGGGTCCAAACTTAAACAACAAAAAAACATTGAACGAGTAGAAGGGACAAGTTCCTTGGCTAATCGTTGAAAAGATTGAAGGGAAGACCCGTTTTAATTGTGAAATATGTAAAAATTCATCTAAAGCATGCAATCTAAGCACAGTTTGGGCATATGAAGGTATTTGAAAAATAAAATTGTATAATACTGAAAAGACACTGTTGAACTCGTATAAATAAAGTAGCTACTTGTTTATTTTGAATTTTTTTGCATGAAAATAACCATTATTATTTATTTTTAGGTCATTTAGAAAAAAATATGAATTATTTTCCAAAACTTAGTAGTAACGTTAAGAATAAAATTTCAGAGTTAAGAATTCTTTTTGAAAATCTGGTAGTAATTTAAGAATTTCACAAAACCTTATCTGGAGCTCTGTCAATATAAAGCATTTAATGACAAACTTCAATACATTACATACCAAAATCTGTGACAAGGCCTCTTTAATTAACATGCAAGCTGTGATTGTTTCCATAATAAATCAATGATGTCACACACGTACCTGAAAGCTATCATATGTAGGGACTTATATTATAAATGTGTTGTCTTAAAGAGGAACATTTTTTAGCGTTGAAACATGCAAATTGCACAACGCAAACCAGCGGCGGTTTTATTTTTAATTCCATGACATTTTTGGAAATAAGGGAGGTTATTGACAGTAGCCTCCCTTGACAGTAGCCTCCCTTGAAAGAAAAACGCATCAATAATTATGCGGCAAAGATTTATCTCATGGGTTAAGTTCATGGAAGGGCTAAAATTCATTAAAACTTTGATTTGGTTTTGATTTAAAAGATAAAGACGGATAGAATAACATAAACACATTTTTGACATTCAATATTTTTTTGCTTTATTCATATTTTTGTTTAAAACCAATACATTTGTACACTAATTTACGAAATCTCAATCTAAAGTTAGGAAGGATATGCACTACCGTAAGTTGAATAAATACAAAGCTATATACATAAACAAGGTCAAGTTAGCAACATATCACAGAAAATTATTGTCAGAAAACAACAAATGAGTTATTATTCAACGGCATTTTTTGGATAATTTTCCTAAACAAAATTAAAAAAATAACTAAACTGAACTACTTTTTAAAAATCCAGGTATGGTGGATAATAAGGGTCACCATTATATTTCAAGGGCTTAACAATTTTGCTATAACCAAATGGAAATTTTTAAACCATCTCAAATTGAAAGAAATTGCAGACGACATATAAAATTGTAAATAAATATAAAGAAATATGTTTGGCTGGGTAGAAATCATCGTGATAAGAGGAGATATTGCTCATCAATAACAAGATGTTATGAGTTTTGTGCAGACGACTCTAGAAATCATAGTTTTACATCGAAATACACAGCTAGGTATCATAGTTTTTTTCTTTCTTCCTTCGTGAACAACTACTGTCCTTGTACCGTTTTGAATAATGTGTTCAATTTGGCAAACCGAATCTTTTTATACATTTGTATACCGATTCCTTCTACCCATTTTGAAAGCGTGGCACTCGCTGTGCTCCGTAGAAAAAAACGTGCATTACAAATCGGTCGAAATCACGTGAAGTAGTAAGAAAACCTGGTATGTGTATACACATACCTGAGAAAGCACATCAATATTTTGACAGTTGGTCGCGACTACTAAAACAACTGTTAACATAATCAGGAAGAGATCGCGCTTTATAACAGAAATGAGCACACAGAGATATGATCACTTACCCCATTTCAAATATTTTCCAGCTGAAAATTTTCCAGCACACGTATTTTTTTAGTGTATTTGTATTGTTTTTCTGGAGCCGAAGTTTATCTCACATAATATCAATCCAACTTCCGTTGTTTTCACTTTCGTTATTAAAAACTTCGTTTAAAATAATTATTTTTACTTTAAGGTTGTTGAAGCGAATTATTATTATATATTATCAATAAAATAGTATACCGTGATGAATTGAACGGACTTTCGTATCGATCTTTCTGTCAGTCTGTAAGCGTACTATTTTGTGCGCAATAATACAAGTACATGTGATTCGACAACAATTGTAAACATTGGCGAAATGCTTCTTACAAAGTTATTTTTTGGAGTGTTTATGAGGTCTGATCATGCAGTTTGCACACATCAACGGAAAGATTACAATCCAATGCATTTGTCTTCGTCAACCGTTTGGAATGTCAATATAGGGATATACATGTTTTCGAGGGCATGATTATCTGCGGGCGCTCGAAAAATCCGTTCCTGCCCGAGTGCGCACTCGGGCAGGAACGGATTTTTCGAGCGCCCGCACTCGGGCAGGAACGATTTTTCGAGCGCCCGCAGATGATCAAGACTGAGAAAATGTGTATTTTCGCTATTATTGCATAAACAAATGACGCACACCAAAATAATTTTAAATAACATTGAAAACAATGTTTTGTTCATTCGACATCGACAAACTAATTCGATTATTTCAATACGGTTCAAGTTTGTGTTTAACATATGCCTAACTCGGTCATCATCCGAAATGACGAGGCTTTACCTTCGGATAGGCAGTTTTCGATTTAAAATGTGTTTAAACAGTGGATTAATGCAAAGTTGAAATGCAGCCGCGTAAAGTAAGAAGTGAGGTATTATTTTGGAATTTACAGCAGGAACGTTGAAGGTACATAAACACTTACATTTACAGCATAGTCTTTTGAAAGTGTTGAGTAAATAACCTTAACTTCAATGGCGTTGCCGCATGATGCGGCGTCTCATATGGGTCTGCGCTGTTGCCTAAAGGAATTTCTGTAAGAAATATTCTAAATATAGAAATAAATATACAAGACATCCCTTATTTTGGAAATAAATTGTTCCAATTTAGAAGGATGGGAAAGTCCACTAGGCATAAATGGGTTTAAGTTTGAAAAGTGTTGCGTTAGAAGAGTCTCAAGTGATGCACACGCTGAACAGTTTGAAGTGTGTATCACATCAAGGTCTACATTTAGCTGCGCCACTGTAAACACATACTTGTGGAACTAACTTTAAGCTCAAAATGAAAATCGTCGACTTTAAATAGCCATATTTCAATAAATCCTGAATATTAATAACCAGGATTTTTTTAACATAGATGGTAATACCTCCTTTGCATACACCAAAATATATTTTAATTCAAAAATGCCTTTAAACAATTATAGAACTGGATTTGCTTACCCTATCGAAAATCTACGAAATATATCGGCAATTCTCCTAGCACATCCAACTTCTCACAGCATATCGGGTTTCCGGGGGTGAAGATGTGTCAATCTTTTTTTTAAATTAAAATACACTAACTTCCCTACTTTAAAGGCTACGCCAATCTGCACCAAAGCCTTATAAATAAAGTAGAGATGTATCGGAAGTAGCCTAGCTTTTCCTTATGGGGAGGCTGTTATGAATATACACGGCAGCCAATCACGGGCTATGCTTCTTTTTAGCGACGCATTACTAAATGAGCCAATGCTACTTCCTAGGTGGCGCTAAGGACCTGATGTTTTTAAATTTCACGGGTAATTCTTCAGGGGGAATATGTTTTATATGTTTATCAACACATTTCGCATTATTTTAAAAATCGGGCAATGTAGTGCGATTCAGCGAAGATTAATTCTCCCACAAATCTACATAAACATACAATCACAACCCATGTGTGAACGTGGGGACCTTTATAAGTTTTGGCATGGTGGAGAATTGAAAGTAAATCGATGTATTTTGCCTGCGTGACGAGCCAATTCATGCCGATTAGTTCGCGAACGTCATCAAACGATTGCGTTTAACATATAACAGTATCCAGATTAAGTTTGCAAATCCAGATTATTTGCAAACTTATTTTTTTATTTATTGAACAATTGTAATGAAATTTTGCATATTTGTAGGGGGCATTGAGTACATACATATAATTGAGAAAAAAAAAGTTAAAATGTTTTTGGAAAGTAGAGTTATTTGATGATAAAGTTGCCATCCCCCTTGGGATCCCAACGGAGTTTTGGCTCCCCCGTTAAGAATTGCAATTCACCCACGGGTTTTTTTCCAGACGAGAGAATTTGTCCTATATTTTACAACAAATGTAATTTAAATATTATGCTTTGTTAACTGTTTCAATGTTTACATATACACATGCTTATGTCATAATTGTAAGAAATATGAACTTAAATAAGAAAATAAAGTGTTTGTAGATTTTCTTCTCCCGTGGGGTTTTGACGGGGGCGTCCGCCAAACACCCATTTCCATTAAACTCCCGTGGGTGGTTTGACGGGTCCCCCGTGGGAGGTTTGACGGGGGACCCTGCAAACTCCCATTTTCAATGAACCCCAATAGGATTTTGACGAGGGCCTCCCGCCCATTTACAAAGAACTCCAGTGGGAGTTTGATGGGGGGGGGGGATCAGACTTCAATAAACATTTAATACCCATTGCAATATATTTCATTGTATAAAGACACCAAACTTAATTAAATAATTAATGTTTTCTTTTTTTAGATGTCAAAATCAATTTATTATGATTGAATTTTCTTAAATCAGTAACAAGATTTATGTTAAATAAAATGTCTTTTGGGTAAGAGATTAGACCCACATATCGATATTTCTGTAAAGATGAATTTAAAACGTTCAATAATTATGAAAGACTCACTGTATAAAGTGACTTGTCTCGAAAATATATTACATTTACGTTTTGATAATCCAAACGTTGCTTTTATCCATTACTGTGATGATAAATACAATTCAGAAAGACAATAACATTGGAAACATACTTATTGTCATTCGGACTTGTATTTCTTTGTTTATTCCCGTGTAACAGTTTTGGAAGATTTTTGCTCGAAACTTTGCTTGGAACCATGTTCGGTGCAATGTCGTACCTTAGTGTACCGGTTACATTCCACAAGTTTTTACACAAAATGCCTGAATAGGGCAGTGTGTTAGGTTCATTGTTTTGTTACTGTAGTTGTTTGTTTTTTATCTTTAACAACACTGGTGGGGTTATTATCAGAGAAATGAGGGAGTCTTCCTGAAACATACTGTACTGGCTACAGTACATTACAACATAACCAATACAAACAGTTTCAATTATGGGACACAACACCACTTCTCCAATAGAATCGATGATGTTGAAATACATTTGAGTTATATTTGAAGTTTCAGTTATTTACTGGGGTTAGGTTTCTAATGAGGATATGATATCCCAGACATCAGTGCCTGTGCTGTTTTTTTTCTCTAAACAAACAGACATTTTACCTCAAGGATTTTGATCACTTTTCATTATTGTGTATAAAATACAAAATACCACACAAAACTGAAACATATTTGATATAACCTTATCAGCAGCATGATTTCCTTTCTAAATGTAAGAAAAATTTCAATCATGAACTTGTAATTTCAAGAAAACAGAAAACCAAGAAAAAAGGTGAAAGCAACAAATGCGTAGATTGTGAAATATGCAAGCCAGAGTTCTCGAGTTACGATTGTTGTGCGCTGCACTTCTATACACCACAACCTATCTTTATTCGAAATTTGATGTCATTAGGCCATAATGTAATTACGATATGACCCGGACAATAAAAAAGCGAGATAAATATAGTAATTCAGGGGCTATAGCTATAATTCTTGTACACTAAACTTCTCATCAATGAGATCTATCCATATATGAAGTTTCACGTGAATAGGTGTTATAGTTCGGACAAAGACTGGAAGCTGCCTGACCCCCGACATGAAATAGGTAATCCCTTAATATGCCATTTATTAGACGGACTGATATAAAAGACAAATGGAAAGGATGAAAAAAAAACCAGCAGTAATTAGTTTTATCAGAGACAAATAACAGAGCTAGGCAGCTCGCCAATATCGGCAAACTCTCGCATGTCGAGTGGTTTTGGCGAGACAAGTCTAAGCGCGCAACTGTTTGTTGGTTGCAAAGGTAGTTAACATGCTTATCAACATTTCTAAAACACGCTTTTGCATTCCAGTTTTTTTATATGAAACAAATATACTGTCATGTATTATTAAAATGAGAATGTATGCAGTATTATCACTCAATTGTAATTTGTCAATTAAAACGAGAGATTGCCAAGCAATATGGTCCCTACCGGTGAAACTCCACCATTGTCAATTTTTATTTGTTGCCAAAGCAACCACAATTCTTAAGGTAGGAACAAAATGAAATGACGTGCATAATCTCCCTATTGCCATCTATCAATGTTTCAAGTTTCATGAACAAATATGAAGAAGTTTCAAAGTTATCGCATGATCCAGAAAAGTGTGACCGACCGACAGACTGACTGACGGACAGAGCGCAAACCAAAAGTCCCCTCCGGTTTCACTGGTAGAGGACAAGTAATCACATGCCGCATTGTTTTATTAAGCCATTTTATCCGGCTCCAGTTTGAAAAAAAAAAGATTTAGGGTTTATAAAGATGGCCTTTGTAAAAAGATAAAGGAGCGATCAGAATCTTGCAACAAACAACTAATAATAGGTTGTTTTAATTAGATTTTTGTTTTTCATTTTTATTGCAGTGTTTAAATTTGATTAATCTGAATGCCATTTACCTGTAGTATAATTTGAATAAAGCTCTGAATTTTTTTTTTCTTTTGGAGAGAATCTATTCTCAGTCTGTATATCATCTGTATATAATCGGCTGTATATGGTCTTTGTTCTCTTTAATTACCGCTAAATGAAATGCATAATTTTACCAATTATAAATAACATTACAATCTAGAAATCTTCAGACCCGTATACTGTGCCATTCTCCAATATTTAGCATATCGATCAAGTTATTTAGTCACTTTTCTTTGTTTCTTCACTATGTCTTCGACGGATTTTGTGTCATAGGATGACGAGGATTTAAATCTGGATTTACTTCTAGGTATACCCATAATGATGAGCACTGTGATAGTGCATTTGTTCAGCACATTAATCAGTCAGTTGTGTATGAGTGCCCAGAATTCAAAAAGTTAATGCAAAGAATATATGGATTCCATATATTGTTAAAAAGCATAATCTAAAATTGAAAAGTATTTCCCCTTATGTACATAATGATAAACTAAATGAAATGTGTCCCGGCTTCTACAGAGGAACCTATGCAACCATTTATGTGATACAGTCTCTTAATAAACCTCTGTAGTAATATTTTTAGTCTGTGCATAAAAGATTGCATGAACACAGTTTTTACAGTTTAATGATATTTCATCAAAACTTCATAATTCATGAACAAATATCAATACACCTGGCATAAAAAAATTGAGCAATATATCAAACATTACACATATTAAGCAAGTTGTTGATATTACAAATAACATATTGGAAGAAAACAGCTAATATTCTGCAGTTATGCAGGCAACAAACATGTAAGAATAAGAGCCATTATCGTATGAGGCAGGGTATTAATGTTGCTGAATAAAAATCATTGTCACATGTGACTGAGAGTGTTATCATGTTTTTACCATAGCCATGTAAGGAAAAAGCTTTGCCCCCCTGCTTGCCATGTTTTTAAACCATGATTTCATTGTGACATATTGTTTGACCAAGTTTTATGAAGACCGGACAATACATGTGGCCTCTAGACTGTTAAAAAGGTTTTTCGATAGCTATATATAGACTTATAAGGAAAAATGCCCCGCCCCCTGGTGCCCATGTTTTTTAACCAACCGGAACCATTTTTGAACTTGCCCAAGATATCATTGGGACAAATCATCTGACCAAGTTTCATGATGATGGACAATAAACTGGAACAATTTTTTTACTTTTCCAAAATATCATTGGGAAAATTGTTCTGACCAAATTTCATGATGTTTGGACAATTAATGTGGCCTCTAGATTATTAACAAGACAAATGTTTACGCCGCACAACACACATCGCATGACGGACCATTAGCACATTGTGCTCAGGTGAGCTAAAGGGCAAAAGATAATCACTAGAAGTTTGTTTCCACAAAAAATGGTCATGTGCAACTTCCTTACCATGAACATACACCGTAGTGTGTCCTGCTTCATTAAAACATACTTTCATACTTAAATATGTCTTGCCATTGCTTTGATCTGAATGTAAACAGAGAATGTCAAGGTCTCTAGCGTGCATATTGACAATACATGGCTTTGGATCACTTCGTTCAGTATGTAACACTCAACCCTGATAGGCACAGTGATCTCAACTTGACAGTCTCCAACGTCAGCTGAGTCTGGTTCTGTTGTTGACGATGACGAACCACACTGAATTGCTTTGTCTTCATACAATGCAGTGTTGAGAGAAGTATCATCCTCAGTTCTCAGTTATGGATTCATCCTCAAGGAGCAGGAAACCATCGTCAAGCGCTTTTGGGGATGATTCATCATGTCAAGATGGCTTGTGCTTCTTCTGCACCCCATAACTCAGTCACTTCCTCCTGGGCATGGCCAAACTGAAAATACAAATGAGCATATCAGATGAACACCAAATCATATGATATGTTTATATGCTATTCTAAATTTAGACAAGAGGGCCAAGATGGCCCTAGTTCGCTCACCTGAGAGGAGTCAGTTCATTCAATCTTTACCAAACATCAAACCTGACCTAGATATTGTCCAGACAAACATCCTGATCAAGTTTCATCATTATTGAACCAAAACTCTGGCATATGGAGTGATTTTGTTTTTGTAAGATTTGACCTGGTGGCCTATGTTTTGATTTGGCCCCCCTTACCAAACATCAAACTTTGCTTACACAAATAAATATTATGACCAAGATTCATAAAATCTGAAACAAAATTGTGACCTCTAGAGTGTTTACAAGGATTTTGTATAATATAATGAAAATTTGGACAATCTAAGGGCAATAATTATGGCATTAATTATGTGATATATATAAAACCAATCTTTTCACCAAGTTTCATGATGAATGGGCAAAAATGTGACTTCTAGAGTGTTCACAAGCTTTTATATAAATATAAAAAAACTGCCCCCCCCCCCGCCGGCCATGTTATTCAACTGACCGGAACCATTTTCAAACTCAACTGTCATATCAAAGAAACAAATTTTCTGACCAAATTTCATGAAAATTGGGCCAAAAATTTGATAGTTCACATGTTTCACTATATACATATAGAGAAAAATGCCCCGCCCACTGGCGGCCATGTTTTTTCACCGATCTAGACCATTTTCGAACTCGTACGAGATATCAATAAAACCAATGTTTTGACCAACTTTCATGATGATTGGGCAAAAATTGTGACTTCTAGAGTGTTTACAAGGTTTCTCTATAGCCAAATAAGGAAAACTGCCCCCCCCCCGGCAGCCATGTTATTGAACTGACCAGAACCATTTTCGAACTCTACTCTCATATCAAGGAAACAAATGTTCTGACCAAATTTCATGAAAATTGGGACAAAAATGTGACTTCTAGAGTGTTCACATGTTTTCACTATATACATATAGAGAAAAATGCCTCACCCACTGGCGGCCATGTTTTTTCACCGATCTGGACCATTTTCAAACTCGTCCGAGATATCAATAAAACCAATGTCTTGACCAACTTTCATGATGATTGGGCAAAAATTGTGACTTCTAGAGTGTTTACAAGGTTTCTCTATAGCCAAATAAGGAAAACTGCCCCACCCCCGGCAGCAATGGTATTGAACTGACCAGAACCATTCTCGAACTCTACTCTCATATCAAGGAAACAAATATTCTGACCAAATTTCATGAAAATTGGGCAAAAATGTGACTTCTAGAGTGTTCACATGTTTCCGCTATATACATATAGAGAAAAATGCCCCGCCCACTGGCGGCCATGTTTTTTCACCGATCTGGACCATTTTCGAACTCATCCGAGATATCAATAAAACCAATGTTTTGAACAACTTTCACGATGATTGGGAAAAAATTGTGACTTCAAGAGTGTTTACAAGGTTTCTCTATAGCCAAATAAGGAAAACTGCCCCGCCCACTGGCGGCCATGTTTTTCAACGGACCGGAACCACTTTTGAACTCAACCAACATATTATATAGACAAACATTTTAACAAAGTTACATGAAGATTGGGCATGAAATGTGACTTCTACAGTGTTTACAGTTTTTCTTTTTTTTGACCTAGTGACCTAGTTTTTGACCCGGCACGACCCAGTATCGAACTCGACCGAGATTTCATTGGGAGAAAGCTTCTGACCAAGTTTCATGAAGATCGGACAATAAATGTGGCCTCTAGAGTGTTTACGAACAAATGTGGACGGACGGACGGACGGACAGACGACGGACAAAGACAGGTCACAAAAGCTCACCTGAGCAATCAGGTGAGCTAAAAAGATGCAATGATTATAATGCACACATGTCAGATAAATAACAAAGTTATAAGGTGTTCAAAACATCTACATGATAAATTCCATTTTTGATTGATTTAATAAGAAAATTCTATCAACTTGACCATTATATTGTTTCATGATCCTAGGCGTAAGCTTTCTTGAGTTATCATCCAAAAACCATTTTACTGTGTCAAGTAACCGTGACCTTGACCTAGTGACCTGAAAGTCAATACGGGTCATCTGCAAGTCATGATCAATGTACCTATACAGTTTCATGATCCTAGGCATAGGCCTTCTTGAGTTATCATATGGAAACCATTTTTCTAAGTTGAAACAACGTGACCTTGACCTTTGACCTAGTGACCTGAAAATCAATAAGGGTCATCTGCGAGTCATGATCAATGTACCTATTTAGTTTCATCATCCTAGGCATATGCGTTCTTGAGTAAAACAATTTTACTATTTTGGGTCACCTCAATTTACCTATGGAGTTTCATGATCCTAGGCGTAAGCGTTCTTGAGTGATCATCCGGAAACCATTTTTCTAAGTTGAGTCACCGTGACCTTGATCTTTGACCTAGTGACCTGAAAATCAATAGGGGTCATCTGCAAGTCATGATCAATGTACCTATAAAGTTTCATGATCCTAAGCATAAGCGTTCTTGAGTTATCATCCGGAAACCATTTTACTATTTCGGGTCACCTTGACCTTGACCTTTGACCTATTGACATGAAAATCAATAGGGGTCATCTGCAAGTCATGATCAATGTACCTATGAACTTTCATGATCTTAGGCATAAGCGTTCTTGAGCTTTCATCCGGAAACCATTTAACTGTTTCGGGTCAGCGTGACCTTGACCTTTGATCTAGTGACCTGAAAATCAATAGGGGTCATCTGTGAGTCACGATCAATGTACCTATGAAGTTTCATGATCATAGGCATAAACTTTCTTGAGTTATCATCCAGAAACCATTTTACTCTTTCGGGTAACCGTGACCTTGAACTTTGACCTAGTAACCTCAAAATCAATAGGGGTCATCTGCGAGTCATGATCAATGTACCTATGAAGTTTCATGATCCTAGGCGTAAGCGTTCTTGAGTTATCATCCGGAAACCATTTTACTATTTCGGGTCACCGTGACCTTGACCTTTGACCTAGTGACCTCAAAATCAATAGGGTCATCTGCGAGTCATGATCAATATACCTATGAAGTTTCATGATCCTAGGCCTAACCGTTCTTGACTTATCATTCGGAAACCAACTGGTGGACAGACATACGGACCGACATGAGCAAAACAATATACCCCCTCTTCTTCGAAGGGGGGCATAAAAATGTGACTTCAATAGTGTTCGATCACAAGGTGTGACCGAAACCATTTATGAACTCAACTCTCGTATCAAAAAAACAAATGTTCTGACCAAATTTTATGAAAATTGTGCCAAAAATGTGACTTCTAGAGTGTTAACATGTTTTCACTATATACATATAGAGAAAAATGCCCCGCCCACTGGCGGCCATGTTTTTTCACCGATCCAAACCATTGTCGAACTCGTCCCAGATATTAATAAAACCAATGTTTTGACCAACTTTCATGATGATTGGGCAAAAATTGTGACTTATAGAGTGTTTACAAGGTTTCTCTATAGCCAATTAGGGAAAACTGCCACTATATACATATAAAAAAAAATGCCCCGCCCACTGGCGGCCATGTTTTTTCACCGATCTGGACCATTTTCGAACTCGTCCGAGATATCAATTGAATCAATGTTTTGACCACCTTTCTTGATGATTGGGCAAAACTTGTGACTTCTACAGTGTTTACAAGGTTTCTCTATAGCCAAATAAGGAAAACTGCGGCGACACGAATTACCTAAATCTACCCAAATCTACCTAAATCTGCCCAAATCTACCGAAATCTACCCAAATCTACATAAATCTTTGTAAAATAATTATCTTGCATCATGTTTGTGTGATGGGCACTATTGTTTTGTTATGCTTCATCTTTACTGGAGACAATGTGTAATTTCCTAATAATGGGTAGATTTTGCATCATTCTGAAAGAAGCGTATACTACTTATTGAGGCAGGAAGAAAGTGAAACAATTACATATAAATCCACTAGAAAAAAACGATGGATAGGTTCTTATTTATTTTCTTTTTTTGTTTTGTTTCTCTTTTGTGTCGTTGATGTAATGAAGGCCAATAAATATATAATGTAGTTAAAGTTGGCTCCCATTAAACGAGCATGATCGTTTGATGGTTAAAAATGCGGATGCATAACTAAGGCTTAAACGGATGCGTTGTAGTTGTTATGCTATGTATCTATAGAGTATATAGAGATCATTTAATTGTGCAAACCCAATTATACTATCCGAATCTTGGCTTCATTGCACTGCTTTTAGATTGATATTCGTTATATGCGTTAAAAATAACTGTCGCAAAAATAGTGTATTCAATATACTGAAGCTGACAGTTTATATTTATTTCAGTTTCGGTTATGTCATTGTATTTGTCGAATCTGACACGTAACGCAAATTGCTAGTGTCCTATTATCTCGGCGTAGGTATTGTACGTTATGTTTTGTAAATATTTATCAAATTACGTTGAATAGCACACGTAGGATGCAAAAAGGTTTCAGCTTGTTATTTGCTGTTCGGTTTGACTTACCGATTTTTTTTTGCAAATGCCCAAAAACTAGCGTAAATGTAATTACCCAACTATTGAAATTAAACTTATCAACTCATATATTGTATAAAATTGCATCAAGTTTTCTCATACATTCAATAGGAAATATTACATGTGGGTGCAATCATTTGCTCTTAAAATGTTAAGTTATAATTATAACAATGTTCATTATTGTTTAAAATATTGTATTTATATACACCGTCCGATTGTTTAAATTTTCTAAAACCTTTTAAAATATCATTCAAAGTTATTGTCTTATCAAACGAGGCTCTGTTTTCTGGCAAAAAACAATTTTTTTCTATTGAATTGAATAGCTTGCATGGACACTCCTTGCGTGCTCAGCGTTCCGATATTTGAACAAACAAAAAGTCATTTTGAAATAGCATATATATTTATAATTTTGCGCTGTTAAATAATGCACTACATTCGACAGTTTGGCGTTCCTAACGAAATGTAAATATATAAAAAGATCCAGGGTTTTGTATGCTGGAATTAATTCAGAATTAATTCACTGCCATAAAAATTATATGGGGTGTATTGATGAAATTTGGTAACGTCCTCGTAAACAGTTTACCTGATACGTATTCCCGGTATTGCATGCTTCTGCATGTGTTCTCTGTTTACTAGCCATACCTTGTAAAGGCCTGTAAATCAAGTATTACGGTACGTGCACAAACACATAACATGTCTCGAAAGCCGAAACTATGTCTACATGCCTTTGAATAATAAATTAGATTTTACCTTTCGATAAACACCCATTACGATCAATCCTTATAACCTGCGGCCTATCCCGGATCTCTTAGCTTTCTACAAATTATATGACACGATATATATATATATTATTTTTTGGGGATTAAAACTTCAGGTATATATTAGCTGTATTTACTACACGGATACATGCTGGTCGATGCTGAATAGACTAAACCATATGCGATTGCATTCATGTGTATATGTCTAATATTATTTGTGTTTGTGCCATACTTAAAAATTGACCGATTGCTGAACATAATGTTGTGTTTTTATTGTAAATAAAGGCGGACTTGTTGCATCCTTTGACATACTTACGAATTGCAGATAAAACTGGAAGAACAATTTGCCGTTGAAATATTATGAAATATTTGTGCGGTAAATACAACATATGTATTCAGATGTATAAGATTGCTCGCTCTCCTAATTAATCTGGCTTATAGTGTTGTCCCTACTTGAAACGTATTTTGGAAATGTTTTGAGGAACAAGGTTTAATTTCTTCTATTAATATAATTATTGATGTTCGTGATTAACAATTAAAATTTAAACTACATAAACACTTTAATTATATCATACGAAGCGATTTTTATGCTTTCTGAACATGTAATTTTAATTATTAGCCGTTGCGTTACAATGCAATATTTAGGCGATGTTTTTATACTGTTTATGTTTCTGCGGGCGTTAAATTAAAGGGAACGTGCTCATTCTGAACACCACCATCTGAATAATGTACCTGGATGTGTACTTCTTAACTATCTCATCGAGTAAACAGTATGTAGTGTTAAATCGTAGCGCTAAAGACGGCGAAGTTTTTCTGTTTACCACGCTTTATCGAACTAGATATATGTTTTAGAGTTAAAACTTTAAATTCACAATGCATAGCCATGCAATGCTTGCGAATTATCAACTTTCATGTTTGGCAGTAGCTAGGCTGCTCCTTATTGGCAAGTGTCCAAATCTTACATGCTTCGCAACAGGTAAACAAAACCTATTCAGATACAGGTTACTCCCGTAGTCGTTAATACTTTAGAATTGTAATAAAATCACATGCTATAAATGGACAATAACTCGCTGGCGTATTATTAAAGACATGCCTTTTAATTTCGAGACGCACTTCTAGTCTTTGTTCACACTATCAGAAATGAGCTGGCGCATACAACGGAAAAATTATACTCAAGGATAAAATATTACTTGGCTTTAAAATTCAACGTTAACAAAATCCAAAATTTGTTTATTAGAAGGACATTTGTAAACGCAATTCAACCGCACCTATAATGCAAAATATATATGTTTAAATGGCTTGCATTAGTTGACAATACATTAATAACACATTATGAGAGAGCAAAACGTTCTATTCTACCTCCAAAGGTACACAAACATGTGTTTTTAATAAATATCAAAGTCTTCTGTGTTTAACGGTTAATGTTAAAACAGGAGTATTACTGAGATAGTGCATACATACATGTAGATTGTATGTGTGGGTTTAAGTAGTGTATTGCTTGTTTTTCACGAGGAGACAACAATAATATTTTTTTCTCAGTGACGCAGCTATGAGTAAAAATGCTTATTTCCTATGAGCGCGAATGAATAAAGTCAACAATCTATGGAAACCAACATTTAAAAAATACCTGTTTAATGCTTTTCAGCCGTGTATTTATATTTAAAAAAAGTTAAATTTGATACTTTTGCGAGAATGATAGTGTCATTACGTCAAAATAATTTCGTCATTTTACAGTGTACCAGTTGGCAATATCGATAATGTTCACCGTCATTGTTGGTATTTGAAACAATTAATTGATGATATTTCTCATTAAACCACATGAGATAATCACAATATCAGTTATTAAGTTGTATGAGTTTACATAAAATGACTATTCGAAAATAACACGCTTTGTGTTTGATAAAAAAAACAATTGTACCGTACAATGGTGTTTAAAGTAAATTTGTGCTATGGTTTTAACCGCCCAAATCAAGTAATGTGAGCTGTACATATAGAATTGTACCTGACAATTAACTTTGCACTCTGGGGGTTGGGATATTAAAGATAATGCTTTAATTAAAGTACCGGACATGAGCTTGTGTTCGCTGTTTTGCTTTACACAGGCGATTGGTTATTAGTTAAAGTACACAAGTCAAATGTTAGTTTACAGAACGACTTCTACAAGCTAAAGCTTCCTGATTTATTAAAGGAGTAAAACTATTTTGAAACACATGTAAACACTTACAATGTTAGATGATAAATACTTAAACCACGTATCTGCCATTAATGTGAATTTCCTAATATGGCAACACAATTTAATTGTAAAAAGGGGATCGACCGAATTGTGTCCCCATATAAAAATGCCAACAATCAAATAAATTAGGCAGAGATATTAATTTATATTATATTATGGGTTTAACATAAAACGCAGATAGTATCATACAGTTTAAGCTCATATTTAAAGCTCAAATGTTGAAGACAAAACTCTATGTAAACACAGGGCGTTTACGGCCTGTAATTCCCAGTATTTTTTTTTTTAAATATATTTATATCAATATGTGTCACACCGTAACCTGGCATGGACGTGTGCGTTACCCAATTATGCTCAGCTGGCTGACTCTTAAGACAAGGTCTGTTAGGTCATATAAAGTTCACACGATAGCACCTTATTAAAGTCCCAGTTCATAGCTATATATATGGGCAGAATCATAAGAAAACGTGTTTTTATTGAGGATATCACTGAAAATCCGGTTGAAATCGGTTGAAAACCAAAATTATAGCGATTTTTATTTTGGGGTCGAGACGGTAAAGTACGAAAACGACCTAATAAATATTCATGATTCGACACGTTAATATAAACCTAAACAAACAAAATTGCGGATACGGGCGCATTTAGCGGAGAGAATATTAATCTGTTACAGACGGAGATTGAGTTTGCTTAATCTATGTATGTATATTCCATATGCTAATAATGTTTATCGAAAGCTAAACATAGATATAATTGGCATAACTCGCGACGCTGCAATGATTTTCATGTATTTATGATCATTTACATACATGTATTATTTTATCGATTCAAAACCGATTTTGACCAGGTTTTCGATTTTTCAATGAATTAAGGTAAAGTTTAGTTCTCGCTATACGATTTATATGCAAAACAACGATCTATTCCGCGAACTGGGACTTTAAGTAAATGTATGGACTGAAAACACACATGAATATTTAAAAATGATATGCATATATATCTTTCATGACTTTACATCCCTCAGTTCAAGTATACATGTATATACGTTAAACACATATGTTTTATCATATACACTCTGTCTTTATATTTTCTTTTCTTAAACACGTTATTAACAAACTGAAATTATGACCCATATATTTTACTTTTTATGCACTTTTTATGCACATTTTATGCTACCATTGTTCTCAAAACAATTTATACAAACTACTCAAACTTTATCCGATAAAGGCTTGAAGGCTATGGGGTTGCTTTTTGCAATCACCAAAGACATGCATGTTCCTGTTAAAATAATGTTAAATTTGTTCGATTCTTATGTCACTTCAATACTGTGTTATGCGTGTGAGGTTTCGGGGTTTGTAAATGCTGATGATATTGAAAGAGTTCATAGAAGATTTTCTAAACGAATACTTGGTGTCAAAATGAGTACCCCTAATTCAGCTGTGTACGGGGAACTAGGGCGATACCCATTATATATAAATCGCTATGTACGAATTATAAAATATTTTATAAAATTGTATACTGTTAAACAAACTAATTGTATATTATATAGTACACTATGTTATATGAGAAATGGTGCTGAAAATATAATACGATGTTATAATTGGATTACCAAAGTACGGGACTTGCTACAAAACACTGGTTTTGTAGATGTTTGGATGTATCCAGAATCAGTAAATGCAAGTGTATTTATTCCGATATTTAAAAATAGACTTATTGATATCTACATAGGTTTGTGGCTAAATGATTTAAATGTTAAAAGTTCATTAACTCTATAAAGAATTGAAACATCGATTTGAACTATCTGATTACCTTAACATAATCCAAAACTTTAATTTAAGAAAATACATATCAAAATTAAGACTTTCGTCCTACATGTTAAAAATTGAATCTGGGAGACATATAAATAGTCCGAAAAACGAACGCAAATGTAGTATATGTAACTCAGGTGATATTGAAGACAAATACCATCTTGTAATTGTATGTCCTCTTTATACCGATATAAGAAAAATGTATATTGACAAATTCTATTATAACCGACCTAGTATGCATAAATTTATTCTTTTGTTAACAAACACTAAAACCAAAGTCCTAAATAAACTCGCAATATATTGTTACAAGAGGGCCAAGATGGCCCTAGTTCGCTCACCTGAGAGGAGTCAGTTCATTCAATCTTTACCAAACATCAAACTTGACCTAGATATTGTTCAGACAAACATCCTGGTCAAGTTTCATCATTATTGAACCAAAACTCTGGCATATGGAGTGATTTTGTTTTTGTAATATTTGACCTGGTGGCCTATATTTTGAGTTGACCCCCCTTACCAAACATCAAACTTTGCTTACAAAAATAAATATTATGACCAAGATTCATAAAATCTGTAACAAAATTGTGACCTCTAGAGTGTTTACAATGATTTTGTATAATATAATGAAAATTTGGACAATCTAAGGGCAATAATTATGGCATTAATAATGTGATATATATAAGACCAATATTTTCACCAAGTTTCATGATGATTGGGCCAAAAAATGTGACTTCTAGAGTGTTCACAAGCTTTTATATAAATATAAAAACACTGCCCCCCCCCCCCGACGGCCATGTTATTCAACTCACCGGAACCATTTTCAAACTCAACTCTCATATCAAAGAAACACATTTTCTGACCAAATTTTAATGAAAATTGGGCCAAAAATGTGAGTGTTCACATGTTTTCACTAGATACATATAGAGAAAAATGCCCCGCCCACTGGCGGCCATGTTTTTTCACCGATCTGGACCATTTTCGAACTCGTCTGAGATATCAATAAAACCATTGTTTTGACCAAATTTCATGATGATTGGGCAAAAATTGTGACTTCCAGAGTGTTTACAAGGTTTCTCTATAGCCAAATAAGGAAAACTGCCCCCCCCCCGCCGGCCATGTTATTCAACTCACCGGAACCATTTTCAAACTCAACTCTCATATCAAAGAAACACATTTTCTGACCAAATTTCATGAAAATTGGGCCAAACATGTGAGTGTTCACATGTTTTCACTATATACATATAGAGAAAAATGCCCCGCCCACTGGCGGACATGTTTTTTCACCGATCTGGACCATTTTCGAACTCGTCCGAGATATCAATAAAACCAATGTTTTAATCAACTTTCATGATGATTGGGCAAAAATTGTGACTTCTAGAGTGTTTACAATGTTTCTCTATAGCAAAATAACGAAAACTGCCCCCCCCCCCGGCAGCCATGTTATTGAACTGACCAGAACCAATTTCGAACTCTACTCTCATATCAAGAAAACAAATGTTCTGACCAAATTTCATGAAAATTGGGCCAAAAATGTGACTTCTAGAGTGTTCACATGTTTTCACTATATACATATAGAGAAAAATGCCTCGCCCACAGGCGGCCATGTTTTTTCACCGATCTGGACTGTTTTCGAACTCGTCCGAGATATCAATAAAACCAATGTTTTGACCAACTTTCATGACGATTGGGCAAAAATTGTGACTTCTAGAGTGTTTACAAGGTTTCTCTAAAGCCAAATAAGAAAAACTGCCCCGCCCACTGGCGGCCATGTTTTTCAACGGACCGGAACCACTTTTAAACTCAACCAACATATTATTAAGTCAAACATTTTGACAAAGTTACATGAAGATTGGGCATGAAATGTGACTTCTACAGTGTTTACAATTTTTTTTATTTTTTTTTTGACCTAGTGACCTAGTTTTTGACCTGGCACGACCCAGTTTCGAACTCGGCCGAGATTTTATTGGGGTGAAGCTTCTGACCAAGTTTCATGAAGATGGGACAACAAATGTGGCCACAAACTCTCACCTGAGCAATCAGGTGAGCTAAAAAGATGCAATGATTATAATGCAAACATGCCAGATGGATAACAAAGTTATAAGGTGTTCAAAACATCTACATGATAAATTCCATTTTTGATTGATTTAATAAGACAATTCTATCAACTTGACCATTATATTGTTTCATGATCCTAGGCGTAAGCTTTCTTGAGTTATCATCCAAAAACCATTTAACTGTGTCAAGAAACCGTAATCTTGACCTAGTGACCTGAAAGTCAATACGGGTCATCTGCAAGTCATGATCAATGTACCTATGAAGTTTCATGATCCTAGGCATAGACCTACCTGAGTTATCATCTGGAAACCATTTTTCTAAGTTGAAACACCGTGACTTTGACCTTTGACCTAGTGACCTGAAAATCAATAGGGGTCATCTGCGAGTCATGATCAATGTACCTCTGAAGTTTCATCATCCTAGGCTTAAGCGTTCTTGAGTGAAACAATTTTACTATTTTGGGTCACCTCAATGTACCTATGAAGTTTCATGATCCTAGGCGTAAGCGTTCTTGAGTTATCATCCGGAAACCATTTTTCTAAGTTGAGTCACCGTGACCTTGAGCTTTGACCTAGTGACCTGAAAATCAATAGGGGTCATCTGCAAGTCATGATCAATGTACCTTTGAAGTTTCATGATCTTAAGCATAAGCGTTCTTGAGTTATCATCCGGAAACCATTTTACTATTTCGGGTCACCTTGACCTTGACCTTTGACCTAGTGACCTGAAAATCAATAGGGGTCATCTGCAAGTTATAATCAATGTACCTATGAACTTTCATGATCTTAGGCATAAGAGTTCTTGAGCTTTCATCCGGAAACCATTTAACTGTTTTGGGTCACCATGACCTTGACCTTTGATCTAGTGACCTGAAAATCAATAGGGGTCATCTCTGAGTCACGATCAATATACCAATGAAGTTTCATGATCCTAAGCATAAGCGTTCTTGAGTTATTATCCAGAAACCATTTTACTATTTCGGGTCACCGTGACCTTGACCTTTGACCTAGTGACCTCAAAATCAAAAGGGGTCATCTGCGAGTCATGGTCAATGTACCTATGAAGTTTCATGATACTAGGCGTAAGCGTTCTTGAATTCATCCGGAAACCATTTTACTATTTCGGGTCACTGTGACCTTGACCTTTGACCTAGTGACCTCAAAATCAATAGGGGTCATCTGCAAGTCATGGTCAATGTACCTATGAAGTTTCATGATCCTAGGCCTAAGCGTTCTTGGCTTATCATTCGGAAACCATCTGGTGGACAGACATACGGACCGACATGAGCTAAATAATATACCCCCTCTTTTTCGAAGGGGGGCATAAAAATGTGACTTCCATAGTGTTCGATCACATGGTTTGACCGAAACCATTTTTGAACTCAACTCTCGTATCAAAGAAACAAATGTTCTGACCAAAATTCAAAAAAATTGGGCCAAAAATGTGACTTCTATAGTGTTAACATGTTTTCACTATATACATATAGAGAAAAATGCCCCGCCTACTGGCGGCCATGTTTTTTCGCCGATCCGAACCATTGTCGAACTCGTCCAAGATATCAATAAAACCAATGTTTTGACCAACTTTCATGATGATTGGGCAAAAATTGTGACTTCTAGAGTGTTTACAAGGTTTCTCTATAGCCAAATAAGGAAAACTTCTACTATATACACATAAAGAAAAATGCCCCGCCCTCTGGCGGCCCTGTTTTTTCACGGATCTGGACCATTTTCGAACTCGTCCGAGATATCAATAAAACCAATGTTTTGACCACCTTTCATGATGATTTGACAAAAATTGTGACTTCTAGAGTGTTTACAAGGTTTCTCTATAGCCAAATAGGGAAAACTGCCACTATATACATATAAAGAAAAATGCCCCGCTCACTGGCGGCCATGTTGTTTTACCGATCTGGACCACTTTCGAACTCGTCCGAGATATCAATTGAATCAATGTTTTGACCACCTTTCATGATGATTGGGCAAAAATTGTGACTTCTACAGTGTTTACAAGGTTTCTATATAGCCAAATAAGGAAAACTGCCCCGCCCACTGGCGGCCATGTTTTTCAACAGACCGGAACCACTTTTGAACTCAATCAAGATATCATTAAGATATTCATTTTGACAAAGTTACATGAAGATTGAACATAAAATGTGACTTCTACAGTGTTTACAAGGTTTTTCTTTTTTTTGACCTAGTGACCTAGTTTTTGACCCGGCACAACCCAGTTTCGAACTCTGCCGAGATTTTATTGGGGCAAAGCTTCTGACCAAGTTTCATGAAGATGGGACAACAAATGTGGCCTCTAGAGTATTTACGAGCAAATGTTAACGGACGGACGGACGTACGTACGACGGACAAAGACCGGTCAGAAAAGCTCACCTGAGCAATCAGGTGAGCTAACAAAAAAAATGAAAAAAGAAATGTTTGGATTTTATAAAATGTCGTATGATTACTACCGAGACGGGAGGGCTGTTTTAGTGGTTTCAAACCTAAATACCACATGTACCAAAAACTGTTTAACGGTGTTAATGTATCATTATCACTACGCCACCAGTGTATATGTAAACAAAAAAATCGGCTGCAAAATATCAGCAAGTGGCTCACCAGCAAAGAAAACTTTTCAAGCAAAAAAAGGGCTAATTTCAGACAAAAATAGTCTTAATTTTGCTCAGGAAATTGCCCCAAAACGCACCACAAACGATCTAGGATCCACAAATTTTACGGGGGGGGGGGGGGGGCATGCACCCGGACCCCTCTTGATTTGGTGACTCAGTTTTTTACCTGAGCGCCAACCTAGACAAGGTGATAGTTTTAACTGCAATAATATCTGGATAATTTCATTAAATACAAATATGAAACTTAATAGTTGTGCCATAGAATAACACAATAAATTTGATGGGGTTGTATTTTTACAAACACAGACGCTTCCACATTGTTGTAATTTTGACCTCACTTGAGAAAAGAACATACACATATTGTGTTAAGTTTTCATACCATTGTATACCCTAACTTGTGAGTTGGGAGACATATAATAGTATTTTCCTTATTATTGAATTATTATGCATAAAAACTTTTGTAACAGTATCTGACTTAATGTAAACATCATTCCGCTTACATAAAGTATAGCGCACATGGTTCAATTGTCAGATTTGCATTTTTTAGATTAATGACAAGTCACATTTATTTCATCTTTTTAGAAAATGATTCATTTTAAATGCCATAATTTTGTTGAATACCATACTTCATCCAATGGTTAACAAAGCTTCATTTACACTAATTGATTAAAATTAGCATTTCTCATGGGCGGACACGTTATAATATCATGTTAAATGGTTTGAACAAATACTCAACATAATGACAGAAGTGTTTTATGATTTGCATGGGTGAGTATTTGTTGTACATTTTTTACACATGGTGTGATCTTGCTAAATCATTTTGTTTTTTATTTTTATGATCAATATTACAAACTAAATTAAATGTATGACCCTTGGTATTAACAGAACACCTGAAGTGAAAAAAATAAAGCTTACATTTTCTTATTTATCTTTTTATTTTTTAAATGTTTTTCATACACTTGGCAAAGATTTATAAAACAAGAGGGCCTTAAAGGCCCAAAGTCGCTCACCTGAGATAACAAGATATTATTGGGACAAATCTTCTGACCAAGTTTCACGAAGATCGGAAAATAAATGTGGCCTCTAGAGTGTTAACACGGTTTTACTATAGCCATATAAGGAAAAATGCCGCTCCCCCTGGCAGCCATGTTTTTCAACCAACCGGCATCATTTTTGAACTCGTCCAAGATATTATCGTGATGAATCTTCTGACCAAGTTTCATGAAGATCGGAAAGTAAATGTGGCCTCTTAGAGTGTTAACAAGATTTTACTATAGCCATACAAGGAAAAATCCCCCGCCCCTTGGAAGCCATTTTTTTCAAGCAAACATAATTATTTTCGAACTCATCCAAGATACCATTGAGACCAATCTTCTGACCAAATTTCATGAAGATTGGACTATAAATGTGGCCTCTAGAGTGTTAACAAGGTTTTACTATAGCCATATATAGCCATATAAGGAAAAATGCCCCGCCCCTGGTGGCCATGTTTTTAAAGCAACCAAAACCATTTTCAAACTCATCCAAGATATCATTGGGACAAATCTTCTGACCAAGTTTCATGATGATCGGAAAATAAATGTGACCTCTAGAGTGTTAACAAGGTTTTACCATAGCCATATAAGGAAAATAGCCCCGCCCCCGTGTTGGCAATGTTTTTCAACCAACCGGCATCATTTTTGAAGTCATCCAAGATATTATTGGGATGAATCTTCTGACCGAGTTTCATGAAGATCGGACTATAAATGTGGCCTCTACAGTGTTAACAAGATTTTACTATAGCCTTATATAGCCATATAAGGAAAAATGCCCCGCCCTTTGGCAGCCATGTTTTTCAAGCAAACATAACCATTTTCGAACTCATCCAAGATATCATTAAGACAAATCTTCTGACTATATTTCATCAAGATTGGACAATAAATGTGGCCTCTTGAGTGTTAGCAATGTTTTACTTTAGCCATAAAAGGAAAAATGCCCCGCCCCCTGGCGGCCATGTGTTTCAACCAACCAGCATCATTTTCAAACTCGTCCAAGATATTATTGGGATGAATCTTTTGACCAAGTTTCATAAAGATTGGACAATAAATGTGGCCTCTAGAGTGTTAACAAGATTTTACTATAGCCATATATAGCCATATAAGGAAAAATGCCCCGCCCCTTGGCAGCAATGTTATTCAAGCAAAGGTTACCATTTTTTAACTCATCCAAGATAACAGTGGGACAAATCTTCTGCGCAAGTTTCATGTAGATCGGAAAATAAATGTGGCCTCTAGAGTGTTAACAAGGTTTTACGATAGCCATATAAGGAAAAATGCCCGGCCCCCTGGCGGCCATGTTTTTCTACCAACCGGCGTCATTTTCGAACTCGTCCAAGATATTATTAGGATGAATCTTCTGACCAAGTTTTATGAAGATCAGTCAATAAATGTGGCCTCTAGAGTGTTAACAAGATTTTACTATAGCCATATATAGCCATATAAGGAAAAATGCCCCGTCCCTTGGCAGCCATGTTTTTCAAGCAAACGTAACCATTTTCGTACTCATCTAAGATATCATTGAAACCAATGTTCTGACCAAATTTCATGAAGATTGGAAATAAATGTGGCCTCTAGAGAGTTAACAAGGCAAATGTTTACGCCGCACAACGCACAACGGACGATGGACAAAAAGCTCAGGTGAGCTAAAAATGTGTTGACAGTCAGCACGTGCAAAGTTCTGCCTTTTAAATCTTTTACAGAGAGTAAAGATGGAGTTAAAGTTTGAATGCACTACCAGATGCACTGATATTGAACGTGTCGTCTGATTCCTGCATGTTCATTTCCGAGTTACAATTGTAATTAATCCGCCTAAGCTTGGAACCAATGAATAAATTTAACTTGGCTTTCCACAAAAGGCCAAGTAGTTCCGATATACCAACTTCTGGTACATTTCCAAAAATATTGTGTTTACAAAATTCTTTAAACACATTTGTTGTCAATAACGGCAACGGTGTTTTGTTGGATTATAACTAGTCAAATTGCAAGCTATTATGATATTTGTAACTACACTGTAATATCTAGATTATTTAATATAATTTAAATGCTAAACAAGATATTGGTGTCACAGAATTGGTCGATAGATTTGTCCATGATGATGATTTTACTTTTTTCCAGATTTGTCTTTTTTTATTAACATTTTTTAAAGATCATTTTATTAAGAGACGTCTTTTGGTAACTGACCTTGAGTGGTCTCTTAATACAAGATTGACTGTATGTATGATAACCCTAAATTTACAAATTTTGTGTATGTGTCAAAACACATGTAATGGGTGCATTGCTGTCTATCACGTATATATGTCATATGAGCTTTAACATCATGCAAATATATTGTTCAACAAGAGTGGAGTATTTAAAGGATTGGTTTTTAAAATATAATAGTGCTATTGAACACGCCATGTTTAAATATCGCTTCATAAAATTTGACCTTGCTGAATCTAGTTAAACAAATTATGTGCACAGATATTTTTTAACAACATTAATTTGAGAACCCCTAGGTATTGCAAACAATAGAAACCATGTCTACATTTCTGTGCTGATATGTAAATATGCGTTATATTAGCTACAAACATGTTGTGCATTTAGCAGATTTGGCGACATATGATGCTACATGTGCAGTATCAAACTGAAATAACTCTTGGGCAAAAGAGGGTGAAAAAAGATAAATCTTCTTTTATTTTCACTGATTTAATGGTGAACATGTAAAAAGATATGATGGACCGTATTTGCCCAGATCATTTAGGGATGGTATATTTCATGTTCTAAAGGATGACAGAAGGCACCTAGCCAGTCATTAAAAGCATGATAAATCATTTACATGTCACATTTCAGTAATATTTAATTACTGTTGCACTTATTACAGAACGTATAAGAATTTTGCATGTTGGTGTGTATTTGGTATTTCAGACAATTTACCCATGTTTACTATCGATGAAACTCTATTCTGTAAGCGAGAAACACTGTGGGGAGAAGAAACAAGAAATATCTTTTTAACAAGAGGGCCAAGATGGCCCTAGTTCTCTCACCTGAGAGGAGTCAGTTCATTCAATCTTTACCAAACATCAAACTTGACCTAGATATTGTCCAGACAAACATCCTGGTCAAGTTTCATCATTATTGAACCAAAACTCTGGCATATGGAGTTTTTGTAAGATTTGACCTGGTGGCCTATTTTTTGAGTTGACCCACCTTACCAAACATCAAAGTTTGCTTACAAAAATAAATATTATGACCAAGATTCATAAAATCTGAAACAAAATTGTGACCTCTAGAGTGTTAACAAGGATTTTGTATAATATAATGAAAATTTGGACAATCTAAGGGCAATAATTATGGCATTAATTATGTGAGTTATAAAAAAAACAAATCTTTTCACCAAGTTTCATGATGATTGGGCAAAAAATGTGACTTCTAGAGTGTTCACAAGCTTTTATATAAATATAAGAAAACTGCCCCCCCCCCTCGCCGGCCATGTCATTCAACTGACCGGAAACATTTTCAAACTCAACTCTCATATCAAAGAAACGAATTTTCTTACCAAATTTCATCAAAATTGGGCCAAAATGTGACTTCTAGAGTGTTCACATGTTTTCACTATATACATATAGAAAAAAATGCACCGCCCACTGGCAGCCATGTTTTTTCACTGATCTGGACCATTTTCGAACTCGTCCGAGATATCAATAAAACCAATGTTTTGACCAACTTTCATGATGATTGGGCAAAAATTGTGACTTCTAGAGTGTTTACAAGGTTTCTCTATAGCCAAATAAGGAAAACTGCCCCCCCCCCCGGCAGCCACGTTATTCAACTGACCGGAACCATTTTCGAACTCTACTCTAATATCAAGGAAACAAATGCTCTGACCAAATTTCATGAAAATTGGGCCAAAAATGTGACTTCTAGAGTGTTCACATGTTTTCACTATATACATATAGAGAGAAATGCCCCGCCCACTGGCGGCCATGTTTTGTCAAAGATCTAGACCATTTTTAAACTCGTCCGAGATATCAATAAAACCAATGTTTTGACCAACGTTTATGATGATTGGGCAAACATTGTGACTTCTAGAGTGTTTACAAGGTTTCTCTATAGCCAAATAAGGAAAACTGCCCCCCCCCCTGGCAGCCATGTTATTGAACTAACCGGAACCATTTTCGAACTCTACTCTCATATTAAAGAACCAAATGTTCTGACCCAAATTTCATGAAAATTGGGCCAAAAATGTGACTTCTAGATTTTTCACCTGTTTTCACTATAAACATATAGAGAAAAATGCCCCGACCACTGGCGGCCTTGTTTTTTCACCAATCTGGACCAATTTCGAACTCTTCCGAGATATCAATAAAACCAATGTTTTAACTAACTTTCATTATGATTGGGCAAAAATTGTGACTTCAAGAGTGTTTACAAGGTTTCTCTATAGCCAAATAAGGAAAACTGCCCCGCCCACTGGCGGCCATGTTTTTCAACGGACCGGAACCACATTTGAACTCAACCAACATATTATTAAGACAAACATTTTGACAAAGTTACATGAAGATTGGGCATGAAATGTGACTTCTACAGTGTTAACAAGTTTTTTTGTTTTTATTGACCTAGTGACCTCGTTTTTGACCCGGCACGACCCAGTTTCGAACTCGACCGAGATTTCATTGGGACAAAGCTTCTGAACAAGTTTCATGAAGATCGGACAATAAATGTGGCCTCTAGAGTGTTTACGAACAAATGTGGACGGACGGACAGACGACGGACAAAGACTGGTCACAAAAGCTCACCTGAGCAATCAGGTGAGGTAATAAAAAAAAAACACAAAAAAGCATCACATATATTTATTTGTAACAATATCAGCAACAGCCATGATTTTTTTTTTAATGTCTGAAATTAAGTAAAACACTCAGTTGTGATTTATAAATCATGACAACAATATGGCAGAAAGAAGCACATTAATGTTCATAAACGTGAAAATAAATACCACAGAAATGGCTGACACTTTTATGACCGTCTCTTTACAACACATAAATAAACAAACGTCTCGCATAAAAAGAGAAGTGTTCTGTAGTTTTTCATAATCGGTTATCACCGAGATTATGATGAAGAAAATATTACCAAACAATGGGCCATGGGCCATGAGCCACGAATACTTCTCTTTGAATTCCATGCATGCTAACAAAATCTTTTGATAAATCTTATGATTAAAACTTAAACAAGATTATGCATGTCAGTCGCTCGGAAGAATTTACATATGAGCCACGTTCTGAGAAAACTGGGCTTAATACATGTGCATAAAGTGTCGTCCAATATAAGACTGTGCAGTCCGCACAGGCTAATCAGGTACAACACTTTCCGCTTTTATGGTATTTTTCAGTTTCAAGGAAATCCCTCCTTACAGAAAATCAAGTTAAGGCGAAAAGTGTCGACCCTGATTAGCCTGTGCAGACTGCACTGCACATAAAACTTTGCTTACAAAAATAAATATTATGACCAAGATTCATAAAGTCTGAAACAAAATTGTGACCTCTAGAGTGTTAACAAGGATTTTGTATAATATAATGAAAATTTGGACAATCTAAGGGCAATAATTATGGCATTAATTATGTGATATATAAAAAAAACAAATCTTTTCACCAAGTTTCATGATGATTGGGCAAAAAATGTGACTTCTAGAGTGTTCACAAGCTTTTATATAAATATAAGAAAACTGCCCCCCCCCCCCCTCGCCGGCCATGTCATTCAACTGACCGGAAACATTTTCAAACTCAACTCTCATATCAAAGAAACAAATTTTCTGACCAAATTTCATCAAAATTGGGCCAAAATGTGACTTCTAGAGTGTTCACATGTTTTCACTATATACATATAGAAAAAAATGCCCCGCCCACTGGCAGCCATGTTTTTTCACTGATCTGGACCATTTTCGAACTCGTCCGAGATATCAATAAAACCAATGTTTTGACCAACTTTCATGATGATTGGGCAAAAATTGTGACTTCTAGAGTGTTTACAAGGTTTCTCTTTAGCCAAATAAGGAAAACTGACCCCCCCCCCCCCCCCCCGGCAGCCACGTTATTCAACTGACCGGAACCATTTTCGAACTCTACTCTAATATCAAGGAAACAAATGCTCTGACCAAATTTCATGAAAATTGGGCCAAAAATGTGACTTCTAGAGTGTTCACATGTTTTCACTATATACATATAGAGAGAAATGCCCCGCCCACTGGCGGCCATGTTTTGTCAAAGATCTAGACCATTTTTGAACTCGTCCGAGATATCAATAAAACCAATGTTTTGACCAACGTTTATGATGATTGGGCAAAAATTGTGACTTCTAGAGTGTTTACAAGGTTTCTCTATAGCCAAATAAGGAAAACTGCCCCCCCTGGCAGCCATGTTATTGAACTAACCGGAACCATTTTCGAACTCTACTCTCATATCAAAGAACCAAATGTTCTGACCCAAATTTCATGAAAATTGGGCCAAAAATGTGACTTCTAGAGTGTTCACCTGTTTTCACTATAAACATATATAGAAAAATGCCCCACCCACTGGCGGCCTTGTTTTTTCACCAATCTGGACCAATTTCGAACTCTTCCGAGATATCAATAAAACCAATGTTTTAACTAACTTTCATTATGATTGGGCAAAAATTGTGACTTCAAGAGTGTTTACAAGGTTTCTCTATAGCCAAATAAGGAAAACTGCCCCGCCCACTGGCGGACATGTTTTTCAACGGACCGGAACCACATTTGAACTCAACCAACATATTATTAAGACAAACATTTTGACAAAGTTACATGAAGATTGGGCATGAAATGTGACTTCTACAGTGTTAACAAGTTTTTTTGTTTTTATTGACCTAGTGACCTCGTTTTTGACCCGGCACGACCCAGTTTCGAACTCGACCGAGATTTCATTGGGACAAAGCTTCTGAACAAGTTTCATGAAGATCGGACAATAAATGTGGCCTCTAGAGTGTTTACGAACAAATGTGGACGGACGGACAGACGACGGAGAAAGACTGGTCACAAAAGCTCACCTGAGCAATCAGGTGAGGTAATAAAAAAAAAAACACAAAAAAGCATCACATATATTTATTTGTAACAATATCAGCAACAGCCATGATTTTTTTTTTAAATGTCTGTAATTAAGTAAAACACTCAGTTGTGATTTATAAAACATGACAACAATATGGCAGAAAGAAGCACATAAATGTTCATAAACGTGAAAATAAATACCACAGAAATGGCTGACACTTTTATGACCGTCTCTTTACAACACATAAATAAACAAACGTCTCGCATAAAAAGAGAAGTGTTCTGTAGTTTTTCATAATCGGTTATCACCGAGATTATGATGAAGAAAATATTACCAAACAATGGGCCATGGGCCATGAGCCACGAATACTTCTCTTTGAATTCCATGCATGCTAACAAAATCTTTTGATAAATCTTATGATTAAAACTTAAACAAGATTATGCATGTCAGTCGCTCGGAAGAATTTACATATGAGCCACGTTCTGAGAAAACTGGGCTTAATACATGTGCATAAAGTGTCGTCCAATATAAGACTGTGCAGTCCGCACAGGCTAATCAGGGACAACACTTTCCGCTTTTATGGTATTTTTCAGTTTCAAGGAAATCCCTCCTTACAGAAAATCAAGTTAAGGCGAAAAGTGTCGACCCTGATTAGCCTGTGCAGACTGCACTGCACATAAAACTTTGCTTACAAAAATAAATATTATGACCAAGATTCATAAAGTCTGAAACAAAATTGTGACCTCTAGAGTGTTAACAAGGATTTTGTATAATATAATGAAAATTTGGACAATCTAAGGGCAATAATTATGGCATTAATTATGTGATATATAAAAAAAACAAATCTTTTCACCAAGTTTCATGATGATTGGGCAAAAAATGTGACTTCTAGAGTGTTCACAAGCTTTTATATAAATATAAGAAAACTGCCCCCCCCCCTCGCCGGCCATGTCATTCAACTGACCGGAAACATTTTCAAACTCAACTCTCATATCAAAGAAACACATTTTCTGACCAAATTTCATCAAAATTGGGCCAAAATGTGACTTCTAGAGTGTTCACATGTTTTCACTATATACATAAAGAAAAAAATGCCCCGCCCACTGGCAGCCATGTTTTTTCACTGATCTGGACCATTTTCGAACTCGTCCGAGATATCAATAAAACCAATGTTTTGACCAACTTTCATGATGATTGGGCACAAATTGTGACTTCTAGAGTGTTTACAAGGTTTCTCTATAGCCAAATAAGGAAAACTGCCCCCCCGGCAGCCATGTTATTCAACTGACCGGAACCATTTTCGAACTCAACTCTCATATCAAGGAAACAAATGTTATGACCAAATTTCATGAAAATTGGACCAAAAATGTGACTTCTAGAGTGTTCACAAGTTTGCACTATATACATATAGAGAAAAATGCCCCGCCCACTGGCGGCCATGTTTTTTCACCGATCTGGACCATTTTCAAACTCGTCTGAGATATCAATAAAACCAATGTTTTGAACAATTTTTATGATGATTGGGCAAAAATTGTGACTAGAGTGTTTACAAGGTTTCTCTATAGCCAAATAAGGAAAACTGCCCCCCCCCCCGGCAGCCACGTTATTCAACTGACCGGAACCATTTTCGAACTCTACTCTAATATCAAGGAAACAAATGCTCTGACCAAATTTCATGAAAATTGGGCCAAAAATGTGACTTCTAGAGTGTTCACATGTTTTCACTATATACATATAGAGAGAAATGCCCCGCCCACTGGCGGCCATGTTTTGTCAAAGATCTAGACCATTTTTGAACTCGTCCGAGATATCAATAAAACCAATGTTTTGACCAACGTTTATGATGATTGGGCAAAAATTGTGACTTCTAGAGTGTTTACAAGGTTTCTCAATAGCCAAATAAGGAAAACTGCCCCCCCTGGCAGCCATGTTATTGAACTAACCGGAACCATTTTCGAACTCTACTCTCATATCAAAGAACCAAATGTTCTGACCCAAATTTCATGAAAATTGGGCCAAAAATGTGACTTCTAGAGTGTTCACCTGTTTTCACTATAAACATATAGAGAAAAATGCCCCACCCACTGGCGGCCTTGTTTTTTCACCAATCTGGACCAATTTCGAACTCTTCCGAGATATCAATAAAACCAATGTTTTAACTAACTTTCATTATGATTGGGCAAAAATTGTGACTTCAAGAGTGTTTACAAGGTTTCTCTATAGCCAAATAAGGAAAACTGCCCCGCCCACTGGCGGCCATGTTTTTCAACGGACCGGAACCACATTTGAACTCAACCAACATATTATTAAGACAAACATTTTGACAAAGTTACATGAAGATTGGGCAAAAAATGTGACTTCTACAGTGTTAACAAGTTTTTTTGTTTTTATTGACCTAGTGACCTCGTTTTTGACCCGGCACGACCCAGTTTCGAACTCGACCGAGATTTCATTGGGACATATCAAGGAAACAAATGTTCTGACCAAATTTCATGAAAATTGGACCAAAAATGTGACTTCTAGAGTGTTCACATGTTTTCACTAAATACATATAGAGAAAAATGCCCCGCCCACTGGCGGCCATGTTTTTTCACCGATCTGGACCATTTTCAAAGTCGTCTTAGATATCAATAAAACCAATGTTTTGACCAATTTTTATGATGATTGGGCAAAAGTTGTGACTTCTAGAGTGTTTACATGGTTTCTCTATAGCCACATAAGGAAATCTCCCCCCCCCCCCTGGCAGCCATGTTATTGAACTAACCGGAACCATTTTCGAACTCAACTCTCATATCAAGGAAACAAATGTTCTGATCAAGATGCATGAAAATTGGGCCAAAAATGTGACTTCTAGAGTGTTCACATGTTTTCACTATATACATATAGAAAAAAATGCCCCACCCACTGGCGGCCTTGTTTTTTCAAAACCAATGTTTTAACTAACTTTCATTATGATTGGGCAAAAATTGTGACTTGAAGAGTGTTTACAAGGTTTCTCTATAGCCAAATAAGGAAAACTGCCCCGCCCACTGGCGGCCATGTTTTTTCACCGATCTGGACCATTTTCAAAGTCGTCTTAGATATCAATAAAACCAATGTTTTGACTAACTTTCATGATGATTGGGCAAAAATTCCGACTTCTAGAGTGTTTACAATATTTCTCTAAAGCCAAATAAGGAAAACTGCCCCGCCCACTGGCGGCCATGTTTTTCAATGGACCGGAACCACTTTTGAACTCAACCAACATATGATTAAGACAAACATTTTGACAAAGTTACATGAAGATTGTGCATGAAATGTGACGTCTACAGTGTTTACAAGTTTTTTCTTTTTTTTTGACCTTTAGGTGACCTAGTTTTTGACCCGGCACGACCCAGTTTCAAACTCGACCGAGATTTCATTGGGAAAAAGCTTCTGACCAAGTTTCATGAAGATCGGACAATAATTGTGGCCTCTAGAGTATTTACGAACAAATGTGGACGGACGGACGGACGGAGGGACGTACGACGGACAAAGACCGGTCAGAAAAGCTCACCTGAGCAATCAGGCTGAGCTAATAAAAAATATAAAGGCCTCATGGAATTTATAAAGAAGGCATATAAGTATGCAATTTATAATGTTTCATAGGTGAATTATTTTTCTTTCTACCAGCATTTTAACCTGACAACATTCAGGCTTTTCAGTTGACTTGTTACAAGACTATTGCCAAGCAATATATGTCCCAAACCGGCTCCACCATTGTCAGAAATTCCACCATTGTCGGAATATTTTTTTTGCTGTTGCTATAGAACCAGAAGTTTCGACGTAGGAACGAAATGAAATGACTTGCATTAAGTCCATATAGCCATCCATCCATGTTTGAAGTTTCATGAAAAAATATGAAGAACTTTTAAAGTTATCGCAGGATCCAGAAAAGTGTGACTGACTGACAGACAGACAGACATAGCGAAAACCGGTAGGGGACAATAATGGCAATTTCTCTATAAGATATAACAGACTACTGCAGTTGACGTCCCCAAAAGCCAAGTACCTTTAAAATAAGGATTTATGTGTGTTACATGAAAGTATGTAACATTGTAACTTAAAAACACTTCAATAATACAAAATCCATTTTCTTGTAATATAATGAGCTTCATTTTTATAAATTCATTGTCATATTTCAGCAAATGAACACCGAAAGACTAAATATTACCTGAGCTAAGACACCTTATTAAATTTCCTTCCTATATTATAAATTGATCAACAAGCACCTGTTTCAAATTAAATTCTTAGATTTAATATTCCTTGATTAATGGATTAAAATTAAATTATTAATTAAATTCTTATATTAATTATTAAATGACTATTGTATCAAAACTAATTTTATAAATTAAATCATATATTAAATGCTCAATTTATTAAAAACTTCCTTAACTTATAAAACTGAAGCACTTTTTTAATTAAGCACATTATTGATGGTTTTAACTGAACAAAATAAACAAACCATTATTTAGTCTTATTTACACAAAGTAAGATTGTGAATGAGAATGAAGTCAATTAATATATGTTTAAATTATTATAAAAAGTTGATTTAATTGGGGAGAGCTACCGTAATCTCTTATCTGATATCATACTGTGTCTGCAATAATAAATTTGAGATACATCAACTGATAAGTGACATTTCAACACCCATATAGCCATAAACTAGATGACAAAATTAATTGGCAGTTCTGTATGAAATATTACACAACATAAGTAACTGGCATCAATTTGACATCTTTTTTTTGGTGGTGTTTATGGATATTTAGGAAAGTTAAAAAAGGAGGAAAGGAATCCATCTCTGTGTGCGCTTAAATTGAATCCAGATACTGAGATATGCTCAGTTGTTCATTGTTTAAGAAATCAATACTTATGAACCATTATGATTATCATATTATACTTAAAATTACTTTACTGTAATTAACATGCACAGTTGAATTTGATCTTTAATTCCATTGAAATACTAGCCATAACCCTTGTCAACTGTAATCTCCCATAATCTCCCTCCTTGTATTGCCAGCTTGACTCCATTTCTGTGTAACAAATTTATTTTTTATTCATTTTTGTATAATTTCAATCATCTTGAGATATATTCGACTATTCCAGTGCTTGACATAATAACGTAAGCCATCATGGAGATGGGGGGGGGGGGGGAGAGTTGGGGGATATAGTGTGGGTTTGTGATCATTTAATAATGATCTTTCAAAAATAAGACAAAAAACATTTTTTTTATAAAAAATTTTTTGGGTGGGTTGGGGGGAAAGGGGGGTATAATGTGGGTGTGTGATCATTTAATAGATGATCTTTCAAAAAATAAGAAAAAAAAATTTAGGGGGGGGGGGTGGAGGTTGGGGGCGGGTGGGGGGCTTCTGGGGAGGGGCGTGGGGGATGGTTTTGGCATTGTGGTATGTCAGGTAAGTGTTGTTTTGTCAAACTTTTACATATATTTATCAATAATATGCATATTCTAATCTAAGTATAAAAGGGGCCATAATTCTGTCAAAATGCTTGATACAGTTGTCTGCTCTTTTTATAGATTGGGGTCATGTTGGTAAAGAAGTATGCACAATATGAAAGCAATATGTAAAGGGACATAGGAAATATTTGGGGTAGTACGCAACCTTTAACATAGATTTATCAATAATATGCATATTCTAAGTAAAAAGAGGGCCATTATTCTGTCAAAATGCTTGATACAGTTGTCTGCTCTTGTTTATAGGTTGGGGTCATGTTGGTAAAGAAGTATGCAAAATATGAAAGCAATATGTCAAGGGACATAGGAAATATTTGGGGTAGTACGCAAACTTAAACATAGATTTATCAATAATATGCATATTCTAAGTATAAAAGGGGCCATAATTCTGTCAAAATGCTTGATACAGTTGTCTGCTCTTGTTTATAGGTTGGAGTCATGTTGGTAAAGAAGTATGCAAAATATGAAAGCAATATGTCAAGGGACATAGGAAATATTTGGGGTAGTACGCAAACTTTAACATTTGCACGCTAACGCCAACGCAAACGCCGATGCTGGGTTGAGTAGGATAGCTCCACTATATATATTATATATATAATAGTCGAGCTAAAATATCAATTTTATCACATTCTTTCAGTTATAATTGCCATTTGCCCTTATTCATGTACCTGCAAATTAGGATAAAAAAAGTATGTAGTACATTTCTTATGTTATATAGGAATTTCACTAAGCAAATGTGAGCAAAATAAAATAAAATTCGCACTTTAGAGAAAAAAGTTATGATGATTCAAGCACCATTTGTATAGCTTTAATCACTCAAAATATGGAAAGTTTTTTCGAAAGTAAAAATGGCTGATAGCAAGTATGTGAAAAATGGGGTAAATTAAATCTTGTATAATTTGATTGTTTCAAGGAACATCATTATGAAAATATGGGAAACCATAAAACTCAATCAGCACATAAAATCATCAATGGTATATGTTTTAATTTTTAGTCGCTACAACAATGAGGAGTTTGATTGAAAATAAAATAAGCTTAAAACATGCACTTACAAGATGGGTATACTAAAATCTGGTAAAATTTTCTTATGCAACAGAATATCACTATGAAAATTGGACTTATAATAATAAATTAAGTACAATCAGCACTTAAAAAAAATAAGTTATCACATGATGCAATGCAACCTTTTTTAGCTTTGGTCATCAAAATATGCATTTTTTTTTCAGAAAATCAAAATGGCTTAATTCAAATATCTGAAAAACTGGATAAGTTAAAACTTGCATAATTTTATCATTTAAAGGAATATCACAATGTAAATATGGGCAGCCATAAAACTCAATTTGCACTGAAAATAATACAGTTTATGATACAAGCCATAGTATATGTTTTCAGTGTTAGTCAGTACAACTAGGAAGAGTTTAGATGGAAGCTATTTTTGGCTTTAAACATGCACCTGAAAAATGGGGTGTATAATATATTGTGTATTTTCTTAAGCAAAGAAATATCAAAATTAAAATATGGGCAGCCTTTAAACTCAATTGGCACTTTGAATGCCACCATATGTGATGTGATCCATAGTTTATATTTGAAGTTTAATAATAAGTCGCTACAACTATGAAGAGTTTGGATTTGTTAACTCTTCATAGTTGTAGCGACTTGAACTTCAAATAATTTTTTTTATAAACTTTGGCTTAAAGAATGCACCTGCAAAAGGGGGTAAATACAATCTAGTGTAATTTTCTTATGCAAAGGAATATCACAATGAAAATGTGGGACTAAATAATTTACAATAAGCACTTTAAAAAAATATAAGTTATGATATGATGAAATGCACCCTTTTTTTAGATTTGGTCATTCAAAATATATTTAGCTTTAATGTCCAGGAGTTTTTTAACCCCCACAACAATTGCTAGGGAGAGGGGGGAGCTATATAGTAGTTTTAGTATATTTTGTCAAGACCATAACCAGCCATACAAATTATGAATCCTATAATGACAAACCGTGTCAAATGTGTTCTTTTCTATTGATGTAAAGAAATACTAAAATTATTTCCCAAAATGTATAATAAATAATAACATTGCTAATTTTTGCAAGCATTTCCCACGAATTGGGCATGTCTGTCACAGTTGTTTATGTGTTGGGTATGGCAAAATATATTAATTTGCTATCTATAAATATATCTAAATGTTATTTTTACATGTCTGACTTTATATTAAAAAAGAAATATTTGCAAAATATAAGTAAGTACTGTCGTGAAATATTATCCATAACTTCAAAGGGCACCAAAAGGCCAGTCTTCAAAAAATCTGAGAAAAAAACAAAACAAACAAGAGATGTGTTTGTCAGAAACACAATGCCCTATTGCGCCGCTTTGAAGCCATATATTTGACCTTTGACCTTGATGGATAACCTTGACCTTTCACCACTCAAAATGTGAAGCTCCATGAGATACACATGCATGCCAAATATCAAGTTGCTATCTTCAATATTGCAAAAGTTATGGCAAAATGTTAAAGTTTGGGCAAACAAACCAATCATCAGAACAACCAACAGACAGGACAAAAACAATATGTCCCCACTATATTGGTGGGGGACATAAAAAGATACACGGCGTTTATTGTGGTTGGAGTTGCTGAAAAGTAAAGAGTTCAATGAATGAGATTAAAGATAGCGAATGTCTTTTTCGGTGCAGTTCTTAGCTACATCACATGCAGTACAAGATGTTACGCGGAGATTTTGCGGCTTTCACTTCTTTATATTATTTAACATTATTACATATTGCTGCATGGTCATAAATCTATAATAATACAAAACAGGAAACCAAAAGAATAATGAAAAGTGAAATTAAAACATATAAGTCAACCAGCCACACCTGAAGTATCCGTACATACTTAAAATATTTATATGCGTGTTCTTCGAACAAACCTGTTTTAGTGGTTTGTTGGGCATTTCTATTTGATTAGATTATTTACAGTATCGTGAATCATCGTGCACATGCTTAATACATTAGTCAATATGGTGGAATAGTTATTGTAAAATTTATCAAAAATAATATTTATCATGGTATTGTTGGAAACACAATAAGATTCTTTTATTGACATACCATAATTATATCGCTCAAATCAGCCAATGGAATACATGAGGTGTCTTTATTCGTGTCTAGCCGCGGGATATTTTTTAATTGAATTTTATTGAACATTTACAAAGGTCAGGTATGGTGAAAAGCTGGCTAAGACAGCTTCACAGAAAAAGTACAATTGAAACATATAACTGTTAAGCGGGTGCTTATTATAGCACAAAACAAAACCTGCATATTTTATTGGCTCTGGAGATAATCTGTGTACTGGGGCAGGTGTTGTCCCCTAATAGCTTATCATTTCAGCTTTCAGTTTATTTATAAAGTGCAGTGTGATTGCTCTTAGAATGAAGTGAAGCAAAATGTCAATGTCAGAAAACAATGTTACTCTCAGTTGCAACTGGGCAGACATGTGGTCAATTACTCGAAAAAGTAATCAATTAAATTAATGATTTTAACTTATTTTTCAAACATGATTAATGGTTTTTGTTCACTGATCAATTATTAATTGGTAATCTCAACCAAAGTGATCAAATTGTTTATTAATGGATTTATTCATGCATTTAATAATATTTGGGCTTCTAGACCCTTTATCAACCACTTTTTATCTAAAAAAATATATCCTATTCTTATCCTATTAATTTGCACACAAAAAAGAAAGATGTAGCGTACTGCATGATTATTGCATTTGATGTTCATGGGCATTTGAAAAGTGCGTTCACTCATAAGACTTCTATCAGGATGGATAGAAAATGCCAGAGTCTCTCCACTGGTGCAGAAGTTGCATCAATTGCTTTTTCACAAAGTAACTTTTATACATGGGTCAACATGGTTCAGTAAAAATTTCATGAAATCAATTATTTGACTGATAACTTTACTGTTCCCACACCTAGCTCCAACACTTATTTTTTGCATAAATGCAGATCATCAATGCATGAGACTGTATTCAGAACTCCACTAATCGTTAGGTACAATCAACTTTTTACCGTTATGACCCTAGTGTCACATGAATATTCTGGTACTTACTGAGTTTTAACAAAACTATTGCCATGCAATATAAGTCCCCTACCGATGAAACTCCACCATTTTCAGCAATATTTCTAGTCTATTTGTTGCCATAGCAATCAGAATTCTTGTCGTTGGAACATATTGCCATCTATCCATGTTTCCAGTTCCATGAACAAATATGTAGAACTTTTAAAGTTATCGCAGGATCCACTATTTTCAGCAATATTTCTGGTCTATTTGTTGCTATAGCAACCATAATTCTTGACGTAGGATCAAAATGAAATGACGTGCATAATCTCCCTATTACTATCTATCCATGTCCAGGTTTTTTTCCCACTTTTTGGGAAGATAGCCCATGACTTTGGAATTGGGAATTTTATCGGCATTTTCATGAAATTGGGAAAATAAATTCATAAGCCTTTTTACTCCAAACGAAAAGTCCACTGATTATGGAAATACTAAATTTGATATAACTCTTTATAATCATTCAAATGAAAAGAACAAAATCATATACTACTTTGTTAGATGTAATTGCATTAAAATTGTGATAAAATACTCATTAGACACTTCTTTCTAAAAAAATAAAAAAATTTTTTTTTTTTTTTTTTTTTGAAAATTGGGAATTTTTTGCCACAATTTTGGAAAAAAGTATACTGTTTGGGATTGGGAACATAGCCGAATTTCGGCTATAAAATCGGGCCAAAAAAACCCTGATAAGTCCCCTCCAGTTTCACCAGTAAGGGGTGAATAACAATACACAACCCCGTGGATCAAGGTCAATTTTATTTTTACCTCATGTAAATTAGTGGAAAAACCAGTTGTAGGCAAGTTCGGAATAATAACTATTGTTCAGACTTAATCCCTTGAAATAACCCTAAGGCCAAGGGTAATTAGAGATCTACACCACTTGAGTAATTAACCTTTTGCATGCTGGGAAATTTGTCCTCTGCTAAAATGTCTGCTGAATTTCTAAAATTAGCATTTTCTTCGATTTTTTTCAAAGAATACTATCAGAATAGCAAACAGTTTGGATCTTGATGAGATGCCACGTTCTTCAAAATTCGGTTCCAGCACTGAAAGAGTTAACTACATGATAAGTTGGCAAGTATCTGATGTTGTTCATGTGTCATGTGTCTTCATTAACTGAAATTGAATCTGCCTTTTGGTCAAAAGTAATCATAAAAGTAATCATAAAATAATAATGAGTCATGACCTCTTGCACATAGCAGTAATCTATATTATTATTATTTAAGTAATAAAAAAGCTATAATTAATTATCAATCCATGATTAATGGTAATAGGAATCAATTAATAATCATGATGATAACAGATTAACAATTATGATTACCCCATATCTGCAACTGGCAACTTAGCAAATTATTGAAAATATCATAAACCCCATTTCTCAGGTAAAAAGTATTATCAACTAATCAAATAATTATGAAATGTTATTTGTACTAAATACTTCAGGTACAAATGAAAGTTAGATTTAAAATTTAACATTTGCACTACAATAGATAGCAACTTGTGCTTCAGTGATGTGAGACACAAAGAAACTATTATCTGAAAGCATGTGCAATACCCTTAATGTTTTGAAACATATTTTGCATGAAATGCAGTGCCCCAGATAAGCTGCGTATCTGCGTCTTTCACCCTAATAAATTGTTTAAAAACGTGAAGAAATACAATATTATGCGTATTGAAAACGCAGCCAACTTTACTTTTACGCAAATTCGTCAAATTTAATGTGTATGATACAATAGCTTCAACCGAAAATGCTTTGCTCATTTTCGGTATTTTCTCTTTATAATTATTATTGTAACGCGGCGACGGTTTCATTCAGCAAGCGCCTGGATGATGGAGCAGGACAACAGTCAAAGTTATTCAAATGTTCTGCGGACTAGATTTCATATTTAATTATAGCGTCTGACCAAATTATTTACGACGACATTCATGCGTTTTCAATCTGAATTAATTTGTCGCTCATTGTGCATGTATTTGTAAAGCGTCTGAACTTTCAGTTTCTATTACGATGCAAAATAAAAATGTCTAAGAGAGGTAGAAAGACGTCCGCAATTGTTGCGCCAAAAAATCAGTCGATATGTTTGACAGTTACAAAGATTTTTTATAAGTTTAAAGTTTATATTATGGACAGTTTCAAGGATTAAAGATGTTATGAAACATAAGTTTATTAAAGTTAATTATGATAGTTTACAGTTTTATTGAATCAATACAAGTGTGCAGCAACAGAAGTAAAACAGAATGATTTTAATGTATGTATTTTTATAACTCATTTCACCCTATTTCAAGAATGAAATCACCCTATTTATTTGTGAGCAAAGCTCACAAATAATGCTGACGCAATTTTGCAAATCAGTATGGATCAGTATGGGCTTAGGTACGGCAGGAACCGTAACCTGTGACTGCCTGTGTGGATAACTCCAGTAAACTTTAGCAGATGATAATGCTTCTGCTTTAATCACCGCATCTACCTGTTCTCACTGGCAAAGTAAATAGAGTGTATTTAACAACTTGTAGCAAGACAACGTTGGCCAGTCTAGAGTTTATCATTGAAATCTGTACATATTGGCTGCTTTCAGGGAAAACGGGGCTTAATAAATGTCAAATAAGATTAGCCTGTATCAATTAGCTGTTTCAATGATTTGGAAAAAACACACATCTCGACCTGTGTTTTAAGACACACTCTTTATAAATTTGAATGGGTTGTGATCATTTCAAACTTGCGATATAAAAAGCTATAACATAATTTTGAAAACTGAGTTGCGTCTAAGATTATACAACAGCGAACAAATTCAGTGCCTTCAGTGCTTTGATTTTCAAAATCAATGGGTGAAAACTCTATTTCCCAAATAATAGACCGTTCCAGAATCGACAAATTGACCGCTGCAATATTGTCAGTCACGTGACTGTCCGCCATTACACTTCTGCTAACTTGTGCGAGTCTGCGATTCCAAAAGCCAAAGACGTAGAGAATACCCGTCTCGCCGATGTCGGATAAATAAATTACTTAATGAATAAATTCAGGCGATTATCACATTTTTGTTGTTAAAATGATTGTTTGAAATTGAGATTGATTGTTACAAATACAATGTTTAAAATGCTTTCGTGTATTTGTTTTTGTGTGTGTAATCAAGTGGTAATCATCGGCGAAAATTTGCCGGTTCAGTCGCTCATATTATGTGTTTGATTAGACTTTTTACTTTTAACTTGTTACAAACAATTCACGCATGTAATGTTGTGTTGATTTTAATAGCCGCAACATCAAGCAGATTATATTTTAATTAATACATATTAAATAGTCTTGCGAAATTAATTACCCCTAATTGTTTGTAATTGGTCTTAATTGGTAAAACTCTATATTCTAAAATCATAACATATACGCCTTCCATTATTTTTCTTGTTCTAATTGAAATCAGAGATAAAGAAGTGTTGTTTAGATTTAAATTAAATTTTGTGAGCCTGGAATTATGTCACGTAAAAAACCGAACTTTTTATCATGAGAGAGTGATATTGATCTTGACGATCTTTTAGATGATTATACGGAATTAAGCCCTATTAAAAGCGAAGTGCATGACGGTATTTACATGTAATTTTAATTTGATGGGTTTTGTACAAAGAATGACGCTATTGAGGATAACATACAACTGAAAACACAAATTCACATTATGCAAATTGAACGGTATATTTTTGAAAGCTCGTTACCAGTGAGTATGAGTGACAAATATCTTACATTTTAACACACATAAATTAATATGCTTATTTTTTTAATAACATTTTTACCTCTGTTGGTGTCAAATGTAATTTCTTGTTTTTATGATGTCGTTCGTGCATGCCGTAACATTAAATCTTCATACGGAATGACGTAGTTTTAATTTACCGATACCCGCTAAATACGTTAAATATTTTTACGTAAATTTTATAATTATTAAATATTTTATTTTTTCATAAATTAAACGGGCTAGTATCTTTACGGTATACAATTTCTGATATTCTATATTGGACATAACTTTTAATTTGTACAATATGTAACATATCTAATGTACGCAACAGTTAAGTATGTCGGGGGTAAATTATCCAAATGACTGCTAAATACTACCAGAAAGAGGAGACATGGTGGCATCATCAATTGTGTTAAATGACCAAACTGTCATCTGCCACCCAGTGTGGTTTATGACACCATGTTGTTAGTTAAGTCTGGACAATATCTGATCAAAACGAGATAATCGGATTATGCAGAACAAAGGGGGCAATTAAACACTTGAATGCAAAGGCTTACACGATTTTAAGATTGATGCAAATAATCAAATGAAAAATATTGCATTTAATTTTTTTATATACCACATTTATATAGCGCCCTTTTCATAATCGAGATCTGCGTTCAAAGGCGCTTTACAGTTTTTCCCTGATCACTTGGGTCATAAGTCGTCCGTTAACATCTTGGCGCAGTATGCAACTACGGCACATTGGCTTATTTTCCTCACAGGTACCCATTTATACACCTGGGTGGAGAGGAGCAGGTGTGGGATAAATTTCTTGCTCAAGGATATTCCAGTGGTCAGGGCGGGATTCGAACCCGGGACCTCTCGATCCCTACGCCAGCGTCTTACCATTAGACCACTGCTCCCACATTTTATTTAATTAAATGCTTTTTTTAAATGTGTCCATGTGTTAGTTTTCCTAGACAAATACCTAAAAATGCATGTTGTTCAAACATTTTTCTGTCATGGCACTAGCGTAACATCTCCTATGGCAGAAAAAACTTTATTTCATGAAACCAAGGTCATGTCATGACGGCCTTAGTATTTAGAAAGAAATTCAGCCGTTGAATAATCGGTGCTCTCTTATATATGCCCGGGTATATATGTTACCGGTTGTTAGCAGCAGTGTAATGGACGCGGAGAGTATTCAGGGGAGATAATTGGGTAATGACTAAATTCTGGAACGGTCTATTATCTGGGGCACTGGAAATGTACAACTCTCTTATCTTGAAATAATTAATGAGAAAATCAGAGCTTCCCTTGACATACTTATTTTTTGTAATTTCATCACACCCTAGGGAGAATTAAAAAGAGAAAAAACAAAAACAATTTCCAGGCCTTTTTCTGTCTATTTTGGGAAAAAGTACCTAGCAAAATTGGGATTTTTCGAGTCGCGAAATCTTCCAAATTCGGAATAATTTTCATCGACAAAAGCATTATTTGGGCAGGGAGTTTTCCAGTCATTTTGGATAAAATTCATATAAATTATGGTTATATATTTTGTAGGTTGTTTACAAAATAAAATTGAGATATAGAGTCTAATAATCATATGTCATAAGACACTTCTTTCTATAAAAAAAAAAAAAAAAAAAAAAAAAATTAAATGGGGAATTTTTTTTTGAGAATTGGGGAAAAATATGCATATTTGGCATTGGGAATGGGTCCGACTATCGGACTTTAGCAGATGATAATGGGTCCGACTATCGGACCCGTGAGATAGGCAGAAAAAGGCATGATTTCTGATAGAATATTGGATATAGTGTCATATTGGAAATAGTGCCACACAGCATTTTGAGTGAATGTTCAAAAGAAAATTTAAATACATTTAAAATGCTTTATTTATGGATGATGATAAAAAAATTAATGATATATATAAAAAGTGCTTATGAAATACTGGGAACAAATTAAAATGAATGTTGCCAGATTGAAATATCATTGTGGTTTTTTCAGAGACTGTTTATCATCTATTATGTGAGGACACGTGAGCATTTAGAAGCCCTTATATCAATTGACCAGTCGCCAGCTGTCAATCAAATAAAACTATCAGCCAATCACATCTCGAGTTTTCACACACCCCTCAGCAACGCTTATCTGGCCGCCATTTTGTCCGACAAACAAAGCGTGTCATACATATGGAATGGATGTAATTTTTAAGAGTTTACACAGATTTTATATCAAATGCCTGATCATAACTGTATGATCATTATTCAAAGTTGTTGGTACTATACATACTTTATAAAACGCAATTATTTTACCTTTATTTCTTGAACATATGAACGAGTAATGCGAAAACAAACACAATAAATAATTTGACCACAACAGTTGTGTTTTCTATCAAACGTGTTTAACCGTTTGATGCACAATATTATTAAGCAGTTTGGGCAACATAATAATTGCCACACATGCTTATTAATAATCTCAGCGTAATTGTCAATAATTAATAAATGACAGTATGTTGCGCGGATCTCAGAATGAAGGAACATTAAGGCATTGTTAGGTACTGTACACAAGAAAAGAAAACTATTTAATTACTTGAATAATTTCCAAGTATACATTTATTTTCTGTGGATCATTAACAAGGGAAATCATTATAAATTGTAAACTTATAAAGTGTTTTAACTAAAGTAAAAACAACAAAAAAGTGATTTCAACGCGGCTTAGCCAGCTCTAGCGACTTCAGGTGTAAAATGTACTGAATATAATACAACAACGACAACATTTCTAATACAACATATATTGATATGGGGGAAAATGTGAACATTGCAATGAGCATAATTATAAGGTCCATCTTGTTATAAATAAACAAATGCATAATATGCTTAATATATTCCATTCGAATGTTCGTGAACAGCACCGTAATACCAACATTTCATTTTTCGATAGTGCAATGTAACTGGTTCCCATTTAAAAAAAAATACATGAAATAAAATGCATATCAGACTATCTGTTTATGAAACCACGAAATTAGGCCTTTATTAAATTATGGTTACAATCAAAATTTAAATTATATCTAAATAAAAAGAATCGGTGTCTTTTTAAAAATAACACAATAAAACAAAGATCTAAACATTTTTGAGAAACAAAAAACCATAATGATATAGATGTGTCATTTGCATTTAATAAAAATATTTTCAAAAAAAATATATGCATAACCACCCGATTCACTATAAGTTCCAAATCAATATGAAATAGATGTTGATTTTTACAACTGATTTTTATTCAACTCCTTATAATATGTTTATGAAACGTTTCTGATAGTCGGTCTGTCGTTTACTCATTTATTTTGATTAAGCCATTTCTATCTAAAGAATTTATGATTGTATTAAAGTTTTACAAAGCAGTTTAGTTTTGTGTGCGACTTTAACAATTTATATTGTAGAAAATAGCATGATACATCGTTACAAATATAGTATTTCACTCGCCTAATCCGCTATCATTGCGATCTGCTTGTCGGAGTTTTCTAATCACTAGACCACGTGACTATGTGGGTGGAGCGATTGATAATTTGGCGACTGGTCAATTGTAAGTCTGTCACATTGAATCTTAAATTACGAGTCTGAATATTGAATTGTGTAAAAGGTCCCTTTTTTGGGCTGGACTAAATGGCAGCCAACTTATGACATTGAAAACAAGTTTTACTGTAAAGTGTAACATGAGCAGTATAACAATTGGCCCATTGAAACCCCATATGCACAAATATTTTTTGGTACTTTTTCAATCACTTTTTGACCCTTGCATTATAACTCTTGGGTAAACTCATAACAAAAATATAATACTTGTATAAATAATAAGTAAGGATTTGTAGAAAACAAAAAAAAACTAGGAAGATTGCCAGTAGTATTACACACAAATAAAACTATGTATCTAAAACTGATAATATTGTCTTTGTGAAATTATTCTTCAGATTTATTAGCCCACCATTCTCAATAATTAAATCAAATACAACTGATAGATTTACCATGCCAACACATTGTTTTAAACAATTATTATAAAACTTGTTTTCCTCAATAAAAAAAAACTTATTTCGTATTCATTTAAAATTAATAAAAAAAACTCAAATCTCAATATAGTATGACCTGGAGATGATAAGATATTTGTGCAGAGTTTGTCTTTCAGCTTATCAGTTGCTGTGTTACTGATTGTTATCTAACAAACCTTGGATGACTGTGCTCTCTAGGGGTCTAAGGTGACACAATCAGATAAGACTGGATGCATGTATTTAAGAGGGCACAAGGCACTATTTGGATTTTTTTATATTAATAAATGGCATTAAATAAAAATGGAAACAAGTGCAAGAATGTTCTCTATTTTTAACTAACTAACAGCTCAGAGATTATGGGCATTCAATAATGATGATATAATATTGTTCCTAAAAAACAACATTTATCAAAGAGAAACTTAACACATAAAATTGTCTATTTGGTATCCAAAAAATCTTTTCTTGCTGAAATTGTGATGTACACATCATCAATGCATTTTGTTACGTAATATCCAATATTTCTACGAATTCACTGATGGTATTGACACAACTTACATGTAACTGAATTAAAAACAAGCGCTGTTTCCATAGGATGACCTATACCCCCGAAAAACGCTTTGATAATTTAAAGTTATGTTAGACCGCTAAATATCTGAACAAATTTTCGAAACCTAAATGCTGACTCTAACTTCCAGGTCATGGCCACAGGGATCAAGATTTGTGTGTGTCTGGAAAGGTTTTTTTTCATTTAGGTTATACTATGAAACCTAAACCCAGATTTCAAAACCTATATGCTGACCCTAACTTCAAGGTCATGGCCACAGGGATCAAAATTTGTGTGCTTATAGAAAGGCCTTGTCCATATACACATGCATACCAAATGTGAAGGTTACATCTGAAGCGACATAGAAGTTATGAGCATTTTTGGAAACATAAATGCAGATTTTGAAACCTAAACGCGGACCCTAAGTTCTATGGTCAAGGTCAATGAGGTCGAAATTTGTGAGGGTATGGAAAGGCCTTGTCCATATACACATGCATACCAAAAATGAAGGTTACATCTTAAGCGACATAGAGTTATGAGCATATTTTTTGAAGTGTGACAGACAGACAGACAGACAGACATATGCACAGTGTGATAACTATATGCCAACCATTGGGGGCATAAAAAATACCAAAAACTACTGCATGACTAATTGAAACTATGGCAACAAAAATGACTTTTTAAATTGAAAATATCTCATTAATAGTAAATGTGATGTTATTTTATCATTATTCAATAAATGACATAAAATATACAAGACACAATGAGAAATGGGCAAAAAAGGAACATGTAACTGAGTCCTAACTATTAAATGGCTGGAAGGTCATTATGGATATAACATGATTTTAAGTGTCTTAATTACCATGACATTGAACATTCACATAATTTTAAAGTCAGCTGTAACAATAGGAACAAAATTAAATAAAGATAAGGACTTAACAAACAAAACTCAATTTACAAAATGAATTTCTCAAAATACCTTCCCCAGAAAATATACTCCATCTAAACAGTAATAATGTAATGATTTAATAAACAGTGATTTTAGATTTTTAAGTCTGTACCTTTAAACCATAGTCCCTCTAAGTTTCTTAACTGTTTTAGAAAATAAATAAAATATTGTGGAACACATCACCCGAATTTTTTTTTAGCAAAAATATTGGAAGATATTCAGCCCCATTCCCTACCTTTTAGAGTACCGTATATATCTTTCCCCAAAGCAAGGCAAACATTTCCCACTGTGGTGTTTAAATAAGTTTTTGTTGTCATTAATGTACACTCTTACTCGTTATTATATGATATTAAACTCTTAGACATAGTTAAATCTTTCAGTTAATACAATTTATTAAAGGCAATAGTTAATTGTTCTTATCTTGCAGTGTTTTATACTAAACATGTTACTAATGCTTTTTATATTGCTTATTTTGCAAACAAAACTGAAGATACGTGTGTGTCTGGTTGCTTTTTATTCCCCAAAACAGTACAGTAGACATTTAGTTTTAACACATTTCAATTGGTAGTATGTGAGCAAGTCCCCTTTTATATGAAAATTACTCACCACTGTGTAGCGTTTTTCACAGGTATTGTACATTGATCCAATAATATATGGTACTGATCTTCATCTGATAAGAAGATTGTTTAAGTGCTTAAATATAAATACGTATAATGTTTTAGTTGTAATTCATTATGATCAGGCCCATAGCCAGGGTTGCGAATTTTCCCATTACGATAGTTAATTGAGCAACAAAGTGGCAAAGGGGATAGGTGCTGGAGGGCTGCCACATCTTGCAATCGGGGGGGGGTGGTTGGAAGTCCACCCCCTAAACAATTTTTAAAATGATACTTAAAATCCTGCATTCTGGTGACTTTTTATCTGTCTTTAGAGACTAAGTTATAGAGCATTTTTATAAGAACTTTGACTTTCATTGACCATACTCAGTGACTGATCAAAATTTTTTGGGTGGGAATGCACCCAACGCACCCCCCCCGGCTATGGGTATGATTATCCGCACACAATCAAACAATACAACATAGTTAAAATAATAAATATTAATTATAATTATTATGCGAAAAAGTTTCCACCGTAGATTTTCATTTACAAGTAATTGATCGCCTGATAATAAAGGCCAATTTGGTGCAGTCACACCAGCAACCAGTATTCGATTTCCATTCTGGGACGGTTTCCAGACGTTTTCCCCAAGACGTTTCCTCCCCCCCCCCCATTTTAGTTTTAGTGCAGCCGTCCCCCCCCCCCAATAAATTTATACTTGTTTGTTTGAAGTATAATCTTGATTTTTTATCAAATGATTATTTTGTTTATGAAGTCATTAACTAACATTATCTATGAAGCAGCCTGTTTTTTTTTTGGTTTTAGAATTCATTTTTCATTTGTTAAACTGTGTAAGGAATGTATGTAAATCATTAGTAAGTGCATGTTGGTGTACTAGTGGCATGAATGAAATATTCTCAAAATCTCACTGAGTATCTTATACATGTTGCTTATTTGGGAGCACAAATGCAAACAAGATAAGAATAATGTGTAATCCAGACCCATTTTGAATACACAATTAACACCTTATTTCAGTTTGAGTAAACCTGTGCAGGGTTGTGAAATTTGTTTGTTGTTTTTAATCAAATTAAATAGGGTAAATTGGTGAATTGAAAAATGGTAAGATCACATTTATATTAATTTCACAACTGTTTTTCTTGTTGCAGTTAAATATGATAAATAAATAAACTATGTTACTGTCAACAATTTTATTTTGTTCATGCATTCATATGTATATAATCAAATTATTGGATGTCACTGATATTTTAATTTGTAATAATAACTAATTTATCCATCGAATCCAACAAATTTTCTTTTTCTTTTATGCTTTTTTTCGCCGTTTATTTACATTGTAAATGAGTTAAACTGGATATTTTTGCTGGATTTATGACGTCATTTCGTTGAAAAAATGACGCCATTTCACAGTAAAACAGTGACAATTATCGATATTTTTCACTGTTATTTTTCACTGTTTAAAACAGTGGAATACCAGTTTTATTTCACTGATATTTCTCTATAAACCACCGGAAAGCATAAAATAAAATATTTAATGAGTTTGTGTAATTTAAGGAAAAATTAATAACTTTACAAATTAACAAAAATTGTTTTAAATGCAAAAAATATGAAATATATCAGTTTTACAGAACACAATATCAATAAACCTAGATTTGTGTGAACTATTTTATTCGAAATTAGCATACACAAGCTGACATTTAATCTCAAAATGAACATACCAAACTTAAAATGAAGCAAAAATGACAAACTTTTATAAATTTTATGATATGACAGTGAAAAAAAAGGATTTTGACTTTTGACTTGACAACAGCTTTCATTCTTGTCATGAAGATATATGAAAGATTAATTTGTATTAACAAATGAAAAAGATGTCAAAAGTGCAACATATCTTTTGAAACCACCCCTGTTAAATACAACAGATGCATCTATGACTACCATATATAATACTATTAATTAAGTAAATTCAAATCAATTCATTTATAATAATTAATACAGTGAGTGATAAACTATTTTAAAATGTTTTTGTATGATAATGTGCTAATCAGACATTCCCAAAAGTATTTTAAGTCCACAGGACATCCGGTCCGGTAGTCTTAGATAACTTGAAGGACCGGAGTGGGATTCATAGGACCGAAACATCAATGTACAAACATATATATCGTATTTATATATATGCGAAGTTAAGTGTTATGTCGTTCGGCAACAACTCAGATGCTCCATTTATACTAAGTGTTGGTTGTTTTCCTAAGTCGATAAGTTGTATGGTTACATATTTGTTTTCTTAATTCCAGGGGTGTCAATTGACCCAAATTTGAAATCCGGAAAATTAAGCTAGGGTTCTGGGACCGCAGGACCCCAACGGGGATTAAGGGCCGAGTCTCTATGGGAGACACCCCCGTGACCTAGCGTATTGTACTTTTTTTGTAGTATTTCTAGTTGCAATTTCTTGTGACTACAATGCGAAATATTATAAACCATACCATCCGTATCACCGCATGTGTATCGTCATTCTATAAAAATGTTATAAAGAACGTCGAAAATAAATTAAAATTGACGAATCATACTGTATCCGAATACGATAGTCCGAAAACATGTACATGTGCTTCATACATATTGTTTGAATGTAGAAAATGTAAACGAGTAACCAGTAACCTAGCAATTATGTAATCAATATATAATTCAGTTAACATATTGCTTTACAATATGCTACTGCAGTGCTTAATATTGCTATAAATCGATCACTTAAAATTTCAAGATGGCGGACATTAGCAGCATTTCGCAGAATCGTAAGATTTTTCGGAAAGTAGCGAAGAGGTTTCGTCAGTTACCGTTCATTCTTTGCCAGCCGCTAACGATGCAATTAGAAATCGATAAATAAAAGACCGGACGAAATTGGTACCAAGCGCAAACTTCCGGAATGCCCAGGAATATTCGTTCTCAAATGATCGCACACTGAAACGAATTCTATAAAATAAATCAACTTTTCTTCTTGAATTATTTCCCGGACATTCGGACCGGCAACATGGCATTTTCAATCGGACCTGTCTTTAAAACGTCGGTCAGGTCCGACGGTCCGACACTTTTGGGAATGTCTGGTGCTAATCTCATCTTATGAATGACTATCCCTCTTTAAAGATGTCACCTAATCTCATCAATGGTGATTAATTAAAGGGCCTGTATATTGCATTATAAGTACCCGTTATACAATAGCTGTTATCTTGTATAATACACTTGCTAATCTAATCAACGCTTGTATATTGCACCATAAGTGCCTGATATATTGTATAATGTTAGGTGTGTGTTGTTACTTTAATATTAGCGAAAACATTAAAATGCTGTCACATTTTTATGGCAACAGATTAAATCAATTTTTTTAATGGGATGGTAAATAGTAATAGTCAATAGTAAATATTCTGCATAACTAAACATATTAGTGTCCAACTTTTTATTATACTGTATGATAATCTTGATGACAGACTGAATCAATATGTAAAAAATATGATGGAAAATAATAATGTATGAAGGGATATATACCGGTAGACATCAAAATTGAATATGAATATTATATCCAATTCACAAACTCCGAAAATGTCTATCACTATATGATATGTTTGTATAATATTATATTATTGCAGTAAATTCTAATAACAGAATGAATCAGTGTAAAATGTTTTTAGTATATATAGGTATAATTGAATTAGTTTGTACCAAAATGAAATCATTAATTCAATAATTATAATTGTTTACTTTGTAACATATTATTCCACTTAAAATGATTATCAAAGAACATCAAAGGTGTGCTTTTACTCAATTCATTAATACAATAATAGTTTTTGTAACATACTATTGCACTTAAAATGACCATCAAAGCAAATCAAAGCTGTGCTTTTACTCATTTTTTTCAATGATCTCAATTAATAAAAGAAAAATTTCAGGCACTTATAACAACAATTATAATTAGATCTATTTAATTGGAAAATGGTCATTGGGGTGAAACGTCCAGGGAGAAAACGTCTGGGGAGGAAACCTCTTCATTTTCGACACGTCAAATATAGTGACGATTAAGATGAAAATAGTGAAACATATTAATAGGAACTCTTTTTGACATAGAACTTGTTTCTACATGGCTGTCAACTTTAATTGTTATGTTAATCCTCTTTTGATTACAGATTTTTTGCAAGTTTCCAGCACCACCATATCATGTAAAACTGTAAATGCCGCCCAAACAACGAGTACCTGCTTTCGAACCCTTCAGTGTACACCATTAAAATTAATTCACCCCATGATTTGACCATGGTCACGTGACTTTTTACAGCAGCCGATTTGTGAAATTGTCAAGCAAAGTTGAGAACGAGAATAAGACCATGTTTTTATAAGTTGTTATAATGAAAATCATTACATATGTAAAAAGCATTAAGGAATACTACGATTTTTACTAGTTTTATGATTAATCTATTAATTCGACATATTTTTTATGCATTTTCATTGATTTGCCGCTAAACAAATTACATATACAGTCAAGTTACCATTACCGGATCAGTAGTATAATACAGTTGTTCTGGTGAAAAGCAATAAATGTTTTGAGACTTCTTTTACACCAGTTAGATTAAATATTACTTTTGCTTACTGTTTTAGCGCATAGTGTTATTTTTAAGCGCAGGCAAAATGTATTTGTGATACCTTTGTTCGCGTCAGAATTCATGCATTAACGGATCAGTTGTAGCCATAACAGATCACGTGATCGAAACCATTCAGGAGGGCACCTAACACGCTATTTGAACTGTTGAAACATGAACTGTGTCGTTTACAATGACCATGTAACATTGCCAGTTATAAATTATATTCATTGTTTTTGTTATTAATTGTTTTCTATATGTTATCTTGTATCTACACTTTAGGCATGACGTTCTTGTGTGAATTATCTGATGAAAATCCTAAATAGATCGATAAGGTATGGGCATGTTATAAACCATGTAAATTGTTTGAATCATATCTAATCATCGATATTGAACATGAAGCATAAATAAAACATTGAGATTGAGATCATTTATTGAACGAATCAACAGGATTTGCATATATTTTAATATAATATATTATCAATACGCATATTATCACGCTTGATACGTTATTGCCCTAATTCTTCATTTCATTTAAGGTGTTGGAAAATCTTTAACACGAATCAAAACTGAAATGGACTTTTGCAGGCAGAAAGACTATTAAGTGGCCTTTAAATTAATGCGTAAACCTCTTACTTTCCAACAGAGTTACAGCATGTGGCCGCAAATAATGTTCAACCTCGATTTGGAAATGAGACGGAAGTCAACAAAGTCGTATATACATGTCAGCAAAACATACCGAAATGTTAGATAAAGAGTAGGTCAAATAACGATTCAATCAATGCGTTTTGAAGAACAGGCCTTGAAGATGCCGTGTGCAAAAAATCATCTAAAAATGTCAACTATTTATCTCTTTACACAGACTTGAACATCAAAGTGATCCGCTATGGGTAATGATCCGGTAATGGTAACTTGACTTTACATAAAAAAGGTGACGAAGTGCGTGTGCGCGCATGCGTATGAAATGTAAACAAATGAAGGGTTTGAAAAAAAGGTGAGGTTCAAGAATAGGTATTTTAACGATATATCTAATTGTTTTTTGTGGTGACAATACAATATAGGTGGGGCTTAAAAGGTACTCTGGCTGACCCACTAGTTGCAATAATTCAACTCACAGCTTAGGCTGAGAGTTGCAATGCGCTCTCTCTTGTCCATGGGTGCAAAATGTTATCAAATATTCAAAGGTTAATGAACACTGAAACTGCAAGAGCTTATTAAAATTTACCTATCGAAACCAAAAACTCATCCAAATGGTACCATTAAAGCAAGAAATAATTGATTTGTATAGACTAATGTTTTGTTTTGTACTCTGTATCCGCCATATTGGAAAATAGACCCAATATAGGTCAGGTCGCATTGCACCAATATTTTGTACGTCGCGTTATGTGTTGGAGCCAAAAAGTCGATAACGATGTGGTATTCGATACAGAATACACTGTTTCAAATTCAAACATAACAATGTCAGCGAGAAAAGTGTGTTGAAACATCGTCGTGTTTTTATCGGATGCATGCAAAGGATAACATCCGTAGGTTTCCATTCAGGTAAATTTAACATGGTTATGAAGTTTATTCATTATTTTCCTCAATTTGTCTCGAACGACGTCTGTAACTCTGTTTAGTGAAGCGCACGGATTCGCTGCGCTGAACTGCACCCATGTTTATGAAGGGGTGCATATGGACTGCCAGAGCCGCCATAGCAAAAATTATCAAAGGTTCTGGGAGTCCGTTTATATGGACTAGCTGACCCACATGGCACAAGACCACGTCAACTTTAAAATATGCTTTTCAGTGAGTCAGAGATTAATGCATAGGATTAATCTCTTAATATTTAAAATTCTTCCCACCTTTTGAGTCTAAACATCAGGAGCTCCAGGTCCACACATTATCATAAGCACTAAAGACTTATCAATATACAATGTATATTGATAAGTCTTTGTAAGCACGATAATGCATATTCATCATCACACACTGTCATGTAATTATTCAGGTGAGGAAGGAACTAAGAAATATAATACATGTACACAATTGTTCACAACCTGTGGCTTTTCAACCCTGAAAAATACAGCAGAGGTAAACCTGGTGTAAAAAGTTGATGTTCAAGAAATTAAAAATAATATACAGTACACTTGATGAACCACACAGACTAGGGCTAGATTGCACTTTACCGGTACGCAGTTGCTTACCACTATCGACAAAGCGGGGGTTTGGGGGTGGTAGCCCCCGATATTAAGGAAATATATAGGATAAAAAGGATTATTAGGTTTAAGGATTATTAGCTAGGTTTTGTGGGTTAGGGTTTGCTTTTCCGTTCTATTTTACGTACCGGTAAAGTGCAATTGCCCCCAGAATAGATCCACAGGCAGCAGTATCATAAATTTGCCCCCGCCCCCGAACTTACCCCAGGGGTTCCAGATTGTTAAAAGTACACGTATTGTGTCTGGTTTGACTTTTCAACAATAAATACTGACAAAAATACCCCTCGTATAAGTTTTATATAGTGTATATAAAATACCAATACGAGAGGTATTTTTTCAAACTGTTTTTTTGTCAACATTCGTTGTGGAAAAGTCAAACCAGACACAATACGTGTACATTTAACAATCTGGAACCCCTGGGGTAAGCTCGGGGGGGGGCGGTAGGGTCCGGGGGGTGGGGGGGTTAGAGCAAATTTATGATACTGCTGCCTGTGACTAGATCTACAATACTGTAACGACACTGAATTGCACTTAAGTATGTGAATAATTTCATGATTGTTCAATTAATGGATTTTTTTTTAAACATTTGACCAACAAAATGTTTATTTTAGTAAATACATAAAATAAAAATAATTAATCGATTATACAAGTGGATTATTGCCATTCAATCCAAACTGTTTCCTGTAATTTACAGTGTAATTGTCAGTGTTATGTGTGGATATTTATGAACTATGACAACAGACATGATGAATTTTAAGATGAATCTTGGACAAACTTTTGTCAGAGCAGCAGGTACTGGTAGTCGCACGAGGATGGTGCAACGATCTTGTTAACAATCAATCTGGTTGTCACATATTTTCGTGACCTTAAAATATTCAATATATTGCAAGCCAATGATTTGACTAGATAAACAAATTTTAACATAAACTTGTCAATGTTAATTACAGAAGGCATATGGCTACCATATAGCATTAGCTCAAACATATTGTTGAACAACAATGTAATTCTATATGGACAAATTTTTTGTTTTATTTCTGGTTTGACAGCCATGAAATGAGTCAATATACATAGTATTGTATATTATATAGAAGATTATTATTGAAAATCAATTATTTGAATTAAGATAATAGATAATTGGCGAACTAAATAACTTAAACACAGAAGCGCTAGACAGCAAAATATTGAATATAGGAAGCTGGAAAATGTCTAAAATTGTATTTTATTGATTACACTGATGTGTACTGTATTTTGAATTTAGCATACAAACATGATTACTCAAAAAGGTGTTTTATTTGTATTTAAGTTATATGGGCGGCCCCATCAAACTCCCACAGGTGTGCTTTGTAAATGGGCGGGGGGCCCCCGTCAAACTCCCATTGGGGTTCATTGAAAACCTCCCACGGAATCTTAATAGAAATGGGTGTTTGTCGGGAACTCCCGTCAAAATCCCACGGGGAAAGAATTTTTTTTTCAATTATATGTATGTACTCAATGCCTCCTACAAATATGCAAAATTTCAATACAATTGTTCAATAAAAAAAAAATAGTTTGCAAATAATCTGGATTTGTAAAACTTAATCTAGATACTGTTTATTGCTTAATTTTATTTCAAATCGCTCACAAATGCCTATGTCGATATATAACGGCATTATCGAACTATAGTTCACAGTTTGGCCAAATGATAATTTTCAATGAAAATTCTTTAAGAATCAAAATTTAATATAAGCACTATATCCGATTAAGCGAAATAACACTATTGCAAAGAAAATTTAAAAAAATCATGTTCTTCTACTACTTATCATCAATTGAAATCGTTTCTACTTTCATCGATAATTTTAAAAACGTATATTACCGACATGGCGATCCAACTGCTACATCTATTTCAAAAGGCTGCGTGGTAAACTGAGAGCGCGCTCGCTTTGTTTATTAGACGTTCAAACTCAAGGACAGGCGCATTTTTGTTATTATAATTGTTCAAAACCATTCCGATAATTTAGTTGAGCTAGTAATTATTTAATAATATTTATAAAAAAAAATATGTTAACAATTGCTTTATACGTCGTTGACGCCATAAAAATCTTGTTATTATTATATATCACGACACGAAAAATGTAAGAGGGGATCATGTGTTCCGTTTGACCTTCGGGTTGTTTTTCCAGGACATAATTAGATATCAGAGGTATCAACATGATCCTTCATATGTAAATAGATTTAATTGAAACGAAATGCACTGTACAAGTACCATAACTATTGATAACTCAATCGCATGGTATTTGCCTTTGTTTATGTTTCATATTTTATTGTTTTCTCTGACTGTTCTCCTTTTCACACATACACGATTTTATTCATATATTTCCCTCTTAATCAGAACTAGCAAACCCTACTAGCTGTGTATTTGGGAAGGGGTGGGGGCTGAGACTATTTGAGTATTTCATTCAAATCACAGCGGTATGTTAACCTGCCCATTCTTTTAATAGTTCAGAAGGTTATCCAGTATTTAGTGGTTATGCGCACTGTATTGGTTGACAAATGCCCCTTGGAATGAAAGTTACAGGCTAAATAGCCGTAATAATTATTTCCTGACAAATCCCCACAACAGTTATGTGGAAGGTACAAGAATCTAACCTAGTAATGCGATTTTTTAATGTAACGTATATCACTATTTGACACTTTAATGTAATTGACCATTAAACAGTTATAATTATAAAGAAAATATAATAGTATAATATTCGAAGTAAGCAGTTTAAACTTAAATAACTATTAGTTTTTATGTTAAGGCAATATAATGCCACCATACATAAGAAATTTATATTGGTCAAAATGCAAAAATAAGTATACAGTATAGGCGTTTTCGTTCTTACAAATATATATATATATATATATATATATATAACATTTTCTTGCAATGTGCTACTAAATATAGCGTGATGAAAGTAAAAACACATTTTAATTTGTAATTTACCATACTGTAAACTGCATAGAGGCATTCATCAATGGAGCTGCTAGCAGCTGCCTAAGTGCATGATGAGTTTAAACGATTCTTGATACGATTGTTTAAGTCGATTCTCTAACATCGCATACCATGTACACCATTATTATTTAATGGAACCTACTATTGATCAGACCCAGTGTTGATTGGACCGTGCAATGAATGAGTTTTTCCAAAGCCTAGCGCAGTACGGTACAATGCTGTTCTGTCGCATATCTGGTTAACAGTTAAAAAACACCGACTTCGTACTTGAACATATTACGCAGATGGAACATGCGTTTGTGCTAGAAATTAGTTATGGTTTATCAGTTGCTCTTACATTCGCACGGGTGTTGAACTACAATATATAGGTGTCAGCAGAAGACTTTTGTTTAATTCTATTTTATTATTTGTTTGAATAAGGTACCAAAAATGACAAAGTGATGCTCAAATATGTAAAGTTTAATGGGTATACCTTAATCTCTTATAAATAAATGTATGGTTAAGGCGAACATTTATGTTTGGAGATTAAGATTCTGCAAAATAAACACGTTTTTGTGAATTGTAAAAACTAGCAACCTGCTTAAAGTGACTCGTATTTTATTACCACTTCAAGATGTTACGCCACTTTTTTTGTTTACGTCAGAAAAATAAATTATTGAGGGCAATCTGTGCAGGATTTATATTAACGATAGGTGAGTAATGTAAAATATTAGTTTTTATAGGGTATTGATCAATTAATTTATTGATGTTAAAGATTTCAATCAGTTAATGAATCGCAACTGCACACATTTGGGTAAATATATTTTAGATTTGATATGATCTAGTTTTGTGTACATGAAAATTCGGCAATGTATGTAACAATTAAAACATGTTGTTATGATGTTGCTTTCATAAAACCAAATCAGTAACAAAGAATCCATAATAAATGGTTTGTCGTAATAAAGAAATAAAAAACATTAAGTTTGCACACAAATGAAAAAGTCTATAGCTCATTAGAACTCTTGTGATTTTATTTAATGTGCTGAAGATACTTACTGTGGTCGGTCGGCTATGATGTTTGCATGAGAATAATTAGGATAAACCTTCAGATATTAAAGTTAATAGAAAACCAAAACTCAAGCACTTCATACTCTGCCCATCGTTTGTCACGAGCAACACTTTAAATCACACGTTGGACAAGTCATGGGTAGTTTATAACAATCACTTACATAATTAAAGGACAAACAAATTGTGTTTATTTTAAAGAGATCATAATCGGTAATATATGAATCTTTCAATATGTTTTGCAAAAATGTTCAATATTCCATTATTTATGCTCAAACACGTATTTGGTATTCTGAGCTTTGTGCTAGCCTGTGGTTATATTAAAAAATGTTTTTATTTCACTCGCACTCTTCACCATATGTGTTGTGGCATTATCTGTGTTAAAGGGACCTTTTCATGTTTTGTTAAATTGAATAATAAATAAAAGAAAAGTTGCAGATTTGCAAATTATCGTTGTAGTTTTGCTTTTTCAGAGGAAACAGTTATGTTGAACATTTACTATCCTCTAAAATATCTACTATATGCATCTTTTGATGATTTAAAAACCTGAAAATCATAAAGCGTTACAAATGCAAAACGATTGAATAATTTGGAGAGTTCTGTTATCGTTATATTTTGTGACATTACGAGCATTGCTTATATAAAGTATAAAAACATCATTTGGTAAATGAGCACGGATGGCCGATGGGTTTAAGTGTTGAACTTTTACTCCATGTATCAATGGTTCGAGCCCAGTAAAGAATTACTTTTTTAATTTCTTCAATTTTAGTCTTTTTTTTAATTGAGCTTTTTAGTTCAAATGTTACCATTTTTTAAATCAATTTTAAGCATTTAATGACAAAATTCAATACATGCAAAATGTGTGACAAAAGAACTTCAAGAAATAAATTACTACTTAATATTGAATGTATTATTGTGCCGTTAAACGTATCCATTTTGAACGATTGCAGGATTTAATTTCGACTTTAGGGAAACACATGGGTGACATGCTGACTTGGTTTGTTTTATATTAAAAACAGGCAGAAAGTGTCATGTGAAAAGCAGTTAAGAATGCGTGATTCTAACTGCGTCTGTACAATTAACGGTCTTTGTTCATGTTTTATGTTGTTGTCGTGCAACGGCAAATTGCTTTCATGCATGATTTCTCTAGCAACACTGATAGTTCAAATCATGAATAATTTACTGTTCATTACAGTTAAAAATCAATTGTATTTTGAAGTCTCTTTATAGATTTCCGACTGAAGTTTTTAATTGCCAATCAAATCGCGATGGGAGTTGTTGCGATGTGTTCGTTAATTAGGAATATGCATGCAAGTTAAATCTTTAGAGCACATCTCTCCAAATGAAAGTTTTGTAGTTATTTAGTCATTTTGTATAAAATATATTTTACATATTCTTCGTACATTACAAATCTTTTACACAAATATATGTTTTATATGACCATACATGAAATGATAGTACGATATTACAATGAAATTAATACATATTCTTGTTAGTTCATGGGTTTCGACGATTAATTAGAAAACACACATAGCTTGAGCGTTAAAAGGTTTCCTGTACTGTGGGTCATTAATATAAAAGTAATAGAACATCTGTTGTTTTGTGTGTAAATAACGGCCAACGGCCAATGATTTTATGTTCCATAAAAGGATAAAGCAAAAGAGCTGTTTTTCATTCTCAACTGGTCATAATTATCAAATACGTTCCTAATATTATTTGTGGATACACTTGTTTGTATTCGCTTGAAATCCTCCTTCAATAAATTACAAATAATTTCAAAAGTATTTTATAGAATAATACCAACTTCAAATTAAAAATATGCTATCGTTTTAAAAGCATATATAGGCATACGCTTTGATTGCTAATTTGTGATCAGAACATCTACATAAGCAAATGATTGTGTACAGAGAAAATGTATATCGATTTATTTTTCAGAGGGAGTTTAGATTTTAAACATCTTTATGTATCACGTCGAGAAGATTGAATATTCGATTTAGCACTGTTTAAAAGTACCACCAGAGAAAATTGGAAGAATTGAAATACGACAGAAATTGGCATATTGTTTACCGTAACCCTCGCTTATTGGTATACTGATATGTTTAGCTTAGAATCTTAATGTTCTTGAGTTTATTCGGATAGTTGAAATAATGTTTACACGACGAGGTTTTGTCACTATCTATCATCTTCGTTAAAAAAGTATTTGCAAAAACAACAACACTAAAAATGTCAGTTATCTCGATATAGACAAATCATACAAAATATAATCTGAACGTGTGCGTGTTATTGTGCAGCCTATTAGCCAGAACATTAAAATAAAATATGTCAGATTGTTTACGCAAGAATGCGAAATAGTGCTGACGTTTATCACAGAATCTCTGAAAAAATTGAGAGGATCATTCTATGGTTCGAATGAAATTGAAATAGTTCAGTAAATGCGCATATAAAGTATAAATTTATTGTCAATTGGAAGTGACAAGCAATTTGTTTACAATTTGTTCATTGTCGCCATTCACAATCATATCAGAGTCACTTACAAAGAACGAGACCTGTTTAAAAGGCATTTATCACCATAAACAAAACGTGAAATTTCACCTTTAAGCATTCGAATAATGCATATTGTTGGATTTATTAAGCGTATATGTTAAAATGTTATACATTGAAGATTGCGCCATAGAATTGAGATTTCTCCAGAAGAAGATGAAGTGAATTTGAGAGGGACACATTTTTCTTTGCATACAAATAAAATCTTCATAAATAGTTTGGTTTAATTGTATTAATTTAAATGAGATGGGTATATGCTTTTTAAAGAGATATAAAATAATAAGCATGCGTACTTAAAACGTTTCCTTCTGCGTGTCAACATTTGTTCTATTTTTGTTGTTAAAATGTGTATATTTTTAAACTGTTTGTTGTTTTGCTTTTTATAAGTATGTAGGGCTTGTACACACACACAAATCGTACACAAACAAGCACACACGCACATACTCACACGCATACACACGCATACACATTTATAAATATTCAACTAACATTGTATCTAACACATTCTTTTTTTAACAAATACCCTTTCTAAGTAGGATATTTACAACATGTACTTTTGATTGGTATATGCTTTTTTAATTAGATATGAAATTATATGCATGAGTACTTAAAAATTTCCTTTTGCGTGTTCTTTTTGTTCCGTTTTTGCTGTTTAAATGTGTATATTTTGTAACTGTTTGTTGTTTTGCTTTTTTCAATTATTTATGGCTTGAACAGTTACAAACCGAACACATACCAGCACACACGTACGCACACATGCACGCACACACACACACACACACGCACGCGCACACGCACACGCACACACACGCACACACACACACGCACGCACGCACGCACGCACGCACGCAAGCACGCACGCACGCACGCACACACACACACACACACACACACACACACACACACACACACACACACACACACACACACACACACACACACACACACACACACACACACACACACACACACACACACACACACACACACCCCACACACACACATACACACTACCGCACACACACACGCATACACACGCATACACATATATAAATATTTATAAATATTCAACTCTGCTAACATTGTATCTAACACATTTCTTTTGAACAAATATTCTTTCTAAATAGGATATTTACAACATGTACTTTTTGATGGGTATATGTTTTTTTAAAGAAATATGAAATAATATGCATGCGTTTTTAAAACGTTTCCTTTTGCGCGTCCCTTTTGTTCCCTTTTTGCTGTTTACATATTTTGTAACTGTTTGTTGTTTTGCTTTTTTTTCAATTATGTATGGTTTGCACACACACAAACCGAACACAAACAAGCACACACGTACGCATACACGCACGCACGCACGCACGCACGCACACACACACACGCGCGCACACATACACACGCACGCATGCATGAGCGCGCGCTCACACACACAAGCACACGCACCCATACACACACGCATACACACAAGCATACGCACGCATACACATACGCATACACACAAGCATACACACGCATACACATTTATAGATATTCAACTCTACTAACATTGTATCAAACAATTTTTTTTAACAAATACTCTATCTAAATGGGATATTTTTCAACTTGATTAAACAAATAGTGTAACTACATGCCATTATGCTTAGAAACTAACTTTTTGCTTTATTTTTCCCTTCTTTATTTGGAGAGTTTTTTGCATATAAAAGCATAGAGCGCTTAAACTAATTTCGCTTTCGTTTTTATGTTTAAATGCTCAATAATGCTTAAAATGCTATCAATGGCTTTGCCTGTTATTACATCTTCCGTATATTTCAAGAATTGTAGTTTTTCCTTATGAAACGTGAAGGTGTATTTTTGATGGGTATATGCTTTAAAAAAATATGCATGAGTACTTAGAACGTTTTCTTTTACGTGTCAATATGTGTTCCCTTTTTGTTGTTTAAATGTGTATATTTTGAAACTGTAAAGCTTTTGCGTTGTTCACTTATGTATGCCTTTCACACACACACACACCAGACATTGCATACACGCAAAAAGTGTCGGACCGTCGGACCTGACCGACGTTTTAAAGACAGGTCCGATTAAAAATGCCATGTTGCCGGTCCGAATGTCCGGGAAATAATTCAAGAAGAAAAGTTGATTTATTTTATAGAATTCGTTTCAGTGTGCGATCATTTGAGAACGAATATTCCTGGGCATTCCGGAAGTTTGCGCTTGGTACCAATTTCGTCCGGTCTTTTATTTATCGATTTCTAATTGCATCGTTAGCGGCTGGCAAAGAATGAACGGTAACTGACGAAACCTCTTCGCTACTTTCCGAAAAATCTTACGATTCTGCGAAATGCTGCTAATGTCCGCCATCTTGAAATTTTAAGTGATCGATTTATAGCAATATTAAGCACTGCAGTAGCATATTGTAAAGCAATACGTTAACTGAATTATATATTGATTACATAATTGCTAGGTTACTGGTTACTCGTTTACATTTTCTACATTCAAACAATATGTATGAAGCACATGTACATGTTTTCGGACTATCGTATTCGGATACAGTTTGATTCGTCAATTTTAATTTATTTTCGACGTTCTTTATAACATTTTTATAGAATGACGATACACATGCGGTGATACGGATGGTATGGTTTATAATATTTCGCATTGTAGTCATAATAAATTGCAACTAGAAATACTACAAAAAAGTACAATAAGCTAGGTCACGGGGGTGTCCCCCATAGGGACTCGGCCCTTAATCCCCGTTGGGTTCCTGCGGTCCCAGAAACCTAGCTTAATTTTCCGGATTTCAAATTTGGGTCAATTGACACCCCTGGAATTAAGAAAACAAATATGTAACCATACAACTTATCGACTTAGGAAAACAACCAACACTTAGTATAAATGGAGCATCTGAGTTGTTGCCGAACGACATAACACTTAACTTCGCATATATATAAATACGATATATATGTTTGTACATTGATGTTTCGGTCATATGAATCCCAATCCGGTCCTTCAAGTTATCTAAGACTACCGGACCGGATGTCCTGTGGACTTAAAAACTTTTGGGAATGTCTGACACACACACACACACACACACACACACACACACACAAACCGAACACAAACAAGCACACACACACGCACACACTACAAGCACACACGTTCATACACACACACGCACACACACGTACACACACACACACACGCAAACAAGAGCCCGAGCGCACACCCCTTTACACGTACATGCACAACATACGCGCATTTCACGCGTGTCATAACGCGCGCACACACCCGCAAGCACAAACACGAAAACACACGCACCGAATGACCCCTCACACACAATGTAATATTTTTTTATTTATTTTATTAGTAATATTTTAAAACACCAATCTTCGGTGTTATACATATACATTTTTGTCTCTCAGATCACTATCTTAATTAATTTGCGTATTTCCAGTGTACGGAAGTGCGCTTTTTTGTCTCTATTGCTGACAAGTCGTTTATTGTTGTTTTTTTCTCACTTTTGTGATTATTTCTTTTTACTTATTCAATTATATGGAATATTCATCTTTTTGTATCCCTTATTTTTGTTTCCTATTTTTATTTGTTTGTATGAACATCTTATGTCTTATTATAGAAAGCAACTGGACATATTCTAAAATAGAAACTTACTGGACAAGCACATACGAATTACCATTCTAATCACCCTCCACCTACTTAAATGATTAAATTATGTACTTTAAATGTTAAAGGATTAAACAATAAAGACAAACGAATAAAAATCTTCAAATGGTTAGACGAAAAAAATATACTATATGCCTTTTACAAGAATGTCATTTGACACCTACTTCAGCACAAACCTTAAAAGATGAATGGGACGGAGAAATCTATCTCAGTGGAGAACATACTAATAAACAAGGCATTGCCTTTCTGATAAAAAATAATATAGGGATGACAGTCAATAACTTTAACGAAATAATAATTGGCAGACAAGCAAGTATAGATATCAAAATACACGAAACAGAATTAACATTAATCAATGTTTACGGCCCTAACATAGATGATTCCACATTCTACGAAACATTACAATCCTTTATAATTAATAACCAAGATAAAAACATTATAGTCGGTGGTGATTTTAATACTGTTCTTAACCCATTATTAGACAAAAAGAATGAGAACCTTTATACTCATCCTAAAAATAGAAACATTTTAATTAACATAATTGAAAACTACAATATGATAGATATCTGGCGTACAGTATACCCAAACGAAAGCAAATTCACCTGGCACTCAAACACAAAACCAACAATATTTTGTAGATTAGAATATTTATTAATATCTGAATCCCTTTGCAACATTATTGACACATGTAATATTCATGACTGACCACTCTCTAGTTGAACTTAAACTGCACAATATACAACCTGAAAGAGGCCCAGGATACTTTAAAATTACCAACAGCATCTTATTAGATACACAATATCAAACACAAATCAAACAGGAAATATTAAATACAGTTCAAAATAATAAAGATGCAAACCCAAACACCTTATGGGAAGTAATTAAAGGAAATATACGTAACACAACAATAAGATACACATCATTTAAACAAAAAGAAACACACAAACTTGAAACTGAAACCATCAAAACCATTGAAACACTTGAAAAACAATTGCATCAAATAAACACAAATGATACCACCGAAATTGAAAATGAAATAACATTTAAAAAAAACAAATATTAGATGAAATCTATCATACACATCTCAATGGAATAATACTAAGAGCGCGTGCACAGCATGTTGAACACAATGAAAAAAATACAAAATACTTCGCAAACATTGAAAAACGTAGAAGTGAACAAAAAACTGTACACAAATTAGTAGTCAATGGCAAAGATATAACAAACAGAACTCAAATACTAGAAGAACAACGTTTAATTTTCGAAACCCTCTATAAACGAAAAAATTTTGAAAATAACACCCTTTTTAAAAATACACATCACGCTTTAAACCAGGAGGAAAAACAACTGTGCGACGGATTGCTTAATGAATATGAATGTGGAATAGCCCTAAAAGAAATGCAAAATAACAAAAGCCCAGGATCTGATGGCATCACAATCGAATTTTATAAAATATTCTGGAATGATATAAAAACACATCTAATTAATTCACTTAACTATTCATTTAACAACGAAAACTTAACTACGCTTCAAAAACAAGGTATTATATCACTTATTCCAAAACCTGGAAAAAACTTAGAATCCTTATCAAACTGGCGCCCGATTAGTTTACTAAACAATGATTATAAAATTGCAACTAAAAGTATAGCAAACAGAATAAAAAAATATTACCATCAATCATTTCAAAATCTCAATCTGGTTTCATAAAAGGACGTTACATTGGTGAAAACGTTCGTCTTATCCAAGAATGCATAAACTATTTCAACAATTCAAATAATCCTGGTCTAATATTCTTTGCAGACTTTGAAAAGGCATTCGATTCGCTTGATCATTCATTTATGTTCTCTTGCTTAGAAAATATGAACTTTGGTGAAAGTCTTATTCAATGAGTCAAACTATTCTATACCGATTTTAACAGTATCATCATTAACAATGGCTTCTTTTCAAACAGTTATAACATCGAACGAGGGGTTCGACAAGGATGTCCACTCTCATCATCGCTATTTATTATTTGTATCGAGTATCTATCACATCACATACAATCAAATAAACACATAAAAGGCATATCACTAGAACCTGACGAAGAAATCAAACAGTCCCTATTTGCTGACGATGCAACTTATTTTTTAAACGACAATAACGATTCTTTCCATAACCTTATAGAGTCGTTAACCCTTTACGGAATGACAACGGGTCTTAAACTAAACAAAAGTAAATGTACTGTGCTACGAGTAGGTAAATTAAAACAAAGTAATGTCCAATATAAAAAAGAAATGAAATTTAATTGGACACCCGATGAAGCCACAACGTTAGGAATTACTTTCACAAATAATGAAAAGGATACAGTTCTTAAAAACATACTACCTAAATAACAGAATTTTAAAAACTGCTTAAAATCATGGCATCACCGTAAACTTACACTTATCGGAAAAAAACACACTATTGAACACGTTTGCACTTCCTAAATTAATTAATGAATTAACAGTTCTCCCAAATCCACCAAATGATGTTATTAACGATATAAAATCAGCAATATTTAATTTCACATGGGACGGTAAGCGTGATAAAATAAAACAAACTCAGTGAATTCAATCTGTAGAAAATGGAGGTATCCAATTAACGAACATTGACTCATTCTTGAATGCAATCAAATGCAGCTGGGTTAAAAGATACCTAGATAATACCAATACGAGTAAATGGAAATTATTCTACCAGAAAATCCTAAAAAAATATGGTGACTCCTTACTCTTTGAATGTAACATCAGCAATACTATCTTACATGAAATTGCAAACGAAAACATATTTCTGTCTGATGTTCTATCAGCATGGAGTGGTGTCACTCATAACCTAGAAACCCAAACTAGCAGTAAAACTATTTTATGGAACAATAAAGACATAACGTCAAACAATAAGACGTTTTTCTATAAAGATTGGTTTGAACGAAGCATTAAATATGTCGACCAATTATATGACTACAGAATTAAGGATTTCTACTCTTTTGATGATATATGCTACATATACGGAATACCTTCAAATAATTTTCTGACGTACTACACACTAATCAAAAGCATACCCATACATATTAAATCTGAAATCAATACAAATAATACACCATGTACTCAAACAACATTCGTAGAAAACATAATTGGAAGAAAAAACAACACGAATAAAATATTTTACACACAACAAATTAAAAACCCTACAGAAAACTCCAAAACCCAAAATAAATGGCAACATGAACTTAATTGGAAACACTTATTTACCATGCCATATAAAGCAACTATTGAAAGCACACTGAGAAATTTTCAATATAAATACATCCATAGAATTATAGCTACAAATAAATATCTCTTTAATGCAAATTATCTAACTCAAATCTGTGTGACTTCTGCAGTGAAAACATCGAAACTATAGAACATCTTTTTTGGGAGTGCAAACACATCCAGCCTATTTGGAATCAATTAGTATCTTTTCTTGAACAACAGCAACTAAACGTTAAACTATCTTTCTTAAATGTAAGTTTCGGAATTTACTCATTGAAATCAATAGACTGTAATTATATTGTGAATTTTATTCTTATATTGATGAAATATTTTATCTTTAACATGAAGTACAAAAAACAAGTACCAAATTTTAATTGTTTTGTCCATAGTATTAAACTAAAAGATTGAGAAAGAAATAGCCCTCAGTAATGACACATTACAAATCTTTGAACAAAAATGGAATCGGATTAAATTCTCATAATGTTTCTCCACTTATATACATTTCACTCTAATGTTAGTTTATCTTTCTAATATATTTTTGTATATATTTTTTTTAATCTTATAAGATCATTGTGAATATACAACAAAGCACACAAGTCCAGTATGCTTTCTTCCCACTTTATACAACTCATCATTTTTCATATTCTTCTGTTGCTCTCTTCTTTTCTCTTAAAAAAACAACACCTATCACAAACAGCCAAAGAAAAAACATATTAGCCCATTTTTTTTATTTTTTTTTTAATTTTTTTTTTTTTAATTTAAGGAAACACAAATGATAACTTATTCCCAGCATTAAATGTGTTTGTGTTATTGTTTTCATTCTGAGTATTGTTTTTTTTCAACCATGCCGTGACAATCATAACAATACCAGCACAGTCACTTTTTTGTAAGCAAAGAAGGATAGAAACTTAGTTTTCAAATCCCAATATCATTATAAGGGCCAATATATTTATTATTAAGTTTGTAAATATTCAAAGTTTTCACATTTGCATTCAGCTACATTGGCGTCACCTACTGGTGCTTCACCTATTCTTGATAAGATGTAGGAACCAGACAATAGGCAGAGAAGCAAGTACATTTGTGGCAGCTACATTGGAATCTGAAACTCAACAACAAAACAAACGTTTGAAATTAAGTAATTAAGAGGGTGAAAGTAACATTCTAATACAATAAATATTTAATAGTATGATTATAATTTAGAACATATACAACACTGTTATATAATATGTACAGAGCGAGACGAATGTTATTGTTGTATATAGTAAATATGTTATATATATTTATATATATTTCGCACCTATTTTACCCAAATAAGAAAAATAACAGTTATTTTGTTTGTTGAAATTAATTTCGGCTTTTGTTTTCTATCACATGTTGTCATAACGCAATACTAAATGACAAGGTTACAGCCCTGCTATAACAAAGTCAAGTATGGCCACATCTTCTCTACAATTACACTTACCAAATAATTAATGTTTATAGTAAGCACATTTGAGGTGTGGACTAAGATCATAATTTAGCCATAGGTATTCATTGTGACTTTTTGACATGGAAAAATGTCGATTGAGTCATTGAAAATTTGCGAATGGGTCATCAAGTATATCAATATATAAAGAAGTGAAACTCCAGCTGCTGGAGCAGTATTGAATTCTAATTATACACAATTAGTTGGTCCTTTATCTAAGGCAAGTGACCAATTGCCCAAACAGTACAAAACAGCACAAAACAGCGCAATACAAAACAACATACAACACACATTAATGAATAAAGCTGGGGTCACCGCCTTGGAACGGTCAATGCAAAGCATTGGGGGTTTAGAGTGCAAGTTGCAATCAACATCGAACGACACTTTCGTAGCAATAGAACAGATGTTCTAACTAAAAAGGACAAAAATAATATCTTAGTTTTATATATTTTTTAAAGAGCGCGCATATGGATGTAGTTGCACGGACGTTTTGTAAAAGGCATTCAAACACAAATCTTCAAACTTAATAATGTGTATGTATACATACATACAATACAACATAACATATTGTACAAAAACATGATCTACGTATCAACGCTTATGTCGAAATGTTTTCATTGTCAGCTAATTTATACAAACAAATACATATACTTCAGCACACTTTAATACTTAAAAACTCTAGCGTTTCATAACTCCAGTTAATAGCTTTACTTTTTATTTAGGTTTAAAAGTGTTGGAGAGAACAGTGCGACCTCCAAATGCACCCACTATATGTTATTTTAAAAGAATTCTTTAAAATATATTACGTATATGTTTCACTGGGTGTAAAATGGAGTATACAACAAATGCGTTACATTTAACTATTGCATAACAACGGACGCTTCATTAACATGTATGTTTCTGCAAAACTTTTTAGATAGCGCTCGTACAAATATGCCCGATACGGACGAGTATAATATCTATAAAAAAATCAAGGGGCCGCTGGAAAATAGTACAAATCAATGATTGATCAAATACGTAACGTAAAAAAGCCTTGTGTCTTAAGTGAAACTTAATCAGACGGTGGCATATATAGACATTGTTAAAACACTTAAAAAAGGATAAACTATTTATAACAAAATAATAAAGTATTAACTTCGAAAACAGACATCCAGGAGTCTGGTACCAGTAACATGAAATACAATTTGTAAATTGTTGGATAATTGATATATTTAAAATTTAAAATAATGCAAAACGGTACTTCATAGACGACCTTCAAATTCACGTATCAATCTAATGAAAACATAAAGTATATGAGTGTGTTTTTAATTCAATCTTAACTCTTTATGGAAACCGTAGAGACATTGTAAAATTATTCAAAGAGGAAAATTAAAACAGCGACTGTCAATATAATATACGATAGCTTTAACATGGACCTCATTAATTTAAGCGCATCATTCCACATAACCCATAAGGAAAAGCGATAAAAGATGACTCGATAACGACAAAATTGCCAGTGTAATAAAATAAAAATAAACACGGGAATATCAGAAACATCGCAGTGTGATGGAATAGTGGATACGTATAGATTTGTTAAAGGGGCCTTTTCACGTTTTGGTAAATTGATAAAATTATTTTCAAAAACTCTGTCAGAATCGCACATTTTCATTGTAATTATGATATTTGTGATGAAACAGTAATAATGAACATTTACCATGCTCTAAAATATCCATTATATGCATCTTTCGACGATTTAAAAACCTTTAAATTATAAAGCGTTGCAACGCGAAACGATTGAATAATTTGGAGAGTTATGTTGTTGTCGTTATATTTTGTGATACTACGAGGATTGCTTGTATAAAGTATAAAATACACCACTCATTTTATCAGCACGGATGGCCAAGTGGTCTAAGCGTTAGACTTTTACTTCAGAGTTCAGTTGTTTGAGCCCAGTTGTACGTAACTTTTTTCTTTTTTTTTTCTTTTTTTTTCTTGTGTTTTATTGAGCTTTTTAAACCCAATGTTTATATTTATCAATGTAAAGCATTTAATGACAAACTTCAATACTTGCCAAAATCTGGGAATAGGCCCCTTTAACATTTTCCCACTCTTTTCCTAGTTCAGAAGGTTACCCTGTATTTAGTGTTCATGGGTACTGTATTGATTGACAAATGACCCCTGGAATCAAGTCAAGGGCTAAATGGCCGTAATAATTATTTCCTGACAAATGCCCACAAAAATTATTTGGACGGTTAAAAACCTAACCTTAGACTAGATTATCGGATGTGTAGTCCAGCGATTATTTAATGAAACGTATATCGAACTTTTACACTTGTATGTAACTGACCATTAAAGGTGTTATAACTATAAAACATATAGAATAGAATGATATACAAAGTAAGAAGTTTGAACTCAAATTATGGTTAGTTTTTATGTTAAAGGAATACTATGCCACCCTACACTTGACATTTATTTTGGTTAAAATGCGAAATAAGTATACAGCTTCGGCGTTTTTAAAAATATATATAAAACAATTTTTTGCAATGTGCTATTAAATATCACGTGATAAATTAATGAAATGTTTTAGTTTGTAATATACCATACTGTAAACTCGGCAATGTATGAATATTGGAATGAGTTTGAAAATGTTCAGTGTTCAATTATTTATGCTCAAACAAGTATTTGATATTCTGCGCTTTGTGCTTGCCTGTGGTTATATGGAAATAGGAATCACAATGTTTTTATTTCACTCGCACTCTTCAACAGATGTGTTGTGGCATTATCTGTGTTAAAGGGACCTTTTCATGTTTTGTTAAATTGACAAAATAAAAAAAAAGTTGCAGATTTGCGAATTATCGTTGTAGTTTTGCTTTTTCAGAGGAAACAGTAATGCTGGACATTTACCATTCTCTAAAATATCTATTATATTCATCTTTTGACGATTTAAAAATCTGACAATTATAAAGCGTTACAACCGCAAAACGATTGAATAATTTGGAGAGTTCGTTAATCGTTATATTTTGTGACATTACGAGGATTGCTAATAAAAAGTATAAAAACATCATTTGGTAAATGAGCACGGATGGCCGATAGGTTTAAGTGTTAAACTTTTACTCCAAGTATCAATGGTTCGAGCCCAGTAAAGGTTTACTTTTTTAATTTTAGCTATTAGTTCCAATATTTACATTTATCAATTACAAACATTTAATGACAGACTTCAAAACATGCCAAATCTGTGAAATGGTCCCATTAAGAAACAGGTTACTATTAAATGTTTGTTGTTTTATTATGCAGTCAAACGTATCCATTTTGAGCGATTGCAGGATTTTATTTCAATTAAAGGGAACATATAGATGACATGCTGATTTCTTTTTGTGTTATTTATTGGGTCGTAAAAAGACCGATGTTAAGTTTTTTGTTTTTGTTGGTTTTGTTTTATATAAAAAACATTCAGAAAGTGTCATGAGAAATGCAGTTAAGAATGTGTGCTTCTAACAGCGTCTGTACAAGTAACGACATTTGTTCATGTTTACTGGTGCTGTCGTGCAACGGCAAATTGCTTTCGTGTATAAATTCTCTTGAAACTGGATGCTTCAAAACATGAATAATTAACTGTTCATTACGCTTAGAAAATCAATTGTCTTTTGAAGTCGCTTGATAGATTTCCAACCGAAGTTTTTTTTTGTCAAACCTCGATGGTAGAATTTGCGATGTGTTCATTAATTAGAAATAAACATGCACGTTAAATCTTTAGAGAAGATCTCTCCAAATTTATATTTTATAGTTATGTAGTCATGTTGTACAAAATATACTCCTACATATTCTTCCTACAACACAATTCTTTTACACGCATGTTTGTTTTATATGACCATAAATGAAATAAATGCGTGATTATAACATCTAAATTAAGCAGATCATTGTGTACAGAGAAACGGTAGATCTAAATAAATATTTATTTTTCGAAGAGGGTTGAGACTTTAAGCATATATATGTATCACGTCGAGCAGATTCAAGGTATGGAATGTGTCAATTTCGATTTTAACAATCGATTAATCACTGTTTTAAGGCACTTACAAATTCATTGACGTCCCGATTTTCCAGGCTGAGCTAAGCTACACCAAAAGCCTTATGATAAAGAAGAAGTTTAACAAAAGTAGGCAAGTTTTTACTGATTGGAAAACATTTATGAAAATTGAGAGGAGGCTTCAGTAGCCTTTCAATATATATTACAGACGACAGTAGGTGTATTCACTATTTTAAAACAATATTAAGGTTGAATAACATATATGCTTTGGTTTCATTGTATTCAAATCTGAAAAGCCGTGCTCGCGATCAAAAATAAATTGCGCGGATCACAATGAAACGAACATGTGTTTAATTTCCTTTGATTAAGCAACTGAATATTTTAGATTCAATTTCGGAACGCGTAAAAAAGACTTCACCTACGCCTCATTCTGAAAGGAACTTGTTCTTAAAAACGAATACATCAAATAATTAAAGACGCAATATAAATGAGAGACTTTTGGGATTGAGTTGAATGAGATAAACCCTTTTGCAATCATGCACTTAACGTTTTCTTTCTACATATACATAAGTAGTATTGACGCTCAAGTGGCTAAAGGTTTTCCGTTTTGCAACCGTTGCAAAAAGAGAACATACGTCAAGGTGCTTGTTTTCATATTGTCTGTGCATTCAGTTGTTTGCGTTGATTTAAATCTTTTTTAACGTACTTGTTTTGTTTTTACAGTTCTTTTCATCGTGTGGTATTTCATCTACCCCAGTATCAGAATTTTACCAAAGCTTGAAGACAACTACATACATGTCCAGCCTATCAAAGAGGACAATGCAGTCACTGGACAGCAAGGAACAGAGCGTCTTCAGTTCATTAACGTTACGACAATTCAATATCTCAATGATATTCCATTGGAAAGAGGGTTCCAGCCTTTCATTGACGTAGAATTTCCACACATTGAGACTGACGTACCCAGAATACCACATAACATCCACCAAATATGGATACGTCATCATAACAGTACTGAAACCGATATTGAGGTGCCTGAACAGTTTGAACAATACATGAAGACATTTCCAAAATGGAATCCAAGCTGGAAGTATTACTTCTGGACGCATAGGACGTCAAGAAAGCTGATAGAAGAGAGACATCCTGAGTTGTTAACCTTTTATGACAAAACCTTGGTGCCGGTTCAAAAATCTGACCTGATGCGTTACGTTGTTGTCTACGAATTCGGTGGCCTTTATGCTGATTTGGACACATCATGCCTACGATCGTTGGATATAGTGACCACTAAATACGCATGCATTGTTTTACCCGAACCGTTTGAAGATGGTATTATATGGGAAAATATCCCTTACAGGATACCAAATGGAGTCTTCTTTTGTCGTGCAAAACATCCCTTTCTGGAACAGGTTCTGCGGACGATATCCGGAATAAAGACCGTTGAAGCCAATCCTACTCTCATCGGTCCACTATTTTTCACAAACCAGTACAGACGTTACAGCAACATAAGCGATAAAGACGTGTACAGAGTTAACATCAGCGGCGATACCAGCAGTCCCTATTTCTACAAAGGAGAACTTCCGGAAACGCACGACGACGCAATCTACATTCCGAACACGAGGTACTTTCTAGACCAACCACATCCTTGGCACAGAGACAAAATCAAACGTATTTGTGAAAATCCGAGTAATGCAACGCTTATTATCAAGAGGATGTGTTACGTTTATACGAGAAGGGGTTTCGATCGTAAGCCAAGTAACTTCACCTTTCTAGAGCACGCATATACCTTTTCATTTAATTCGGCAATCGATTGGTCTAAAAGAAAATATATACCAGTGAAAATGATCCAATCTAACGTTCAAACATACAAAAGAAGTGCAGGAAATGTACTTGAAGCTGTTAATTTTCTACTGTACTCTAACTCTGTCACTGTGGGCAGCCTTGGTAAACTTCAAATGTCAGAGTCGTCAAATGTGCGCGTGTTTGACACGTCAGTGGACTATTCCAATGCGAAACAGATCTTCAAATGCGTTGATATTAGAATCGAATATCTGGCAACCACTCCGATCTGCGTTTATGACCCAATGACCGATATTTATGTATCTAAGGACATAATCAGCAAAGGGAGTTTCGAAGGTGATTATATCAAAGAAGTGGTAACAATACTGCAAGATAATCTCAGTCTATCCTTCCTGGACATAGGTTGTAACGTGGGTGTCTTCACGCTGGCTGTCGCCAAGTTTGGACGGGAGGTGATCGCTCTGGACGCTAACCGAAAGAATCTGGAGATGGTTGCGACATCTCTTGTGAAGGGAAATCTCACGGGAAAGGTTAAATTGATCTGGAATGCACTCTCGGACAGGGTAGAAGCAGTTCGATTTAAACACAAGGAAGGAAACATCGGTGCATTGCAAATGGAAAGCGGAATAAACGCCACAAATGATAGCAGGGATGAAGAAAGCTCCATGGCAATCGTGCTGGACGATTTAGTGCCGCTATTAAGAAAACAATCAGTGTTTGTTAAAATGGACATAGAATCCTACGAGTATAAAGCCATGTCAGGTGGGAAGAAGTTCTTTGAGGAAGTCGATGTAAGATTTTTGTTAATGGAATGGGATTTTCATAGAACGTCAGTCGAAGGTTCAAGAATTATACAATTCATGACAGAGAGGCGGTTTAAACCGGTTTTGCCGTTACAGAGGCTGGTTCCATTGAAAGTTGAAAACCGGAATGCCTGGCCTAACGAAATTATGTGGATAAGAATTTAAATAGTGTCACGTAACATTATAATAGGACGAATAACGTTTCCGATCACAATTTTAAACAGTTTCACAATATGCATTTATTTATTTCAGATTTTTTTAAATGTTATCTATTTTACTTTTAACGTCAAAGTAATGTCTTTGTTATCGGTATTAGTACATCACACACACCTTCATCAAAAGTTCCATTCTTCATAATATTTAGCCATGAAATATAATCTGGGCAATCATTCACTTAAAGAAATGAATACTGACATGTATCATTTGAATCTGTTTTGGTTTAATTATTAATGAACACGTGTATTTCATTCAAATGACAGCCGGTTGTTAAGCTGTCAACTATTTTCCTAGTTCAGAAGGTTATCCAGTATTTAGTGGCCATGCGTACTGTAGTGATTGACAAATGTCACAAGGGATTGCGTAGCTATTCTTTATACTATTCGCAACTTTAATATTGCCTTTCTGTTACTTTGTTTAAGTCAATTCTCGAACATTATTAATTCAAGCTTGATCATGGTCTATGTTAAAGGAATAACTCTCCTATCCATGACAAAGGTCGAGTACCTTAAAGGGGCCTTTTCAAAGATTTTGGCATGTATTTAAGTTTGTCATTAAATTATTGCTTTAATTTGATAAATGTAAACATTGGAGCTAAAAGGCTCGAGTAAAAAATAAATAACAAGAATAACATTAAAGAAGGAAAAAAAGGAACCCCCAACTGGGCTCGAAGCACTGACACATGGAGTCTTGGAGTAAAATTCTATCGCCTAGACCACTCGGCCATCTGTGCTTATACAAGGACATATGTATTATTGTTTCTTCACAAAAATCAAAACTAAAACGAAATTTTGCGAATCTGAGACATTTTTTTTATTTTGTCAATTTACCAAAACGTGAAAATACCCCTTAAACATGTTAATAGTCATATCTCGGTTTTCGCTAGATTTGGGAAAAAATATTAATCCCCTTTAACGAACAAAGCTGTCCCTTTAGAAACAGCTTCAAAATCACATACCATGCACACCATTATTCTTTAATGGAAACTACTATTGATTAAACCCAGCGTTGATTGGACCATGCAATTAGTGATTTTTTCCAAGGTATAGTATGGGATAATGCTGTCTCATATCTGATTAACAGCTTGAAAACACCGATTTCGGACTTTAAAGAATTACGCATATGGAACATATGTATAACAACCTTAATCTATACATAGATCAAGTTATTTTCGATAACTTTCTTTGATTTTAGACTTGTTTTATTAATTGAGCTTTCTAGTTCAAAGATATACATTTATCAATTTCAAGCATTTTATGACAAAATTCTATACATGCAAAATGTGTGAAAAAATATTTAAGAAATTAGTTACAACTAAATATTTAATGTATTATTATGCCGTTAAACGTATCCATTTTGAACGATTGCATGATTTAATTTCGAACTAAAACAGGCAGAAAGTGTCATGTGAAAAGCAGTTAAGAATGCGTGCTTCTAACAGCGTCTGTACAATTAACGACCTTTGTTCATATTTACTGCTGTTGTCGAGCAACGGCAAATTGCTGTCATGCATGATTTCTCTAGCAACACTGATGGTTTAAAACATGAATAGTTTACTGTTCATTACGCTTAAAACATCAATTGTCTTCTGAAGTCGCTTGATAGATTTCCGACTGAAGTTTTTAATTGCCAATAAAAACGCGATGGGAGTTGTTGCGATGTGTTAATTAATTAGAAATGTACATGCAAGTTAAATCTTTAGAGCACATCTCTCCAAATGCAGCTTTTTCTATTTATGTAGTCATTTTGTATAAAATATATATTTACATATTCTTCGTACATTACAAATCTTTTACACAACTATATGTTTTATAAGATCATAAATGAAATATTATTACACTGTTATTTCATGGGTTTCGACGATAAATTATTAAACGCACATCGCTTAAGCGTAAAAGGTTTCGTGTCCTGCGGGGGAACACAATATTCTTTGCATAAAAATATAGTGTTCATAAATAGTTTGGTTTAATTATATTAATGGTAATGTTCCACATCGTTTTTCTTCATTTCATTCTTAATCGAAAATGAAAAACACATCAAGCATTCAACCGTGAACATGTAGCCGATATAAAAAGGCTTCTGGACATGTAAAGCCAAAGTGAACATGACAACCAACATTTTCGTCGTTTAAATCATTAAGTTGTAAGATAAAATTACCATATATTACTAATTCTCAGTATCGAATGTTGTTTTTTTATTCTGATTATTGCTTTTTTCAACAATGCTGTGACAACATAACAACACCAGCATAGTCATCTTTTGTAAGCAAAGAAGGATGGAAATTTTGTTTATCGAATCCCCTAGGAATATTATAATAAGTGCCAATATGTTTATAATTAAATTTGCGTCACCTATTGGTTTGGCGATGCTTCAATTATTTTTTATTATACCAGACAATGGATGGGAAGAGAAGCAAGTACAATTGTGACAGCATCCTTGGAGACTGAATCTCAACAACAAAACAAACGTTTGAGGTTTATTAATTAAGAGGGCAACATCCTAGTACAATAAATATTTATAAAAAAATGATTAAAATTTTAAAAATATACCACAATATTATATAATATGTACATAAAATGATACTTTAAGCGAGACGAATGTAATTGTTATATATAGTAAATATGTAATATCAATTTCGAACCTCTTTTACCTAATTAAGAAAAATAAATTGTATTTTGTTTGTTCGGCTTTTGTTTTGTATCAAATGTTGTCATTGAGTGATAACGCAATACTAAATGACAAGGTTACAGCCCTGCTATAACAAAGTGTAACTCGCTCGTCAAGTATGGTCACATCTTCCATACAATTACACATACCAAATGATTAATGTTTATAGTAAGCACATTTGAACTGTGGATTAAGATCATAATTTAGCCATAGGTATTCATTGTGACATTTTGCCAAGGTACAATTTGCGAATGGATCATCTAGTATATCCAGTTTCAATCAACATCGAACGAAACTTTCGTATCAATAGAACAGATATTCTAACTAGAAATGACACATATATTATCTTAGTTTCATAATTTTTAAGAGTGCATATGTGAATGTAGTTGCACGGACGTTTTATTAAAGTCATACAAACAAACACCCTTCAAACTAAATAATGCGCATTGTATACATACATACAATGCAACATAAAATATTGTGCAAACATCGTGATCTACATATCAACGCATATGTTGAAATGTTTACATGGTCAGCTTATGTATACACACACATAAATATACTTCAGCACATTTTAATATTTAAAACTCTAGCGTTTCATAACTTAAGGTAATTGCTATATTGAGCGTTAAGGGTGTTGGAGTGAATAGTGCGAGCTCCAAATACACCCACTATATGTTATTTTAAAAGAATTCTTTAAAATAAATTACGCATATGTTTAACTGCGTGTAAAATGGAGAATACAACAAATGCGTTACATTAATCAATTTCTTAACAACGGACGCTTCATTCACGTGTATGTTTCTGTACATCTTTCTAGACAGAGCTCGTACAAATATGCCAGATGCGGACGAGTATAATATTTATCAAAAAACAAGGGGCCACAAGAAAATAGGACAAATCAATGATTGATCAAATACCTAAAAAGCATTGTGTCTAAACTCAAACGGTTGTATATATAGACATTGTTAAAACACTAAAAAAATGAGTAACTAATTATTAAAAAAAAAAAACAATAAATTATTAACTTCGCAAACAAACATCCAGAGGTTTGGCACCAGTAACATGAAATGCAATTTGTAAATTGTTGGATAATTTATATATTTAAGCATTCAAATAATGAAAAACGGTACTACATAAACGACTATCAAAGTCACGTATCAATCTAATGAAAACATACAGTATATGAGTGTGTTTTTAATTCAATCTTAAATATATATGGAAACCGTAGAGACATTTTACAATAATTCAAAGAGAAAAAATAACACAGCGACTTTCAATATATTATACGATAGCTTTATCATGGACGTCATTAATTTAAGCGTATCATTCCACATAACCCATATCGGAAAAGCGATAAAAAAAAGTACTCGATAATGACATTTGCCAGTGTCAAGGCAATAAATATAAACAAGTGAATATCAGAAACATCGCAGCGTGATGGAATAATGGATACGTATAGATTTGTTAAAGGGACCTTTTCACGTTTTGGTAAATTGACAAAAGTATTAAAACAACGTTTCAGAATCGCAAATTTTCGTTGTCAATATGATATTTGTGATGAAACAGTAAAAATGAACATTTACCATGCTCTAAAATATCCATTATATGCATCTTTCGACAATTTAAAAACCTTAAAATTATAAATCGTTGCAACGCGAAACGATTGAATAATTTGGAGAGTTCTGTTGCGATATATTTTGTGATACTACGAGAATTGCTTATATATATCATAAAGTATAAAATACACCACTAATTGTATCTGCACGGATGGCCGAGTGGTCTAAGCGTTAGACTTATACTTTAGGGTTCAGTGATTTTAGCCTAGTTGAAGGTTCCTTTTTTCCTTTTTTTAAATTTATTCTTGATTTTTACTTGACCTTTTTAAATCCAATGTTTTTATTTATTAATTTAAAGCCTTTAATAACAAACCCCAATACTTGACAAAATCTGAGAAAAGGCCCATTTAACTTTTTTTTCCCACAATTTGCCTAGTTCAGAAGGTTATCCAGTAATTAGTGGTCATGCGTACTGTATTGATTGACAAATTCGGCTTGGAATCAAGTTAAGGGCTATATTTAAATAAGAATTATTTCCTGACAAATCGACGCAACAGTTATGTGGATGGTTCAATAATCTAATCTCAGACTAGATTATCGGATGTGTAGTCCAGCGATTAATTAATGTCACGTTTATCACTATTTGACACGTTTATGTCATTGACCATTTAAACAATTGTAAAAAATAAAGAATATAAAACAGTATAATATTCGAAGTAAGTAGTTTAAACTTTTCTTCTCAGTAGTTTTGATCTTAAGGGAATATCATGCCCCCATAAACATAGCATTTATGTTGGTCAAAATGCAGGGATAAATATACAGTATATTATAAACTGTCTCGTTTTTACAATTACATGTATGTATACAACAGTGTATTTCAATACGCTACTAAGTATCAAGTGATAAATTAAATAGATATTTTAGTTTGTGATAAGCGGCAAAGCCATACTGTAAACTGCTTAGAGGCATTCAACAATGGAGTTGCTTGCGTCTGCCTAAGTGCATGATGAGTTTATACGATTATTGATACGATTGTTTAAGTCGAGTCTCTAACATTATTAATTCAAGCTTTCCACGTAGACCGCTTGATCATGGTCGATCACTATGTGGTCGGAATTGTAAATGCGCTTATGATATATCCAATGCGAATTAATGTTTGTTGATCTATTCATGTATGCATACAAATGGAACAATTATTAGCAGGGCCGTATGCAGGATATTTTGACTGGGGGCCCAAGCGGGGAGGGTGCGAGAGGGGCCTCCCCTTCCGAATTTCAAGTTTTTATTAATTTGGCACTTTTTAAGGTGAATTTTTATGCTTAAAAAAACTTATTTTGTGATATAAATGTATGGAATATAACATGTAAATCATCAACTTTCTGAAGTCTAGAGCTTTACAGATTGGTGTGAAATTCACACCGATGTTTAAAGCTTTGTATTTCAGAAATGTGTGATGTTTGATGAAGAAGGAAAGCAAACTTTAAAAATCAAACAACTTTATTAAGAAATATATAAAAACGTATGACTGACATATAACCATACTATTATTTTCTCCTTGAATTCAAATTTCCTCTAAAGTTTCATAATAAATTCGTAATTAAATGTATCATCTACTACACATTTTCACTTTCACCTTCATCAACACAGATTAACCATCACAATCGTCTACAACTCCGACATTTGTTTGGAATTTTCTCTATAATAACCGTGTGCGGAGGTTTTTTAACCAACGCTTTCAGATATTGAGCAGATTTTTGGTATCCGGAGAGGCGCCCCCCTCGGAGAGGTGCTCCCCGGAGAGGTGCCCCCTAATTTTAAGGGGGCAGAGAGGTGCCCTCCAAGCAAATCTGGAGGGGTGGATAAGTGCCCCATGTCAGAATTTAGTAACCGGATATCTGCCCCCATCACAATAATTTAAATGGCGGATAAGTGCCCCCATTGGGACTTTCGTCTTTTCCAGTTTGCAATCAACCCAGACACTTGCCGTAAGAACAATTCGCAATTTATCGCACCACCTGGTGCTCTTCCATGGACAATGGCGCCAAGACGTATGAGGCGAACAGAACAACTGCGGCAGAGAAGAGGCAAGCCCGAAAGGCCCGTGTTGCAAGCCCAACTGGAGACGTCCCACTCCTCCCCTTTGTACAAGAATATTCCGTGCCAGGATCGGCCTCAGCAGCCATTTGCGCACACACAGACAAAGCAAGTCCCAGACCCAAAGATGACTTGAGTGGTCCTAGTCGAGACGACGGACGAACGAATGAACAATCCAAATTGTTAACGGAATAATTTAGAAACAAATAAATGTATTTATGTACAATAATTTCTATCGTAGGATTTGATGGATTGTAATAAATATAAATGTTAAATGGATACTTCATGTGTTTACTTCTATCCTTATCGCAATATTTGATGAATGAGCAATGTCATTATCAATTAAAGTATGCTAGTAATCATTATATTCTTTGTTAACTTCTGTCATCACCTTATTTTCATCATACTTAATCTATGTATTTTACTTATGTTATTTTGTATTTTGCTTCAGATGAGGGATGAAGTAATATGTGAATCGCGCTCTGAGAAACAAACCTTTATTGGTTAATCACATAACAAGTGACATATGAGTCATTAGTAAGTTACCGTTCGCGAACTGTAGATTCCATTTTTGTGCAAAAAATTATATAATAATAAAGTATGGACATGACATGATTACTTGACATTGCACATGTTCACGCTATTTCCGCGCGTTGTTGTAGCAGAAAAGCATCGAATATATGCATTTTCAGTTGAGCCCATGTAAGGAATTGATAGTAATAGTTTACCTGGACTAAATGAGCATTTTCACATGTTGTATGCCAATGTTCAATTAGTTTCATTTAATTAAAATCATGACCATACCGATAACAAACTTTTTTTAATAGACGCCGCAGACGGCAAATGTTTAGATTCTCGATCAAAACTTTTTCACAACGGCGAGAAATCTCTTCACATTTTGCCGTTTTCATTAATAATAATAATATTTATCCTATTATTTAACATACTAGTAGTTGAGTTGTCATAACACTGGTATTAATGGTATGACTTCAATAGAGTGGTCCGATCTTATGAAATGTAATTTGTTTGACCTAGGTATCAAAGTATCGGTGGATTACTTGTTAACAAAATCGATTGTGATTGTGTTTAACTTGTATTTAGCCAAAGGGTTTGTTAATCTGCCTTAGTTTTACAACAGCATTTCAAAGTGGAATAAACGCTTAAGCTATTATAATAATAGCATTACTGCAGGGCGTCCATCTGAACCAAACAATTACGCAGTTTCTGCATGACTTGTACGTTCGGTCAAGTTTCTCGATGGATCAGTTAGAATAAACAGCACATACATGTGTATCATTTAAAAGGATAGTAACAAATGATCGGATATACAACTCCACACACACGAACACACACGCACGCACGCACGCACGCACGCAGGCACGCAGGCACGCAGGCACGCACGCACACAGGCACGCACGCACGCACGCACTCACGCACGCACGCACACACACACACACACACTGTGATTTACTATACGAATACTCGTAGGGAAAAAGCAACACACACACACACACAATTTTCCTCGTTTATAAGGCACCACCTGAATAGACAAATCCTGCAGGATCAATCTGCTCAGGGTGTACTTTAAGGGGAAGACAAAATTTAGGGGGAACTTATCCGGGTCATCAATTCTGACAAGAGGACATTACTTCGCCCCCTAATTTTTAGCAGGAGGGAAGTTCTCCGCCAAATAAAAAAACATTGAGGGGTCATATATCCGCCCAGTGAAAAATCTTTGAGGTGGCACCTCTCCCGGGGGGGGGGGGGGCGCCAATCCTAGAGTCAGATTTTTGGAGTACATGTAATAGTACCCGAGCCGACAATGACCAATCGAACTATAACAACCGTGTTCAGGAGGTTTTTTACGCAACTCTTTCAAATGTAGAGCTGATGTTTATGCTCCCGGTAGGATGGCATATAGCAGTCGGACTGTCCGTCCGTCCGTCTGTCCATCCGTCCGGCATTTCATTTTCCGGCTTTTTTTCAAATAGCTTTAAGATATTGACATAATATTTGGTGTGTGAGTCTAGCTACATGACTTACAGATGTGTGAAGTGTCAGTTTCGTTCCGATTCATTTATTTTTGAGAAGTTATGGGCCTTGGAGTTAGACAAAGACGATTATCAACATCACCGCCTTATTGCTTCCAACATTATTTGTTTTTCACAAATTATTAACGTCAGCAATGTCCAGACCTACGAATTCCTGTGTCAGTTGTTTCCATTCGCTGCTGCTCTTTCCTTGGTCAATCAAAAAACCTGTTTAATCAAGCATTCAAGATCCCAAGGGGTAATTGATTGATCGGGGATGTGGGTACAAGGTGATAAGAAAATATTGCCTAAGGGCTTATCTCCACTGGCGAGTATTTTAGCGCTAATCCTTTTGTTTAACAGGGACAAGAAAACACGCCTGCTCTTTTGTATTGAGTGAAAGTGTACTGTGTTTCAGGAGAGAAAAATTTGCAGTAGGCCCATTATTATAAAAAAACATAACTCAACAGCCAGCTGAGAGGGCCCGGATTAAGGATTAATGAATTGCAGGAAATGTAATTGTATTTACCTTAAAATAGTTAACTGTGTAAAAATACGCTTTGAGCACATATTAGTTGTATATATTTAAAATTGTTAACAACGTCTGTATTAATATAATTATTCTGCGAATTCAAATGTATATGCATTATTAGCTTATCTCCAATACAGAATTGGGATCGTGATTTATATTTACTAAACACCTTTTATCTACCTATTGATTTTTTGTTGTTATTATTTCATTTATTTTTTCTCGGAAATGCGGAAATGAGATTGTCTTAGCATGTTGACATATCCTTTGTAAATGTATGCGTTATGACAATGTACAATGTACAAGTCTTGAATAAAATTTCTGTCAGTCTGTCCGTTAAAGAGGAATGACTATCAGTATATTCGATAATCCATGACTAACGTCGACCACTTTAACATCTCTATAGACATATCTCGGTTTTCGCTAGATTTGGGAAAAAACATTAATCCTCTTTAACGAACAAAGCTGTCCCTTTAGAAACAGCTTCAAAATCACATACCATGCACAGCATTATTCTTTAATGGAAACTACTATTGATTAAACCCAGCGTTAATTGGACCGTGGAACTAATGAGTTTATCCAGCGCAGTATGGGATAATGTTGTGTCATATCTGGTTAACAGCTTGAAAACACCGACTTCGGACTAAAAAAAACTTGTGTCAGCAGAAGACTTTTGTTTGATTTTATTTTATTATATGTTTGAATAAGGTAACAATAATGACAAAGTGATGCTCACATGTGTAAAGTTTAATGTGTATACCTCACAGTCTTAAATACATTTATGGTAAAAGCGAACATTAGGGGGATTGCGATTTTGCAAAATCAACAAGTTGTTGCGAATTGTAAAAACTAGCAACCTGCTTAATGTGACTCGTATTTTATTGTCACTTCAAGATGTTACGACACTTTTTTTGTTTACGTCAGAAAATTGAATTACTTAGGGCAAAATGTGCAGGATTTATATTAACGATAGGTGAGTGATTTAAAATATTTGTTTTTATATGGTGCTGATTAATTGATCTATTGATGTTAAAGATTTCAATTAGTTAAAGAATTGCAACTGCACACACATTTGGGATAATATTTATTTAGATTTGACATTATCTAGTTTTTTGTACATGAAAATTCGGTAAGTGTATGCAAAAAATAAAAAATGATGTTATGATGTTGCTTTCATAAAAGAAAATCAAAGAATTGGTAATAAATGGTTTGCAGTAATAAAGAAACAAACAAAAGATAAAGTGCGCACACAAATGAAAAAGTATATTGGTCCATAGAACTCTTGTGATTTTATTTAATGGGCTGAAGATACTTACTGTGGTTGGTCGGCTATGATTTTTGCTTTAGATTAATTAGGATAAACCTCCAGATATTAAAGTTAATTGAAAACCAAACCTTAAGCACCCCATACTCTGCCCTTCGTTTGTCACGAGCAACAGTTGAAATCCCACATTGGTACAAGTCATGGGTAGTTTATAACAATCACTTACATTATTTAAGGACGAACATATTGTGATTATATAAAGAGATCATAATCCGCAATATATGAATCTTTCAATATGTTTTGTAAAAATGTTCAATGTTCCATTACTTATGCCCACACACGTATTAAGTATTCATAGCTGTGTTATATGAAAATTGGAATCAACATGTTTTTATTTCACTCCCACTCTTCAACAGATGTGTTGTGGCATTATCTGTGATAAAGGGACCATTTTATGTTTTGTTAAATTGACACAGTTGAAAAAAGTTTCAGTCAGATTTGCAATTTTTGTTGTTGTTATGCTATTTGAGAAGAAATAGTAATGATCGGCTCCGTAATGATCAGCATGCCATGCTCTAAAATATCCATAAGATCTTCTTTTTTGACGATTCGAAGTCCCGAAAATTATCAAGCATTACAAACGCAAAACCATTGCATTATTTGGAGAGTTCTGTTGTGATCGTTATATTTTGTTAACTTATGTAGATTGCTTATATTAATGAAATACATAATTTTGTAAATGAGCACGGATGGCCGATTGGTAAAAGTGTTACACATTTGCTCCAAGTATTAATAGTTCGAGCCCAGTAAAGGATTACTTGTTTCTTCTTTAATTTTTGTCTTGTTTTTTAATTGAGTTGTTTAGTTCCAATATTTACATTTATCAGTTACAAACATTTAATGACAGACTTAAAAACAATGCCAAAATCTGTGAAAAGGTCCCTTCAAGAAACAGGTTAATATTAAATGTTTCTTGTTGTATTATTCAGTCAAACGTATCCATTGGAACGATTGCAAGATTTTATTTTAATTCAAGGTAACATATAGATGACATGCTGATTTCTTTTTGCTTTATCAAATGGGTCGTAAAAAGACCGATGTAAATTTTGATGTTTTCGTTGGTTTTGTTTTATATAAAGAACAGGCAGAAAATGTCATAAGAAAAGCAGTTAAGAATGTGTGCTTCTTACAGCGTCTGTACAAGTAACGACCTTTGTTCATGTTTACTGGTGTTGTCGTGCAACGGCAAATTGCTTTCGTGTATAAATTATCATGCAACTGGATGCTTCACATCATGAATAATTTACTGTTCATTGCGCTTAAGAAAATCAATTGTCTTTTGAAGTCGCTTGATAGATTTCCAACCGAAGTTTTTTTATTGCCATTCAAACCGCGATGGGTGATTTTGTGATGTGTACATTAATTAGAAGAAAACACATACAAGTTAAATCTCTAGAGCAGATCTCTCCAAATGCAGCTTTTGTAGTTATGTAGTCATGTTGTGCGAATATAGTCTTACTCTTCGTACAATACAAATCTTTTACACAAATATATGTTTTATATGACCATAAATGAAATTAATACATGTTCTTGTTAATTCATGCGTTTTGACGATACATTAAAATAAACACATCGCTTGAGCGTCTAAAGGTTTTGCGTACTTTGCGTACTGTGGCGTCATTAATATAAACATAATACAAAACCTCCTTTTGTAAATAAAGGCCAACGACCGATGATTGCATGTGTCACAAAAGGATGAAACAACATAGATATTTTAAATACTAAAAATGTCATTATCAAATACATTGCTTACATTATTTGTATAAACTTTAAAAATATTACGAATTTGTGGATACAAATGTGTTTGTTAGCTTAAAATCATCTTTCATTAAATTGTCAATAATTCCAACAGCATTCGTATAGTATGATACCAACTTCAAATTTGAAACATTCGATCGGTTTTTAAGCATTTAAAGCCATACGCTTCCGATTGTTAATTTGTGATTAGAACATGTATATTAAGCAAATCATTGTGTACAGCGAAAAGGTAGATCTAAATGAAGATATATTTTCCGAAGAGGGTTGAGATTTAAAGCATCTATATGTATCACGTCAAGCAGATTCAAGGTATAGACTATGTCATGTGTCAATCTCGATTTTATCAATCGATTAAGCATTGTTTAAAGGCATTTACAAATTCATTTACGTCCTCATTTTCCAGGCTGAGCCAAGCTACATCAAAAGCCTTCTGATAAAGAAGTTTAACAAACTTAGGCAGGTTTTTACTCATTGGAAGACATTAATGAATATTGAGTGGAGGCTCCAGTAGCCTTTCAAGATAAATTACAGAGGCCAGTATGTGCATTCAATTTTGTTTTAAACCAATATTAAGGGAAAATAACATATATGCTTTAGTTTCATTGTACTCAAATCTGCAAAGCCGTTCTCGAGATCAAAAATAAAACTAACATCAAAACACGCGGATCCGAATATAACGACATAAGTTTGATTTTCTTTGATTAGGCAACTAAAGCTATTAGATTCAATCACGGAACGCGTCAAAAAGACTTAACCAACGCCTCATTCTGAAAGGAACTTTTTCTTAAAAACAAATTTAACTAATCATTACAGATGCAAAATAAATGAAAGACTTAAAGGGGCCGTTTAACAGATTTTGGCATGTATTGAAGCATGTCATTTAATGCTTGATATTGATAAATTTGAACATTTGACCTAAAATCTCCAGTTAAAAAAACAACAATACAATTTAAAAAAAAAAACATCAACAGGGCTCGTACCACTGACCCCTGCGTCATGCAGTAAAAAGTCTCCCGCCTTGACCACTCGACCACCCATGCTCATGCTTAGAGCGGATATCTTTTTTACCTTTATAAGCAAACCTCGTAGTTTCCCAAAATACATGTATAACTACAACAACAGAACTTTCCAAATTATTCAATCATTTCGCGTCGCACAACGCTTTATCATTTTCAGGTTTTCAAATCGTCAAAAGATGCATATAATGGATATTTAAGAACATGGTTAATGGTCAGTATTACTATTTCCTCAAAAATATCATAACAAAAACGAAAATTCGCGATTCTGCAACATTTTTTTAATTTTGTCAATTTACCAAAACGTTAAATGGCCCCTTTAAAGCTTGAGTTAAACTAGATAAACCCTTTTGCAATCATGAACTTAAAGTTTTCTGTTTACATATACATAATCAGTTTTGAAGATCCAGTTGCAAGGTTTTCCGTTTTGCAACCTTTGCAAAAAGAGAACATACGTTGGGATGCTTGTTTTCTAATTGTCTCTGCATTCGGTTGTTTGCGTTGATTCAAATCTTTTTAAACGTACTTGTTTTGTTTTTACAGTTATTGTCATCGTGTGGTATTTCATCTACCCCAGTATCAACATTTTGCCATGGCATAAAGACAACCACACGCATGTCCAGTCTATCAAAGATGACAATGCAGTCACTGGACAGCAAGGAACAGGGCGTCTTCAGTTCATTAACGCTACGAAAATTCAATACCTCAATGATATTCCATTGGAAATGGGGTTCCAGCCTTTCATTGACGTAGAATTCCCGCACGTGGAGACTGACGTACCCAGAATACCACACAACATCCACCAAATATGGATACGTCACCATAACACTACTGAAACCGATATTGAGGTGCCTGAACAGTTTGAACAATACATGAAGACATTTCCAAAATGGAATCCAAGCTGGAAGTATTACTTCTGGACGCATAGGACGTCAATAAAGTTGCTAGAAGAGAGACATCCCGAGTTGTTAACCTTTTATTACAAGACCTTGGTGCCGGTTCAAAAATCTGACCTGATGCGTTACGTAGTTGTATACGAATTCGGTGGCCTTTACGTAGATTTGGACACATCATGCCTACGATCGTTGGATATAGTGACTACAAAATACTCATGCATTGTTCTACCTGAACCGTTTGAAGACGGCATTATATGGGAAAATATCCCTTACCGGATACCAAATGGAGTCTTCTTGTGTCGTGCAAAACATCCCTTTCTGGAACAGGTTCTGCGGACTATATCCGGAATAAAGACCGTTGAAGCCAGTCCAACTCTCATCGGTCCACTATTTTTTTACAAGCCAGTACAGACGTTACAACAACATAAGCGACAAAGACGTGTACAGAGTTAACATCAGCGGCTATACCAGCAGTCCCTATTTCTACAAAGGAGAACTTCCTGAAACGCACAGCGACGCAATCTACATTCCGAACATGAGGTACTTTCTAGACCAACCACATCCTTGGCACAGAGACAATATCAAACGTATTTGTGAAAACCCGAGTAATGCTACGCTTATTATCAAGAGAATGTGTGTCGTTTATACGAGAAGGGGTTTCGATCGCAAGCCAAGTAACTTCACCTTTCTAGAGCATGCGTATACATTTTCATTCATCGATTGGTCGAAACGGAAATATATTCCAGTAAAAAAAGATCCATTCTAACGTTCAATGAAAGTAAAATATTGATCTAATGCAACGGTAAACTTTTAACAAGTGTTTTTATCTCTAATATTTTCCTATTTAATTCCTTATGTTCTTGCTATATGTAACACGCCTTACAATGTAACAGATATCAGCAGTGGCCAGTGACTTTCTATATGGCGATACAAAATCGTTCAAATAAAACACCAGGTCAAGATTTCACTTAATATGTTTTAAGCATCGGATCAAGTCGATTATTTCATTGAACACTATTAATAGTGCCATTTTTGATGAACACAATAATTGTTGTTTCGTCTTGTTCAGATTTCATTATCATGTTAAGGTGGAAATAATTTTACTCTAAAATGTGTGCCCACTTTAGTTTATATTCAAACAAGGTCCGTGACCTTTAAGACCTAGCATGAGTTCTGGGTATACCAATCGTAAAAAACTTGATCTGGCGACCTCGTTTTTGATCCCATTGAACTAAGATTCAAACACTAACCTCATTATGTCAAGATAAACATTCTGATCAATTTTAATCAAACAAGAGGCATATATGTCGATGCTGGAATGGTTATAAGGTTCTCCTAAGTTAAACGTTATACGAACTTGCTTTTGGAAAACAACATGACGCAGATTTGATCTCGGCATACTAGTAAATATTGTCATGATAAGCATTCAAAGAAAGTTTCGTGAAGTTTGTTTTCAGCTTTGACCTCGTGACTTACTTTTTGGATCACGTGGCACTGATTTGAACTCGGCATTTAAATTGCCAAGTCAAAGAAAAACATTCTTTCTGACAACGTTTTATTAAGATATTATAAAACATAAATGGCATGTACAGCGAAAACGAGCTTAACATTGAGGACACACGACAGCGACGACGGACGCTTGACAAAGACTGACCCAAACACCTCAACATTAACTTTTCGTGCTCAGATGAGTTTATAAGTGGTAAGCTAACACAGACGTTAAATCTTCGCATAAAGAAGCTCCAAAAGTGCAAATGTACGTAAATCGTTTTTTCCAGCTTCCTAAATAGTCTTCAAAATAAATTTGAAGAAATCGTTTTAAGGTTCATGTAGAGGCTTCATTTTGTAAAATATAGGACCCCTAGCATTGAACTCAAATTTGACTAAAGGAAGAGTGCCACATTGAAAATGTATACATATTTGCTTTAAAGGATGTTTTTCCTTCAAACTGCTACCAATTTTGTACATCAACGTATCATACCATCTACAAAATCAATCAAAATACAAAGCGATTTTAACACTAAAATATACATTATTTTCAAAAATCTGAATCATGTTTATTCCACGTATTTCGGCGGAAAATTATATAACGAGTTAATAATATCGACATTGACGAGGGCAAGTTACGCTTAAATAGTAAAAAAAGTTTACATATCTAGAAATATCAAAACTCGAACACATGTCATTTCATTGCATGCATAGGGGCAGTCATTTTTAAATTAATAAAATAGAAAGAAACAGGCTAAAAACTCACTCATCGCCTAATTGACATTCCAAACGGTTGACGATGACAAATGCATTGGATTGTAATCTTTCCGTTGATGTTTGCAAACTGCACGATCAGACCTCATAAACACTCAAAAGAATAACTATGTAAGAAGCATTTCATTAATGTTTACAATTGTTGTCGAATCACATGTATTATATTATTGCGCATAAAATAGTACGCTTACAGACTGACAGAAAGATCGATACGTAACTCCGTTAAATTCATCACGGTATACTAGTCTATTGATAATATATAATAATACATCGCTTTAACAATCTAAAAGTAGAAATAATTCTTTTAAACGGAGTTTTAAATAACGAAAGTGAAAACAACGGAAGTTGGATGGATATTCTGTGAGATGCACTTCGGCTCCAGAAAAACAATACACATAAACTCAAAAAGACGTGTGGGGGACAATTTTCAGCTGGAAAATATTTGAAATAGGGTAAGTGATGATATCTCTACGTGGTCATTTCTGTTATTTAGTGCGATCTCTTGCTGATTAATGTTAATAGTTGTTTTACTAGTTGCCACCCAACTGTATGTTTTCTCAGGTATGTGTATACACATACCCGGTTTACTCACCACTGCACGTGGTTTCGACCGATTTGTTTTGCACGTTTTTCTACGGAGCACAGCGAGGGCCACGCTTTCAAAATGGGTAGAAGGAATCGAAATATAAAATCAATCGGTTTGCCAATTTATTTAAATTCCTTTACAATTTTATATGTCATCTGCAATCTATTTCAATTTGAGATGGTTTAAAATTTGCAATTAGGTTGAGAGGTAAATAACAAATTGTTAAGCCTTTGAAATAGAATTGTGACTCTTATTATCCACCATACCTGGATTTTTTTTTTAAAGTAGTTACGTTTTAGTTATTATTAGAACTTTGTTCAGAAAATTTATCCAAAAAAAGGCAGTTGAATAAAAACTCATTTGTTGTTTTATGACAATAATTTTCTGTGAAATGTTGCTAACTTGACCTTGTATATGTATATAGCTTTGTATTTATTCAACTTAAGGTAGTGCATATCCTTCTTAACTTTAGATTGAGATTTTGTAAATTAGTGTAAAAATGTATTGGTTTTAAACCAAAATATGAATAAAGCCCACAAATATTGAATGTCAAAAATGTGTTTATGTTATTCTATCCGTCTTTAGCTTTAAAATGATATATAGTTTGACCATATTGTACCACATTGAATGAAGAAAAACCAAAGCGAAGTTTTAATGAATTTTATCCCCCCCATGAACCTTAAACATTCAAATTAAAAAGGATTTGTGTACATTGTATATAGATGGTCGCAGCTTTATTGCCCCGAGCGTTTTATTGTTGTGTATATAGAAGGTGGAAAATTTGATCGAGTTGGGACTTAAAATGCTTTGAATATAGGTGGTCGCAGTTATATAAAGTTGGGGATTTTGTTTATTTGTATATAGGTGGTCGCAGTTTAAAATGCTTGGCGTTTTATTGTTTGCATACATGTAGGGGCAGTTTTATCAACTTGGAATGTCATTGTTTTGTAAATAGGTGGTTCATGACTATTTGAATGCTAATAATAGTAGGTTTTGTGGCGATGCATATTCTTTTAAATTGCTTGTTTATGTTAAAGTTGGAATATTCACTTAACAGGTTTTGACATTTTCGTATGTGTATACCTTTATGCGAAAATAAATAATGTTGTAAAGCACTGAATTAGCTGATTGAGTAAAACGTCAGTGTTTGTGAGTTCTCCCTTATTGATCGGAAGCCTATTTAATCCTTTTCAAGCAAGACATTAACAACACAGTTGTCCTGTTTTCAGCTGAAATAGATTATGAAAAACATCGGCCGTGTTTTGTTTATATGTTAAGGTGAGAAATCATTTTAACGTACATGTGTAGTGGTCAAGAACAAATGAAATCTTGTAGTCATACATTAATATGCATCGATGGGATATCTATTCTTACACACGTATTTTGTTAACCAAACAGAATACTGACGAACAATATTTAGCCAATATTTACTAAGTTTATGATCCCAAGAAAATTTTAGTTTTAGCCTCAAACTGAAACTGTCCATTTTAGTAATCAACTCTCACACGATATAAACATATTAATCACTAGCTAAATGCCTTTGGCCATGTATCCAGTCGATTGTAAAAAAGCATATACTATACTATAACAAGCTCCACCATGCACATGTTTGACCTTGACGTTAAGTGTGCCTTGACCTTTGCCAAACGGGCACAATACTTGCACCTGACACACGTGTGGTAAATATAAAACAAATTGCACGATGAATGATTAAGTTACACTCTACATAAACTGTCTTATACCCAAATTTAAATGGACCTGTGAGTACATTATTGACTTTTAATTTAGAAAACAAGTTGTACAAGCAACAAGCCATACGCACTTGGTAAACAGTATTGGTAAATTGTTTTAAAATTGCATACTTAATGTCATGAGAAGCTGTAAAATGTTCAAATTTTACCTTATATCTATATTGGTAACATTGACCTTTGAGTGACAAATACGTCGTTTCTGAGATACGAACGTTTGCAGTTAATGATTGTTAAAGTTGCCTGATAAATGATGAAGTAGCAGTCAAGATTAAATGTGTGACATTCAACTTCGAGAATAGAGAGCAGTTTATTACATGTGATTCCTTTTCTTGATATGATAAATATTTGTAAACAATTATTTCCTTAATGAATGATGAAGTTTCAGTGCGGACAATGTATTTTATTGCTAAGTAAGATCTTTGACCCGGCAATGTGACCTTGACATTCCAGGTAAGAAGAAGGGCGTTTCACAACACGCCATCACCTGACAGTGGTCTTTTTTGGAATTTATTACACAATCGCATGATGAACGACAAAGTAACAGTCCAGACAATCGTTTGTATGGAGAAATTTGACCTGTAGCTTAACCTTGACATTAATTGAAGGTAGATGATTGTTATAGTTGACACATTGTCTTATAATGGTTGGTCATTTATGGTAAATTATTTCAAAATTGCATGATGAATAACAAAGAGAAAAAACAAACAAGAAAAGCTCGCCACCACATATCTTGACCATTGTGACTGCTATCCAATTAATTTCACAAGCGCTATTACAACTTACTACATGCGGAGGTATTAATAGACAAACACAAGAAAATAATAATTTTATATTGCATATATATTTAAAACTATAAAAAATGTAGAAGCGACAGCATGTAGAACACTAACAACAATGTAAACACATTTATTATATTTAATATGGATACACATTAATACATCAATATTTATTTACATACATTATACATATATTTATATACATCAATAATAATAAAACTTTAACGTAATCATTGTTATTTACATTGAATACAAAATATATTAAGAGCATGAGGTTTTTAATAATTTCAAAAGACAACACATTGACATCTTCACATTTCAAAATGGAAAACAGTTAGTAGCTGTGGAGCGCTGTGGAGCAAAACCATTCCAACAAAACACACAACATCACGCTTAAGCCACAATAGCAATAGTCAACAGAATATTGAAAAACAAAGTCAAACTAGAGAAAACCCCAAAAGAAGAAACTTTAAGAATACCCACCTAAGAAGGCACAACTGTTTGATATATGTTTACAAATGTGTAATTAAATCCAGGTTCAAAGTATGTGTTTTAAGGTTAAAATCACAACAAAAGCAAGATGGCCCTTGATCGCTCACCTGCAAAAAGGACCTGTCCAATATCAAATCGAGGATCTGACAAATATTTGTAGAGGAACACAATCAAATTTCAATTTAAAACCATTTCACCATTTAAGGGGCATTAACAAACTTTATTAAATGTTCGATCATACACACCAATTATTCAAACTTGTCCCATGCAGGTTCAGAGTGTTTAATTTATTCATGACAAAAGTCTATATCAATGAAATGACCACTAAGGCAAAGCAAGTTTTGACGTTAGTTTGTACAGGATCAAATGTTTCATACTCATTATCAAAGCTCGTAGGGACTGGTGTTTTCAGAGGAGATATTTTAGTTACTTACTACAGAAGTCTTTATAAATCAAGTGACCTCAGGGGTTAAATTTGCCTTTATTAAGCCCCTGACATATCAGCTTCAAAGATTTAAAAAGTTATTTCTAAATAAATGTTGTCCATATAAATCAATCAGGTGACACAAGGGGCGTTGCAAGTTTTGACACCAGGGGCTAAATTTGCAAAATCTTTGTAGAATACCACAAAGCAATGTTAAACACCGAATATTAAACTTCTGGGCTTTGCCATTTTAATGGAAAATAGAGCCACCCATTACTACAGCTCATCATTGTGGGGACGTGCCAATACAAATCGTCTACTGAATGTAATAACTAGGGTAACTGACATTTTGTGAATTGTTCAGGAAAGCATTTTTTCAGACATTTTCCAAAATACAGTAAGAGCACTTACGTTATTTTTTGCCCTCAAAATATTTCAGTGTTGAAATTATGGTAACTGCTCCTTTCTTATTTTTTTATTGTTTTTAAAAAGACATATCAATTTGGAGTTTGGTTTCGTTTTTCAAGTGTTATTATAATACTTATCAGAAAATTTAAAAACGAAAAAATGTTTATAATTTTAATAAAACATTTTTTTGCTTCTCCTTAAAATTTAACAAAATGTCAGTTACGCTTTTTATATTCAGAAAATGACATGTGTTTGTTATGTCAATTTCGAAAAATTGATAAAAACATTATTTTTACCAAAAAGGTTGACTAAATAATTTACAAGTTGATGTATGTCACCTTAATAAACACAACAATGGAAAAAAGTAAAAATCATAAATGTATCACTTACATGACTTATTACATTAAGTAGGCGAAATGACACATTGTTAGGCTTGCAAATGAATACGTTTTTCATTTATTTTGGACACATGACATGTTGTTAAGATTGGAGATAACAAGAATGACAGATCAAACAGGCAATACATTTAACCTGCCCCTTACTTTTTATGTACCCACATCAAATGAGCAGTCCTACATTTTGAGAAGAAAACAAACCAAATTAACATCCTTAAAAAATCATTGAAAATAAATATAAAGAATGACCAACACATTATAAAAGCGTTTATACTTACACATATTTATATATATATATAAAAGACCATAACCTGTTTTAACAAAAGACTTTGTTCAAAATTCAAAACATAAACTTATAGCACATACAAGTTTCAGGTAACCAAATCCCATCACCAGGTTATCATGAGCCTCAATCTAGAAAGCTAGACTTTATGCATGTGGGTTAAGTGTCTACCCAGATAAACCTGTGCTGTTAGAACAGGATAATCGTGGACAACACTTATGCCATAATGCAATTGTTTGGGTTAAAATAAAGTCACCTATAAACGTACATCCAGTCCAGGCGGAAAGTGTTTTCCCAGACTAGCCTGTGCAGACTGCAAAGGGTAATTTGGAATGACACTTAACGCACATCATTAAGCCTGGCTTTCCCAGTACGAGACTTACATCAAGATTAAAAAACAGAAAGCAACTCAGAAGCAACTACAGTTCGTCATGCAAATCCATCTCATCAGAGTCCCCAGCTGCCCCATGGTCAGGATCAAGGTCAGGGTCAATGTCAATGTGGCTGGCCTCAAATTCCTCTTCCATGTCCTGCATCACCAGTTCCAGCAGATCTCCAATAGCTCTCCAGGCCTGCTCGAGAACATGCAACAATAATGGTTGTATCTTCTGTTAAAGAAAAGCTTACAATTAAATCTGGTATTTCAGCATGCCTGCCCAAGTTCATGCAACAATTATGGCTGTATTTGTTGTTATAGAATAGCTTACAATAAAATCTGGTATTTCAGCACGTCAGCCCAAGTACATGCACCAATTATGGCTGTATTTGTTTTTATAGAATAGCTTACAATATAATATGGTATTTCAGCACGCCTGCCCAAGTACAGGCAACAATTATAACTGTATTTGTTGTTATAGAATAGCTTATAATTAAATCTGGTATTTCAGCATGCCTACCCAAGTACATGCAACACTTATGGCTGTCTTTGTTGTTATAGAATAGCTTACAACTAAATCTGGTATTTCAGCACGCCTTCCCAAGTTCATGCAACAATTATTGCTGTATTTTTTGTTATAGAATAGCTTACAATAATATCTGGTATTTCAGCACGCCTGCCCAAGAACATGCAACAATCATGGCTGTATTTGTTGTTTTAGAATAGCTTACAATAATATCTGGTATTTCTCCACGCCTGCCTAAGTACATGTAACAACTATGACTGTATGTGTTGTTTTAGAATAGCTTACAATAATATCTGGTATTTCTCTACGCCTGCCCAAGTACATGCAACAATTATGACTGTATTTGTTGTTTTAGAATAGCTTACAATAATATCTGGTATTTCTCCACGACTGCCCAAGTACATGCAACAATTGTGGCTGTATTTGTTGTTATAGAATAGCTTACAATAAAATCTGGTATTTCTCCACGCCTGCCCGAGTACATGCAACAATTGTGGCTGTATTTGTTGTTTTAGAATAGCTTACAATAATATCTGGTATTTCAGCACGCCTGCCCAAGTACATGCAACAATTATGGCTGTATTTGTTGTTTTAGAATAGCTTACAATAATATCTGGTATTTCAGCACGCCTGCCCAAGTACATGCAACAATTATGACTGTAAATGTTGTTTTAGAATAGCTTACAATAATATCTGGTATTTCTCCACGCCTGTCCAAGTACATGCAACAATTATGACTGTATTTGTTGTTTTAGAATAGCTTACAATAATATCTGGTATTTCTCCACGCCTGCCCAAGTACATGCAACAATTATGACTGTATTTGTTGTTTTAGAAGAGCTTACAATAATATCTGGTATTTCTCCACGCCTGCCCAAGTACATGCAACAATTGTGGCTGTATTTGTTGTTATAGAATAGCTTACAATAAAATCTGGTATTTTTCCACGCCTGCCCAAGTACATGCAACAATTGTGGCTGTATTTGTTGTTTTAGAATAGCTTACAATAATATCTGGTATTTCAGCACGCCTGCCCAAGTACATGCAACAATTATGGCTGTATTTGTTGTTTTAGAATAGCTTACAATAATATCTGGCATTTCTCTACGCCTGCCCAAGTACATGCAACAATTATGACTGTAAATGTTGTTTTAGAATAGCTTACAATAATATCTGGTATTTCTCCACGCCTGCCTAAGTACATGCAACAATTATGACTTTATTTGTTGTTTTAGAATAGCTTACAATAATATCTGGTATTTCTCCACGCCTGCCCAAGTACATGCAACAATTATGACTGTATTTGTTGTTTTAGAATAGCTTACAATAATATCTGGTATTTCTCCACGCCTGCCCAAGTACATGCAACAATTGTGGCTGTATTTGTTGTTATAGAATAGCTTACAATAAAATCTGGTATTTTTCCACGCCTGCCCAAGTACATGCAACAATTGTGGCTGTATTTGTTGTTTTAGAATAGCTTACAATAATATCTGGTATTTCAGCACGCCTGCCCAAGTACATGCAACAATTATGGCTGTATTTGTTGTTTTAGAATAGCTTACAATAATATCTGGTATTTCAGCACGCCTGCCCAAGTACATGCAACAATTATGACTGTAAATGTTGTTTTAGAATAGCTTACAATAATATCTGGTATTTCTCCACGCCTGCCTAAGTACATGCAACAATTATGACTGTATTTGTTGTTTTAGAATAGCTTACAATAATATCTGGTATTTCTCCACGCCTGCCCAAGTACATGCAACAATTATGACTGTATTTGTTGTTTAAGAATAGCTTACAATAATATCTGGTATTTCTCCACGCCTGCCCAAGTACATGCAACAATTGTGGCTGTATTTGTTGTTATAGAATAGCTTACAATAAAATCTGGTATTTCTCCACGCCTGCCCAAGTACATGAAACAATTGTGGCTTTATTTGTTGTTTTAGAATAGCTTACAATAATATCTGGTATTTCAGCACGCCTGCCCAGGTACATGCAACAATTATGGCTGTATTTGTTGTTTTAGAATAGCTTACAATAATATCTGGTATTTCTCTACGCCTGCCCAATAACATGCAACAATTATGACTGTAAATGTTGTTTTGGAATAGCTTACAATAATATCTGGTATTTCTTCACGCCTGCCCAAGTACATGCAACAATTATGACTGTATTTGTTGTTTTAGAATAGCTTACAATAATATCTGGTATTTCTCCACGCCTGCCCAAGTACATGCAATAATTATGGCTGTATTTGTTGTTTTAGAATAGCTTACAATAATATCTGGTATTTCAGCACGCCTGCCCAAGTACATGCAACAATTATGGCTGTATTTGTTGTTTTAGAATAGCTTACAATAATATCTGGTATTTCTCCACGCCTGCCCAAGTATATGCAACAATTATGACTGTATATGTTGTTTTAGAATAGCTTACAATAATATCTGGTATTTCTCCACGCCTGCCCAAGTACATGCAACAATTATGACTGTATATGTTGTTTTATAATAGCTTACAATAATATCTGGTATTTCTCCACGCCTGCACAAGTACATGCAACAATTGTGGCTGTATTTGTTGTTTTAGAATAGCTTACAATAATATCAGGTATTTCTCCACGCCTGCCCAAGTACATGCAACAATTATGGCTGTCTTTGTTGTTTTAGAATAGCTTACAATAATATCTGGTATATCTCCACGCCTGCCCAAGTACATGCAACAATTATGACTGTATTTGTTGTTTTAGAATAGCTTACAATAATATCTGGTATTTCAGCACGCCTGCCCAAGTACATGCAACAATTGTGGCTGTATTTGTTGTTTTAGAATAGCTTACAATAATATCTGGTATTTCTCCATGCCTGCCCAAGTACATGCAACAATTATGACTGTATATGTTGTTTTAGAATAGCTTACAATATTATCTGGTATTTCTCCACGCCTGCCCAAGTACATGCAACAATTGTGGCTGTATTTGTTGTTTTAGTATAGCTTACAATAATATCTGGTATTTCTCCACGCCTGCCCAAGTACATGCAACAATTATGACTGTATATGTTGTTTTAGAATAGCTTACAATAATATCTGGTATTTCTTCACGCCTGCCCAAGTACATGCAACAATTATGACTGTATTTGTTGTTTTAGAATAGCTTACAATAATATCTGGTATTTCTCCACGCCTGCCCAAGTACATGCAACAATTGTGGCTGTATTTGTTGTTATAGAAAAAGCTTACAATAAAATCTGGTATTTCAGCACGCCTGCCCAAGTACATGCAACAATTATGACTGTATATGTTGTTTTAGAATAGCTTACAATATTATCTGGTATTTCTCCACGCCTGCCCAAGTACATGCAACAATTATGGCTGTATTTGTTGTTTTAGAATAGCTTACAATAATATCTGGTATTTCTCCACGCCTGCCCAAGTACATGCAACAATTATGGCTGTCTTTGTTGTTTTAGAATAGCTTACAATAATATCTGGTATTTCTCCACGCCTGCCTCAATACATGCACCAATTATGGCTGTATTTGTTGGTATATAATATAATGTTATAGAATAGGTTTGAAAAATTACTAGTAATCTTGACAGTTTTTAAATTTTTAGTTGACTATTAAGTGAGTTAATAGTAAATGTTCAAAGTCTGTCTCAACGCATATCAGCAGCATATTCAATACAGTCACAATGTCGCAAAATACAGAGTTTTCACATACAGATAAATGCTGAATCTATTACCATAGTTTATTACACCATACTGTACACTAGAACTCTACCAATGTTCTCCGGAAATTTTTCAGGCGCCAGTTATATTTTCGAAGTAGCTGGCGACTAAGTAAAACATAAATCAAGGCATCTAAAATTGTAAAACTGGTGTATTTGCACTATTTCAATTGATATTTTGGGGAAATTAGTTGGCGTCTAGATAGAATGTAACCGGTGAAATCGCCGGCTGCGGGTGCTTTTGGAGAATACTGACTGAAAAAGGGACATATGTGACACAATATGAACCCTCCCCCATCTGACTTGGAGCAAGGTCTTCCTGTGATCTTGAGCTTTGCTTTTTTTATTTTAAAATCATTAAGAGTCATCCTTCATCAAGACTTTACCAGCATACTTATGATCCATATGAATTCTCTAGACACTGTGTGTAAACAATTTTCATTTGAATAGCAAATGTAACCTAAATATTTGACCAGTCTTGTTGAACTAAATATCAAAACAAGAGCACCGCCTTGCGGGTGCAGACCGCTCATCTATTTTTCTTTTAAAGGTAAACAGACCTATCTCAATACTTAAATGTCAAAGGAGAGGGAGGGTGGGTGGGGTGGAGAGGGGTGTATAGTGTGGGTGTGTGGTCATGTATTACATTATCTTCCAAAAATAAGAAAACAAGAGGGCCAAGATGGCACTAGTTGGCTCACCTGAGAGGAGTCGGTTTATCCAATCTTTACCTAATGTCAAACTTGACCTATATATTGACCAGACAAACATCCTGGTCAAGTTCCATCATTACTGAACCAAAACTCTGGCGTAGAAAGTGTTTTTGTTTTTGTAAGATTTAATATGGTGACCTATATTTTGAGTTGACCCCCCTTACCAAACATCAAACTTTGCTTACAATGATTTTGTATAATATAATAAAAATTTGGACAATCTAAGGGCTATAATTATGGCATTAATTATGTGATTTTGCTCATCATCAAACTTGACTGAGATTTTTCAGCAACTTTGATAAAGAATGCTTGAGAAATGTGGATGCTAGTGTTTACAAACCAATGTGGATGAACGGACAGCGGAAAAAGACCAATCCCAAAACCTCACCTGAGCAATCAGATGAGCTAAAAAGTGTGTTCCACTGATCTGAACCTTTTTCTAACTTGTCCAAAAAATCAATAAACCCAATGTATTGACTAAGTTTCGCGATGATTAGGCAAAATATGTGACTTCTATAGTGTTCGATCACAAGGTTTCTCTATATAGTCACATAAGGAAAACTGCCCCACCCCTCGGCAGCCATGTTTATTGACCCATTGGGACCATTTGTAAACTCATCTGAGATATATATAAAACCAATCTTTTCACCAAGTTTCATGATGATTGGGCAAAAAATGTGACTTCTAGAGTGTTCACAAGCTTTTTTTTCTACTAGTATATAAATATGAGAAAACTGCCCCCCCCCCCCTCCCCCCGGCAGCCATGTTATTCAACTGACCATTTTTTGCAATTTAAGCAAAATTTTATAATTTGACCTTGATAGTCAAGGTCATTCAAAGGTCAAGGTAAACTTCAACTTGCCAGATACAGTACCCTCATGATAGCATGAAAGTATTTGAAGTTTGAAAGCAATAGCCTTGATACTTTAGAAGTAAAGTGGATCTAAACACAAAATTTAACCATATATTCAAAGTTACTAAGTCAAAAAAGGGCCATAATTCCGTCAAAATGACAACCAGAGTTATGCAACTTGTCCTGTACTGTCCCCTTATGATAGTTTGCGAGTGTTCCAAGTATGAAAGCAATATCTATGATACATTAGGAGTTAAGTGGACCAAAACACAAAACTTCATCAAATTTTCAATTTCTAAGTATAAAGGGCCCATAATTCTGTCAAAATTCCAGTCAGAGTTACAAAACTTTGTCTGCACAGTCCCCTTTATTAAGATAGTTAGTAAGTGCTGCAAGTATGAAAGCAATAGCTTTGATACTTTAGGAATATAGTGGACCTAAACACAAAACTTAACCAAATTTTCTATTTTCTAAGTATAAAAAGGGCACATAATTCTGTCAAAATGCATGCCTGAGTTATCTAACTTTGCCTGCCAAGTCCCATCATGATAGTTAGTAAGTGTACCAAGTTTGAATGCAATAGCATTGATACTTTCTGAGAAAAGTGGACCAAGACACAAAACTTAACTGGACGCCGACGCCAAGGTGATGACAATAGCTCATAATTTTGTTTTCAAAAAATAGATGAGCTAAAAATATTTCTTTCCTCCAATCTATCTTAGCATACCCATTTGATTTATCATAGTAAAAGTTCCATGTAGATATTGTAAGAAAACCAAATTTATATATACAAGAGCTTTGACCTTAACATTTGACCTGAAACCTAAGTATCTTCCTTTCTATTCAAGAAACCACTTAACAAAGTGGCATCATTGCAGGTAACCATGTGCTGAAAACAAAGTGTTAAAACAAATTTAATACCAGCAACTGTGACTTTGATCTTTGACTTCACAATCAATAAGCGTATTGTATCCTCCTATGTAACCAACATACACATTTAGATGATTGAACATTTAGATGATTGAACATTAATTGATTCTCTCGTTATCATGTAGAAACCAGCTATTGTGATAAAATCTTGATAAAAGCTATTGTGACCTAGACCACTGACCCCCTGACCTCAAAATGCTCTAATGTTACCTTGACCATTGCCCCGGTGACCTCAATTCACCTTCCATTCCTCCCATGTAAACACAATAAAATGTGCATTGGTCTAAGCTTTGTCAATTATAATGCTAAACACATTCCTGTTACAAGTACCTGCCCATGATCATTTGCAGTTTATCTCAAAATGTCCTTTCCTAAAAATTAACCATAATGCCAATCAGCACGATTGTCTAAAGAATTCTCTAGCTCGTCATAGTGCATGGCAACAAATGGTCTACAGGGGCATAATAATTATTCTATGTAAGGCTACAAAAACTTCACAACTCTAAATTGGATAATATTATAAATCAAGTCTTCTAAAATTGTAAAAAATACCATTAGAATAAACACTTAAATAGCATAACCAGATGTATCTCTAACTTTTGATTGGCTAGTTTGAATATAACCAGATGTATCTCTTACTTTTGATTGGCTTGTTTCAATTTTACTTTCTCAGAACATTTAGTATTGCGTATTATAACTTTACCTGTTTCTACTTCTCATATGCATATGCGTTGACAATGTAAATGAGATAAAAGATTCAAAACCTTTTGCAGTTTAGCTGAACGATTTTTTCCGCTTTACCACATGTAAAACATTACTGAATTATGCTGTTACTTTAATATTAAATGCTCTTCAAAAAGAGGTTTCATGCATGTGCAAAATGTATAATTGCAGATTAGCTTGTACAGTCTGCACAGGCTAATCAGGGATGACACTTTGCGCCTAAACAAGATATTTGCTAAGAAGAGACTTCCTTTTTCTCTCAAATTGAAATAAAGGAGGAAATGAGCTTACATGATAGCATACGCAGACTGCACAGGCTTATCTGGACCGATACTTCACAGACATGGATCAAATTCAAGTTTTCCCAGGGCAGGGCTCAAATGTATCAGAACATTAAAGGGGTCTTTTGATGTTTTGGTAAATTGACAAAATAAAAAAAAAGTTGTTTCAGATTCGCAATTTTGTGTTTTAGTTATAATATTTGTGAGGAAACTGTAATACTGATCATTAACCATGCTCTAAAATAGCCATTTTATGCATCATTTGACGATTAAAAACCGGAAAATTATAAAGCGTTGCAATGCCAAACGATAATTTTTTTTTGAGAGTTCTGTTGTTGTCATATTTTGTGAAACTTCGAGGATTGCTTATAAAAAATACACCCTGCATTGTATGAGCATGGATGGCCGAGTGGTCTATGTGGTAGACTTTTACTCCTGGACTTAGTGTTTTTCCCAGGAGGGCAAAGAGGCATGGCGCATTACTTTCAAAAAGGGCATTTTAGCGCGCAGTTTAGGCAAAAAAGGGCAAAAACGTTCCCTGAATACCTGAATTACGGGGAAACATGTAATCGCATCAGAAGCAGTTGTGGAAAAAATAACATAAACAAGCACATTTAATGGTAATTGATGTATTTAACTTACTTTGATTTATATTAATATATTTACCTTGCAATGTACATTTAAGTTCCATGCTGTTTCAATAAACTGTACAGCACGACAAACATAATAAAGCAATACATGCATATGGATCTTATTATACACAGATCCACTAACATATAAATGAAACCATGTTTGTCTTATCCCATTTTCTAACAATAATCTTGCCAGATGTTTAAAATAACATTGCGAGTAAATTGATCGCTAACAATATGCAAACACTCGTTTCCGTGACATACATCCACCGAGTAGATTACAAATAAATAAATAATGTTGTTGTATCTAAAACATTTTTATGCATCGTTGATTATCACAGACATTTCATTCATTCCTTCTTAATGTTTAATCTCCATCGTTAATCATTCGTTTACGACGTTATTTGCCATTTTTGCTGAGTTGCAATTTAATTCTGTATAGTCCGCCATGTTTTTAAAATGTCAAATGATGTAAGCGACAGGTGCGCATAGCACCGTTAAATCGTATACGCGATTCGCATTTTGTTAAATTAGTATATGTCTCAGTAATTATTTCAATAATTAGATCTAATTATCTTAAAGACGAAAGCAATAAAGAATAAATTTGTTTGTGTTTTTAAATATAATTATGCGTAAAAATATATGTTTTGATATAACTGAATAATGCATGCAATGCACAATTGCCACAAGAATAACATCGAGTTTTTCATCAAAAGTCTCCAAAGTAACGATTTTATCGTGGAGGAGTACACATTGCCGACCGAAAAGTGCGCTTGGTATAACATAGCCTCTGGCATTATCGATTGATACTGACACAGGGTTATTCACGCATGACTAATTCACAGCTTTGGAGCAGTCTACCTATAAATCGAGCACTGTAATAGATTAAATCTGCTCAATTAATATAGTTGATTAGACGTTGACATCTCTCGAGTAAATCAAGCACAGTCGGAGCGTTTCAGACAATCAAGGACGCTGATTTTGCGGACCAAGTTAGGTCATAAGGCAATAAAGATGTTATTGATAAGGGCGCGTGGCGAAATTTGCCTTTGAAAAGGGCAGAGTGGCTATCCGTGAGGGCGGCGTGGCTTTTTCCACGCTAAAATGACCTGGGAAAAACACTAGGACTCAACGGGTCAGTGGTTTGAGCCCTGTTGAGGGTTAATTTTGTTCCTTTTTTTTAAATTTCATTATTGATTTTTTTATCTGAAGCTTTTTAGATCCAATGGTTATATTTATCAATATAAAGCATTTAATGACAACCTTCAATACATGCCAAAATCTGTGAAAAGACCCCTTCAACATACCTCATTATCCAAGGCCTTTATATCCGTTAAACTTAGCAGCCCGTCTTTGTCTGCGTCGAGCATCTCAAACATCTGCAAGCATCAATAACAATAAAAGGCAAATTGAATTGGTATCCCCCTCATAATAAATTGTGTTTATTGCTTGGTGCAGAAGTAAAATTATAAAAACATACAAAAACAACAAAAGGTAACAACCCTTATTTAAGTTAGTGTAGTAAGGTTATTGAGTAAGGCACTTCTCCTCATTCCTATCTCATAATCTGTAAACCCTTAAAGTTTCATATTGAAATCTCATAAAGTATCCGAGATATAATTCTGAAAAGTTACATCATTAAAAACAAACAACAAGCAATAACTCTTAAGAAAGTACAGGGTTATGGTTCTTGGATTACACTTTCTCCTCACTAATATCCATACACCCATGACATTTTATGTTAAAATCTTATATGGTTTCTGAGATATACACCTTCTTCAGTGGATTACAACACAAGCTACAATCTAGACTACTGCAGTTGTTGCTGCACATTACAACACAAGCTACAATCTAGACTACTGCAGTTGTTGCTGCACATTACAACACAAGCTACAATCTAGACTACTGCAGTTGTTGCTGCACAAACTACAACACAAGCTACAATCTAGACTACTGCAGTTGTTGCTGCAAAAACTACAACACAAGCTACAATCTAGACTACTGCAGTTGTTGCTGCACATTACAACACAAGCTACAATCTAGACTACTGCAGTTGTTGCTGCACATTACAACACAAGCTACAATCTAGACTACTGCAGTTGTTGCTGCACATTACAACACAAGCTACAATCTAGACTACTGCAGTTGTTGCTGCACATTACAACACAAGCTACAATCTAGACTACTGCAGTTGTTGCTGCACATTACAACACAAGCTACAATCTAGACTACTGCAGTTGTTGCTGCACAAACTATTTTTCATCTTGGGCTTCCTCAAGTGTCTCTAAACTTGATTTAAGTGTCAATTATCTCAATACTAGAATTAAATAACACTATTTTAAATTTGATTCCCATTGGCACAATTGGGTAAAACCTATCTAATTTGATGCATGGATGTTCTTCAGTGCAGCAGAAAGCAGTAAGGGTTTCTAGTGAAATCTCACCTCTGTGAAGTCCCTCACATATGTTGTGTCATTCACAATCTTGTCATAATCATCCTGAAATGAATATGTCTGTAAGTCAATGAACAGGTTTTAAGATTAAATGAACATACAGAGTCTCAAATTGGCAATTTTATTTTGTGTCACCTAACAAGGAAGGATATAAATGGGCTGTGCTCTGTGAACAGGGATTTGATGCATGTGGGTAAAGTGTCATCCCAGATTAGCCTTTGCAGTCTGCACAGGCTAATCATGGATGACACTTACCACCTATACTGCTTTTTTACTAAGAAGATACTTTCTTTAAACAAAAAATATCATAAAAGCAGAAAGTGTCATCCCTGATAAGCCTGTGCAGACTGCACAGGCTACTCTGGGACGACACCGTACACACATGCAGTAAACCCCCTTTTCTCAGAGCACAGCTCAAATATCACCGAGTCACAAAACACTTCTCACAAACATCATTACATCAACAGGATCTTTGTTTGGGCGTTTGTGACTGAAGCATTAATAACTAGAGATGTGTTTGTCAGAAACACAATGTCCACTACTGCGCCTCTTTGAAGCCATAAATTTGATCTTTGACCTTGAAGGATGACATTGACCTTTCACCACTCTAAATGTGCAGCTCCATGAGATGCACATGCATGCCAAATATCAAGTTGCTATCTTCAAAATTGCAAGTGTATATTAAATGAGCAATTTTGACCCATATATTTCACCATTGACCTTGAAGGATGACCTTGACCTTGACCTTTCACCACTCAAAATGTGCAGCTCTATGAGATACATATGCATGCCAAATATGAAGTTAGCAAATGTTAAAGAAAATATTCAATATTGAATAAGTTATGGCAAATGTTAAAGTTTTATACAAACAAAAAAAGCAACAAATCAACAGTCAGGGCAAAAACAATATGTCTCCCACAATAGTGGTGGGGGACATAAAAATGAATTTGTCAATGCCATGTCCCATCTATTAACAAGAGCACGGCATGACGGGTGCCACACTCGGCTGAGAAAGCTTGTCAGATTTTTTTTTTTTTACAGGTCACAGTGACCTTGACCTTTCACCTAGAGACCCAAAAATGGGTGTGGCATGTAGAACTCATCAAGGTGCAGCTACATAGGAAGTTTCAATGTTGTAGGTGGAAGCACATTGATTGTAGAGACAAATGTCAAGGTTTTAGCACAACGCGGACGGCGGACGACACGACGACGGACACAACGAGCTGGCTATGACAATACCTCGGGTTTTCTCCGAAAACAGCCGAGCTAAAAATATTTAAAATACTTTAGTATACCCTACTTTGAAAATGGAAATGAAAAACTGTTCCCGTCTTGTTAAAAAATAAAATAAACAAGATCAATTTATATCTGTGGTGTTTGTTAATGTTTGTGTTATTTCCTGACAAATATGTAATTCAAACATCAATACAATCACACTTACCGCAACTAAAATCTGTATGAATCCTTCCAAGTCTGTATCATTAGAGATGTATGTCATAAAATAATCCCTGAAAATAAACAAGGCACCAGTCTGTTATAAAGATGTATTTACCAGTATTAGATATATAAAACTCTAGACGTTTCTTTTGGAGAAGATGATTATAGGTGCAGTTTTAGGTATTGTGTTGATATTATCACCTCACACAAATTTTACGACATTATGATCATGAATTCAGTTTTAATCAATAAAAGCCATAGTGACAAGCCTGTTTTTGATGATGATGTCACTATTCAAACAGAGATGACCATGATGATATTACAGTTACATCAGAGATGAACATGATGATGTAACAGTTACAACAGAGATGAATATGATGATGTCTATGTTATAACAGAGTCGAAAACATGATGATGTCACTGTTACAACAGAGATGAATATGATGGTATCACTGTTACAACAGAGATGACCAAGATAATGTAACTGTTACAACTGAGATGAACATGATAATGTAACTGTTACAACCGAGACAAACATGATGTCACAGTTACAAAAGAGAAGAACATGATGGTGTCACTGTTACAACACAGATGAACATGATGATGTCACAGTTACAACAGAGATGAACATGATGATGTCCCTGTCCAAACAGAGATGAAAATGATGATGTTAATGTTATAACACAGATGAACTGTTATAACAGAGATGAACATGATGATGTCCCTGTTAAAACAGAGATGTACATGATGATGTCACTTGTATAACAGAGAAGAACATGATGATGTCACTGTTACCACAGAGTTGAACATGATGATATCACAGTTACAACAGAGATGAACATGATGATGTCAATGTTGAAACAGAGATGAACATGATGTCACTGTTACAACAGAGATGAACATGATAATGTCACAGTAACAAAAGTGATGAACATGATGATGTCACTTTTATAACAGAGATGAACATGATGATGTCACTATTACAACAGAGATGTACATGATGATGTCACTCTTATAACAGAGATGAGTATGATTCACTGTTAGAACAAAGATGACCATGATGATGTCACTGTTATGACAGAGATGAACATGATGATGTCACTGTTATAACAGAGATGAACATGATGATGTCACTGTTATAACAGAGATGAACATGATGATGTCACTGTTATAACAGAGATGAACATGATGATGGCACTGTTATAACAAAGATGAACATGATGATGTCAATGTTACAACAGAGATTAACAAAATAATGTAACTGTTATAACAAAGATGAACATGATGATGTCAGTGTTATACCAGAGATGAACATTATGATGTGACAGTTACAACTGAGATGAACATGATGATACTTGAGTGAACACTTTGTTTCCCAAGATTCTATGCATAATTACAGCACTAGGCTTAGTAAAAAGGGTGGGTATTGCTTACCCAAGGTCAAATGTCATGGTTCCAAATCCTTTTCTTTTAACAGCATTAAACTCTGGAACTCTTTACCTGAGTCACTCACATAGGTCAACAGGTAAGAAGGCTTTAAGGTTGCCATTAAAAGTCATTTAATGAATAATATTTAATTTTTTATATATTTGTATCTTTTCACTTTTAATAAGCAGATATTAACTTCAGCTTAGGTTTTTATTTTTAATAATTATTAGTTCATACTTCATAACATACATTTTAGCAATATATTTAATTTAGATAATTCATGATACCTCATATCATCAAATTACAACTGTCAAAATATCTATGTGTTGCAATAATTGATAACATTATCAATTGATCTTAGTTTCCAGCTCCTGTCATATTTTCTGAGCACTACTGTGATAAATAGTTTGATCTCTTTTGAACGGTGATATATATTTTTTATTTATAATTATTTTACTATGAACATAGTTATGTTTAAGGTCAACATAGTTATGTTTAAGGTCTGCCTCTTTTTGTCATGCCACCAATAATAAGGACCACAATGGAAATAAGGGCTTGCTCTTTTTTGTGTTATCCTTGGTTTGGTGAGCATGTCATAGTTTATTGTACATGATATAGTTTTTAATAATTGCTTATTATTTTATTCTATGTTATGTTGCGAACTGTGTATATGCTTCCTATGCCGAAATCTATCTATCTATCTATCTATGCCACTTTTATACCGGAGATGAACAAGCTGATGACAATGTTATAACAGAGATGAACATGATTATGTCACTGTAACACAACACAGATGAACATGATGATGTCACTCTAATAACAGAGATGAACATGATTATTTCACTGTAATAAAAGAGATGAACATGATGATTCCACTGTAATACCAGAGATGAACATGATGATGTCACTGTTACAACAGAGATGAGCATGATGATGTCACTGTTTAAACAGAGATGAACATGATGATGGCACTGTTAAACAGAGATGAACATGATGATGTCACTATTAAAACAGAGATGAACATGATGATGTCCCTGTTACAACAGAGATGAACATGATGATGTCACTGTTACAACAGAGATGAACATGATGTCACTGTTATAACAAATATGAACATGACGACGTCACTGTTACAACAGAGATGAACATGATGTCACTGTTATAACAGATATGAACATGACGATGTCACTGTTACAACAGAGGTAAACATGATGATGTTACTGTTTTAACAGAGATGGACATGTTGATGGCACTGTTATAACAGAGATGAACATGATGATGGCACTGTTTTAACAGAGATGAACATTTTGCATATGGTCAAGGAAGTTTTATCACATGCCATACCCTGTTTCCCATGTTATATACCCGGTAACCATTACATATTTTTTTTTATTACACATGTGTAATATACTTTTTAAGCGTTTTCATTGGCTTTGTTTTCGTTATTGACCAATCGCATTTTGTTATTTTGCTGAAATGATATTTGCAACGTCAAATGATGTCACGAAATGTAAACAACATTCGGGATTTATCATTATGTTTACGTAAATATTTATTTAATTTGCTCATTTAAAAGCATGTGGTGAAAAAGATCTGACACTCGTCATATCATACCATATTTTATTAATTTCGTACCGGAAAATTGTAAGTAGGCTCGCTTACTAAAAAAAATCCTGAACTCGTTTAATAAAATATGGTATGATATGACAACTCATGCCAGATCCTATATGTATTGTTAACTAAAATTGTAAGGAATAAGCATAATTTGCTGGATCATATATTGGACTAAAACTACAGTGTTTTTTATGTTTTGGGTTAACTATTAGGAGATAAAAATTTGACATAGGACAAGAGAAATGTGCATTTTTAACTAAAGTTGTAAATAATAACCCTAATTTGTAGATAATATATTAAATCAAACTTCAATCTTACGTTTTGGATTAAATATTAAGAGATTAATAAAAACAAATGTTTACATGTGCTTATATTTATTCAAATTATTGCACTTAAATTTAAAAAACAACTATCAAAAGAAGCAAGAACAATCATTAAAGAATTATTTCTCCAAAAAATAAGCATTTGTTTTGAGGCTAGCAACAGAGTTGTATCAATTGTGCTAGTATATTCATGAATTAAGATCCCAAATCAATGTTAATATGTTCATATTTAAAACAAACAAACTAAACATTAATTGAAATGAACCTCACATTGATTTAATTTTAAAGATTAACATTCATAATATTTATCAAAACAATTCATAGGTACACTTATTTATGTAATCTCTCAAAATGTTAATTTCATTTAGATATCTTTATTTCACACCAAAAAAATATGCAAAATGAAGGACAAAAGGAAGATACATAGTACATAAATGTCCTATTTTCCTACATAACATTTCCACTGGTTTGAACGACTAACAGCATAAATTCAGATTTCACGATAACATAGACCAAAAAGTGACATATTTATATGCTTAATCTTTATTTTACATTAACAAACAAATGAACTTTCCAACGTCACATTAAAAAAATGCATACCATTTCATGTAAATCTGGATGCAATGTGCAACACTGAATATTCCTATTTACTCCTGTCCAGCGAGCACCATGATTTAAGCCTCATTCTGGTAACATTTGATTTGATGCATTTGCTGCACTTTCTGCTGAGAGTGGATTTTTGTTTAGAAGAGACCTCATTTATACATTAAATATATAAAAAATGTCCCTGATTAGCCTGTGCAGACATCACAGGCTAGTATAGGACGATATATTTTGCATATGCATTAAACACTGTTTTCCCGGAGTAAGGCTCACATTTAATGTTTAACATCAGCAGATCAGCAGCAGCATTTCTGCCATTCAGAGGCATTGTTATACAACATTACCAAAACCTTATTAAAGTATCAATTTCAATGTGTTCTATAGTACTTTAATCAGTAATGTGTCTAAAACAAGCAAACTCTAGATGTGTTTTTGACTTAACGTCTTTGCAGAGTACTTCATTAAGACGCTGCATAAGATTCCCACCCAAAACTACAATGTATATGACCCATGTGATGCAAAAATGGACCTTAACTCTTTCAGTGCTGGAACCGAATTTTGAAGATCTTTGCAAACAGCTTGGATCCAGATGAGATGCCACAGGACGTGGCGTCTCATCAAGATCCAAACTGTTTGCTATTCTGATATTCTTTGAAAAAAATCGAAGAAAATGCTTCTTTTAGAAATTCAGCAGACGACATTTTAGCAGACAACAAATTTCCCAGCGTGCAAAGGGTTAAAGAATAATCAGAAAAGAGTAGCTCCAGATATATCTCTGCATAAATATACTCTGATCAGGAGTCATAGAGGCCCCCAATGGGATCACCAAACCGTTCTGATCAGGAGTCATAAAGGCCACCAATGGGATCACCAAACCGTTCTGATCAGGAGTCATAAAGGCCATAAATGGGATCACCAAACCGTTCTGATCAGGAGTCATAGAGGCCACCAATGAGATCACCAAACCGTTCTGATCAGGAGTCATAAAGGCCACCAATGGGATCACCAAACCGTTCTGATCAGGAGTCATAGGGGCCACCAATGAGATCACCAAACCGTTCTGATAAGGAGTCATAGAGGCCACCAATGGGATCACCAAACCGTTCTGATCAGGAGTCATAGAGGCCACCAATGAGATCACCAAACCGTTCTGATCAGGAGTCATAGAGGCCACCAATGGGATCACCAAACCTTTCTGATCAGGAATCATAGGGGCCACCAATGAGATCACCAAACCGTTCTGATCAGGAGTCATAGAGGCCACCAATGGGATCACCAAACTGTTCTGATCAGGAGTCAGAGGCCACCAATGAGATCACCAAACCGTTCTGATCAGAAGTCATAGAGGCCACCAATGAGATCACCAAACCGTTCTGATCAGGAGTCATAGAGGCCACCAATGGGATCACCAAACTGTTCTGATCAGGAGTCATAGAGGCCACCAATGAGATCACCAAACTGTTCTGATCAGGAGTCATAGAGGCCACCAATGAGATCACCCAACCGTTCTGATCAGGAGTCATAGAGGCCACCAATGAGATCACCCAACCGTTCTGATCAGGAGTCATAGAGGCCACCAATGGGATCACCAAACCGTTCTGATCAGGAGTCATAGAGGCCACCAATGAGATCACCAAAGCGTTCTGATCAGGAGTCATAGAGGCCACCAATGGGATCACCAAACCGTTCTGATCAGGAGCCATAGAGGCCACCAATGAGATCCCCAAACCGTTCTGATCAGGAGTCATAGAGGCCACCAATGGGATCACCAAACCGTTCTGATCAGGAGTCATAGAGGCCACCAATGGGATCACCAAACCTTGCCTAACCACATAGGAGACTTGATAACTTCTGACCAGATCACACATATACACAGGCTAGTCAAAAGGTACATGTGTATGCAGACAGAACTTGGCCTTACACCCTGTTTTTGCATAACATAGCATATAATCTTTTCCCACTCAGAGGAAAACTGAAAATGGCTATGTGCAAACAGCATAAAACCAGAACAGCCTGTGAGTAACTCGATGTCTGTTTAAGTTGTATACTGTTTGCTGCTCATCAGTATCTCAGAGGTGGAAATGACGCCATTAAAACTTGTTTCTTGTATAAAAGGTCTTTGATTAAATTTAACTTTCTAAGGGACTAAAAATGCGTCAAAATACAAATCAAAGTGGTAAACGTATAAACAAACTTATGTCACCTGACTTCATTTGGATCATGTTGGATTGTTTCTAGTCCCATAAACTTTGCCTGGGCCATGGTGTACTCTGTGTTACACTGGCGGTTGCAGGCGCTGTAGTCGAGATCATCCTTCGCGTATCTATGCCACCAGACGTTTACAGCAAGGTTGCTGTCATATGAGCGTACCTGATGGACCCTGCAATACGCATATTTTTTTATTTCTTTCTTGACATGTTTGTATCCCAGCTTGGACACCCGATTTGTTTGGACATTGGTGATAAAATGAGCCTTGTTTTGTGTGAACTGTGCTAAAGGCATGTGCTTTAAGTGCCATCCCAGATAAGAACGTACAGACTGCACTGTAAAGGCATGTGCTTCAAGTGCCATCCCAGATAAGAACGTACAGACTGCACTGGCTAGGCATGTGCTTCAAGTGCCATCCCAGATAAGAATGTACAGACTGCACTGGCTAGGCATGTGCTTCAAGTGCCATCCCAGATAAGAATGTACAGACTGCACTGGCTAGGCATGTGCTTCAAGAGCCATCCCAGATAAGAATGTACAGACTGCACTGTAAAGGCATGTGCTTCAAGTGCCATCCCAGATAAGAATGTACAGACTGCACTGTAAAGGCATGTGCTTCAAGTGCCATCCCAGATAAGAACGTACAGACTGCAATGGCATGTGCTTCAAGTGCCATCCCAGATAAGAACGTACAGACTGCACTGGCTAGGCATGTGCTTCAAGTGCCATCCCAGATAAGAATGTACAGACTGCACTGTAAAGGCATGTGCTTCAAGTGCCATCCCAGATAAGAATGTACAGACTGCACTGTAAAGGCATGTGCTTCAAGTGCCATCCCAGATAAGAACGTACAGACTGCACTGGCTAGGCATGTGCTTCAAGTGCCATCCAAGATAAGAACGTACAGACTGCACTGGCTAGGCATGTGCTTCAAGTGCCATCCCAGATAAGAACGTACAGACTGCACTGGCTAGGCATGTGCTTCAAGTGCCATCCCAGATAAGAATGTACAGACTGCACTGGCTAGGCATGTGCTTCAAGTGCCATCCCAGATAAGAACGTACAGACTGCACTGGCTAGGCATGTGCTTCAAGTGCCATCCCAGATAAGAACGTACAGACTGCACTGGCTAGGCATGTGCTTCAAGTGCCATCCCAGATAAGAACGTACAGACTGCACTGGCTAGGCATGTGCTTCAAGTGCCATCCCAGATAAGAATGTACAGACTGCACTGGCTAGGCATGTGCTTCAAGTGCCATCCCAGATAAGAACGTACAGACTGCACTGGCTAGGCATGTGCTTCAAGTGCCATCCCAGATAAGAACGTACAGACTGCACTGGCTAGGCATGTGCTTCAAGTGCCATCCCAGATAAGAACGTACAGACTGCACTGGCTAGGCATGTGCTTCAAGTGCCATCCCAGATAAGAACGTACAGACTGCACTGGCTAGGCATGTGCTTCAAGTGCCATCCCAGATAAGAACGTACAGACTGCACTGGCTAGGCATGTGCTTCAAGTGCCATCCCAGATAAGAATGTACAGACTGCACTTGCATGTGCTTCAAGTGCCATCCCAGATGAGAATGTACAGACTGCACTGGCATGTGCTTCAAGTGCCATCCCAGATAAGAACGTACAGACTGCACTGGCATGTGCTTCAAGTGCCATCCCAGATAAGAACATACAGACTGCACTGGCATGTGCTTCAAGTGCCATCCCAGATAAGAATGTACAGACTGCACTGGCATGTGCTTCAAGTGCCATCCCAGATAAGAACGTACAGACTGCACTGGCATGTGCTTCAAGTGCCATCCCAGATAAGAACGTACAGACTGCACTGGCATGTGCTTCAAGTGCCATCCCAGATTAGAATGTACAGACTGCACTGGCATGTGCTTCAAGTGCCATCCCAGATTAGAATGTACAGACTGCACTGGCATGTGCTTCAAGTGCCATCCCAGATAAGAATGTACAGACTGCACTGGCATGTGCTTCAAGTGCCATCCCAGATAAGAACGTACAGACTGCACTGGCATGTGCTTCAAGTGCCATCCCAGATAAGAATGTACAGACTGCACTGGCATGTGCTTCAAGTGCCATCCCAGATAAGAACGTACAGACTGCACTGGCATGTGCTTCAAGTGCCATACCAGATAAGAACGTACAGACTGCACTGGCATGTGCTTCAAGTGCCATCCCAGATTAGAATGTACAGACTGCACTGGCATGTGCTTCAAGTGCCATCCCAGATTAGAATGTACAGACTGCACTGGCATGTGCTTCAAGTGCCATCCCAGATTAGGATGTACAGACTGCACTGGCATGTGCTTCAAGTGCCATCCCAGATAAGAATGTACAGACTGCACTGGCATGTGCTTCAAGTGCCATCCCAGATAAGAACGTACAGACTGCACTGGCATGTGCTTCAAGTGCCATCCCAGATAAGAACGTACAGACTGCACTGGCTAGGCATGTGCTTCAAGTGCCATCCCAGATAAGAATGTACAGACTGCACTGGCTAGGCATGTGCTTCAAGTGCCATCCCAGATAAGAATGTACAAACTGCACTGGCTAGGCATGTGCTTCAAGTGCCATCCCAGATAAGAATGTACAGACTGCACTGTAAAGGCATGTGCTTCAAGTGCCATCCCAGATAGGAATGTACAGACTGCACTATAAAGGCATGTGCTTCAAGTGCCATCCCAGATAAGAACGTACAGACTGCACTGGCATGTGCTTCAAGTGCCATCCCAGATAAGAACGTACAGACTGCACTGGCTAGGCATGTGCTTCAAGTGCCATCCCAGATAAGAATGTACAGACTGCACTGTAAAGGCATGTGCTTCAAGTGCCATCCCAGATAAGAATGTACAGACTGCACTGTAAAGGCATGTGCTTCAAGTGCCATCCCAGATAAGAACGTACAGACTGCACTGGCTAGGCATGTGCTTCAAGTGCCATCCCAGATAAGAACGTACAGACTGCACTGGCTAGGCATGTGCTTCAAGTGCCATCCCAGATAAGAACGTACAGACTGCACTGGCTAGGCATGTGCTTCAAGTGCCATCCCAGATAAGAATGTACAGACTGCACTGGCTAGGCATGTGCTTCAAGTGCCATCCCAGATAAGAACGTACAGACTGCACTGGCTAGGCATGTGCTTCAAGTGCCATCCCAGATAAGAACGTACAGACTGCACTGGCTAGGCATGTGCTTCAAGTGCCATCCCAGATAAGAACGTACAGACTGCACTGGCTAGGTATGTGCTTCAAGTGCCATCCCAGATAAGAATGTACAGACTGCACTGGCTAGGCATGTGCTTCAAGTGCCATCCCAGATAAGAACGTACAGACTGCACTGGCTAGGCATGTGCTTCAAGTGCCATCCCAGATAAGAACGTACAGACTGCACTGGCTAGGCATGTGCTTCAAGTGCCATCCCAGATAAGAACGTACAGACTGCACTGGCTAGGCATGTGCTTCAAGTGCCATCCCAGATAAGAACGTACAGACTGCACTGGCTAGGCATGTGCTTCAAGTGCCATCCCAGATAAGAATGTACAGACTGCACTGGCATGTGCTTCAAGTGCCATCCCAGATGAGAATGTACAGACTGCACTGGCATGTGCTTCAAGTGCCATCCCAGATAAGAACGTACAGACTGCACTGGCATGTGCTTCAAGTGCCATCCCAGATAAGAACGTACAGACTGCACTGGCATGTGCTTCAAGTGCCATCCCAGATAAGAATGTACAGACTGCACTGGCATGTGCTTCAAGTGCCATCCCAGATAAGAATGTACAGACTGCACTGGCATGTGCTTCAAGTGCCATCCCAGATAAGAACGTACAGACTGCACTGGCATGTGCTTCAAGTGCCATACCAGATAAGAACGTACAGACTGCACTGGCATGTGCTTCAAGTGCCATCCCAGATTAGAATGTACAGACTGCACTGGCATGTGCTTCAAGTGCCATCCCAGATTAGAATGTACAGACTGCACTGGCATGTGCTTCAAGTGCCATCCCAGATTAGAATGTACAGACTGCACTGGCATGTGCTTCAAGTGCCGTCCCAGATTAGAATGTACAGACTGCACTGGCATGTGCTTCAAGTGCCATCCCAGATTAGAATGTACAGACTGCACTGGCATGTGCTTCAAGTGCCATCCCAGATAAGAATGTACAGACTGCACTGGCATGTGCTTCAAGTGCCATCCCAGATAAGAATGTACAGACTGCACTGGCATGTGCTTCAAGTGCCATCCCAGATTAGAATGTACAGACTGCACTGGCATGTGCTTCAAGTGCCATCCCAGATTAGAATGTACAGACTGCACTGGCATGTGCTTCAAGTGCCATCCCAGATTAGAATGTACAGACTGCACTGGCATGTGCTTCAAGTGCCATCCCAGATTAGAATGTACAGACTGCACTGGCATGTGCTTCAAGTGCCATCCCAGATTAGAATGTACAGACTGCACTGGCATGTGCTTCAAGTGCCGTCCCAGATTAGAATGTACAGACTGCACTGGCATGTGCTTCAAGTGCCGTCCCAGATTAGAATGTACAGACTGCACTGGCATGTGCTTCAAGTGCCATCCCAGATTAGAATGTACAGACTGCACTGGCATGTGCTTCAAGTGCCATCCCAGATAAGAATGTACAGACTGCACTGGCATGTGCTTCAAGTGCCATCCCAGATTAGAATGTACAGACTGCACTGGCATGTGCTTCAAGTGCCGTCCCAGATTAGAATGTACAGACTGCACTGGCATGTGCTTCAAGTGCCGTCCCAGATTAGAATGTACAGACTGCACTGGCATGTGCTTCAAGTGCCATCCCAGATTAGAATGTACAGACTGCACTGGCATGTGCTTCAAGTGCCATCCCAGATTAGAATGTACAGACTGCACTGGCATGTGCTTCAAGTGCCATCCCAGATTAGAATGTACAGACTGCACTGGCATGTGCTTCAAGTGCCATCCCAGATTAGAATGTACAGACTGCACTGGCATGTGCTTCAAGTGCCATCCCAGATTAGAATGTACAGACTGCACTGGCTCATCAGGAACACTACTTTCTGTCCAAACTTGAGTTTTGTTAAGAATAGATTTTCTTTATACAAAAACAAGAGGGCCATGGTGGCCCTGTATTGCTCCACTGGTTTTTTTATGCGAAAAAAGCGTCCAATGCGCATGGGTTGAAATGTACTTAAGCATGTGACTTTCTATTTCTTTCCCTCGTCCCACTGGGCGCTTAAAGTTGGAAGGGTGACCATTTTTTATATATGGAAAACGTTACTACGGTGTTAACTAAACAGACTAAAAAGTCCGGGAATTGTCACACAGGTCCTTTGCTTATAACGTAGGTACATTTATCTCTCCACAAGATATTGTTGTTCTTTCTATTTCACATATTTTTAGATGCTGAAGATCAAATCTACGCATGTTCTACAAGATTAATGAAAGTTCCTTCATTCAATCATGAATCTTTTTCCAAAATTCCAAAAAGTGTTTGTAGGTTTCAAAGTTTCTGTTACTTATATAGTTCATGACAGATGAAAATACCTAATGACATAGATCACCTGAACTTTACTTCATTCTTGAAGCATTAGTGAGTGTAGCAGGATTGTTAACGCAGTGAAGAAATTGTTTATTGTAAAAAGAAGATATTTGCCTGAGGAAACATAAAGTTACGAGTTTTTCAGGTTCATGAGGTGCCGAAAGGCAGTAGGAATGATAACTTTGAAGAGGTTGTTTGTTAAACAAAGTAAATGTTTATGAGACAAAAAATTGAATTATAATTCATCAAGATGTTGCGATCATGGCAACACTACTTGCATATGGCGTGAGGTTTAAAGAGATATCATGACAAACAATTAGCTTGACCTAACTTTCCTTAACTTTTTCCATCTTACATTGGTTACCTGTCATGTTTGTTTTTGAAAAATACTAGGATTGCCATATATTGAAATAAGGTATCTGACCTATTCTTTGATAGGTTGCTAGTAATAGACTTAGCGGCAGTGATGTTATAAACAAGGGGATTGTTCACAGCATTGGTAGAATATACTTTTAATAGATACATGTTTTTTAAGTTGGATTCTCCTTACTTTTTTGCTACTGAATATTAAAATCACTTTTTTTCAATATAACAATTTGTTGTTAAGTTTATCTTGAACAAATATTTTTTGCAATCTGTTTATAAATCATAAAATGATGTCATAGAAATTTCTTTTATTGATAAATAGGGCCAATAATAAAACAAGAATGTTGAGAATATTAACATAAAAGAATAATACTAACCATTTGGTGAAAACAAACAAAACAATACATTTTTTTTATGTTATATACAAACAAGGTTAATGGACTAAATATAAACAAACACACTTGAGTGCTCTTCTTGTGTTAATGATGTATTACACTGAGTTTAATTAATATACATATTTTGTTTACCTTTCAATATCTTGCATTTCACATCTTTAGTACAATGCTATTTCAATTAACTGAACAGCGTGACAAACATGATAAAGCAAAATATGCATATGAATCTGATTATACACAGATCCACTATCATATAAATCAAATCATGTTTGTCTATTTCCATGTTCGAAAGATCCTCTTCTAAATTGTTTTACTTCGCGAGTAGACTGAACTCCCAATTTGCAAACAGAGACACTGGTTTCCGTGACACAAATTCACTGTGCACATTTCTAAATATGTGTTTCTTGTATCTAAAATGTAGTCTTTTTCGTTGACTAACACATTTCATTATTCCTATTAAACTATATGATGTCAGTCGTTAGTTCTATTGATATTTGTCGTTTCAATAATCTAAAATTTCGCTTCACAACGGCGCCAATTGCATACGAAACACCAAACACATTTTATGAAACCGATTTCAATTGGAAGATTGGAAAACGACAGCCAATTATATCGCTAGTTTTAAAAATGCTTAGGCAGAATCTACCAGTGTAAAATGCGGAGAGATTTCGCGGGCTGAGGATATATTAAGCATATGTTCATTTTTGTGACCCACGGGGCAGGGTCAAATTTGACCCCAGGGGCATAATTTGAACAAACTAAGTAGAGAACTAATCGATGTCACTACATACCGAATTTGGTAGTACTAGGCCCTACGGTTATGGACAAGAAGATTTTTAAAGTTTGCACAAAATAGGCTTTATATAAGCATTTGTTCAATTTTGTGACCCCCGGGGCAGGGTCAAATTTGATCCCAAGGGAATAATTTGAAGAAATTTGGTAGAGGACTATTAGATGTCTCTACATACCCAATTTGATAACCCTAGGCCCAATGGTTATGGACAAGAAGATTTTGAAAGTTTTCACAATATAGGCCTTATATCAGCAAATTTTCAATTTTGTGACCCCTGGGGCGGGGTCATCTTTGACCCCAGGGGCATAGTTTGAACAAATTTGAAAGAGGTTCACCCAAGGAACATTCCTGTGAAATGTCATCAGAATTGGACCAATTCTTTAGGAGAAGAAGATGTTTAAAGAAAAAGTTAACGCACGGACGCACGCAAGACGGACACAGGACCATGACATAAGCCCTGCTGGCCTCTGGCCAGTGGAGCTAAAAATCCCCAAAAAGGTGAAAGTGCGTCACTAATTAGCCTGTGTGGACTGAACATATATGGTTGAACTATTGTTAAAAAGGAAAAAAATCCAAGCAAACATAAAAACAAACATTGGAGGTACATCTATCTGCACACAATGAATTTGTATGGATAATGGTGGATTATAGATCTCTGTCCCAGCTCTGTCATATATTATGCCATATATCATTGTCTTAATATAAAATGTATCAAGATTAAATTTCTTGAACTTTTGAATGTATTGAGTGTTACTTTAAAGAAATATGGTGTGACCTACCACAGATAAGGTATATAAAGGCAGTCCCCTGCACTGACATTCACATGGTAGAACTCCACCTTGGCCATGCCCGGGTACTTGGTGTAATCCACTCTGCAGTTATAAAGGGAAAAAAAATGAGAAAATTTATAAATTTTAGTTAACATTGCTAACTTACACTCACTGGACCCTAACCTTTGTGCACAAAAGTAAACATATTTATGACAACATTAATTTTCTTTCCATAGTTTTGTTATCCACTACATTTACAATAACATCTTATTGTTCCCAAAGTTCTCTTATACACTACATGTACAATAACATCTTATTGTTTCCATAGTTTCTTATTCACTACATGTACAATAACATCTTATTGTTTCCATAGTTTCTTATTCACTACATGTACAATAACATCTTATTGTTTCCATAGTTTCTTATACACTACATGTACAATAACATCTTATTGTTTCCATAGTTTCTTATACACTACATGTACAATAACATCTTATTGTTTCCATAGTTTCTTATTCACTACATGTACAATAACATCTTATTGTTTCCATAGTTTCTTATTCACTACATGTACAATAACATCTTATTGTTTCCATAGTTTCTTATACACTACATGTACAATAACATCTTATTGTTTCCATAGTTTCTTATACACTACATGTACAATACCATTAATACATAATTTTTACCTTGTACAATTTAGAAGCAAACATACTTAACATGTTATCAATAACACCAAAAGGATAATGCTTTTAAGGATGCTAGTAAATAAGTTTCACAAACAGCCAACATTAATAACTAATTGGATAGCCACACGGTGATACATGGATTATAGGCGGAGTAAGCAAAATCAATAATGGCAAATCCGAGTCGTTGCACTAGAGACAGTAGCTCGTGGGCGAAGTGAACTAAATTTTGGGAAAGTATGATCCTTTGTATCAAATAACAGAGAACATGCTGATAAGTGATGTCCAAGGGACTTTCATAGTTTGTAAAATGGATGTATGTTTGCAATTTGAAACAATAATTTGAGTCTTGTTAGCAGAACATGTGGGTGAATGCATTTGCGTAGTGTTGTATTCTCAAATTAGCCTGTGCAGTCCACATGGACTAATCAGGGATGTCACCTTCCGCTTTTGTGGATTGTTTCATTTGGAGGAAATCTCTCTAAATGAAAATCCGGTCTAGGCAGAAAATGTCTACCCTGATTAACCTGTGATTATTGCACAGGCTAATTTTGGATGACACTTTACGCAAATGCATTAAGCGCGATTTTCCCAAAGGGCCCCGTCTGTAGATCTGCCGTGGAATCATATGGAATTCTATGGAAATCGTTAAATGGAATTCCTTGGAGTATTGGCACTAACTTTCCATCCGATTCCATGCAATCAATGGAAGAGTGAAAAAAAAACAGAAGGGGGACTTGATATGGGATGGAATTCCATAAAATGCCGTGGAATTCCATAGAATTCCGTGGCATTCCATATAATGCCGTGGAATTCCATAGAATGCCGTGGAATTCCATAGAATGCCGTGGAATTCCATAGAATGAAGTGGAATTCCATAGAACGCCGTGAAATTCCATAGATTGCCGTGGAATTCCATAGAATGTCGTGGAATTTCATAGAATGCCGTGGAATTCCGTGAAAAGCTATGGAATTTAATAAAAAGCCGGAATAAAATAGAAAAAAAAACAGATTATAGATCAAAGGCATTTTATTGATTTTGAAAAACAAATGTGAATGTAACTAAAGGTTTCATCATAGAAGTTAAACAAGAACAAGATCTGGCATCAATCATTAACCACACACATGCCAGTCACAGTACATATCAAAAATGAGTGGTTTTACATTTTCATAAAGTACCAACTCTCTTAACCACAGGCATGCATGCACACATTCAAAAACACATCCATAAACATGCACGCATATACAGGTGAGAAAAGAAAAACTTATAAAAGGCACAATATAAAACATAGAAGTAGAATTTTACATTTCTCTTATGACAAGTATACTTCCTTTTTCAGATATGTTCATAAACACACACAATTACATGCACACACACATCACGCACAATTGTTCTAGAGTTTTTTCTCATAAATTTTAACGTTCAACAACTGTTCCTTATTAATTCTAGAACACTTTCAGTATGATAACAGAAGTTCAGTTCTAGTTGATGTGTTCCAGTACAATTCTAGAAAAGTTCCGAAGGTTAACTTCAAATATTTAAGTCTGAAACCAACTTTCTAGAAAACAAATTCCCATGCAGACAGCCAGTATTCAAGTACTGAGCATAGTTAATAATAATACATAACAAATTAACAACTGTTGTAAATTTGTTATTTATTATACTATGCTCAGTACTGTTGAACACGGACTTAATTCAATTATCCAAGTTTCAAATTCCTAAATTAAAAAAACAAACAAATAAATTAAGACAAAAAACCAACACAAAATACAATTCACAAAATAAATAACTGGTCTTTTTTATACAAGAAGTAACCAAAATAAAACATGTCACCAGCCACAGACTGCCAGGCTTAACACAGAGGCTAGGTTTTAAAAATGCTTGTCCAAGTCTTCCACTGCCATTTTCCTTTTCTTCTGAGAATATTGAACACCAGTCACTGCCTCCGGGTCCTTTTTGGTATGAGGTACATTGTATACTGCTCACATGTGCTCTACAGAATAAAAAATCATAAAAATGTCTAAAGCAAAGAGTTATTTACATTCAAGCTACATGTATAACAAGAGATTGCAAAGCAATATGGTCCCCTACCTGTTAAACTTCACTATTTTAAGTTTGTTAAATATATTTGTTTCCATAGCAACCAGAATTCTTGCATTATAAACAACATGAAATGACGTGCAAGATGTCCTTATTGTCATCTGTTCATGTTTCAAGTTTCATGAAAAAATACTTAGAACTTTTAAAGTTATCCCAGGATCCAGAAAAGTGTAACTGACTTAGACCAATATATTGAATTCCAAAAAGACAAAATACTTTCAGGTGGTTAACATTAAATAACTTATCTAGCCCAGGGCATGACAATATTTACCATGAATTTGTGGCCCTGTAAGTCCTCTAGGTAAATGCGCTTAAAGAGCCGCTTTGCTGTTGGATTATTTCCCTGCCAAACTCTGCAGTATCTTCCATCAACTGGTCAATGGTAATTAAAGCACATAATAAAAATGTATAGGGAACGTAATTCAAGAATTGTTTTAAATATTAAGTTGTTAAATGGTCTTTAGAAAGAGAACTAAAAACGAAGTGAATACATCGCAAAGCACTAAGCATAACTTAATTTGTTGGTATGATTAGTACAAATTTATTATTGCTATAATTAGAATGATGTGTTATTCTATTGGTATGAAAATGCACACTCAGATACCTAAAAACCAATTCCATTGGTTTAATTTTTTATTTACAAGCAAATACGTTGAATTGATATCCCCCGCTAACATGCTTCTGGACACATAAGTATTATATTTGACACTCAAACAAGCATTTTTTAAAGATACAAAGGGCCATAACCCCGTTTTTAACAGATGGTGTACAATTCCATTTGGCGTGCATCATCCTCTTATCCATATCTATTAGGGATGTCAACGAATATCCGAATATCCGAATATTCGGTCCCGGACCGAATATTCGGATACTGTTTTCCGAATCGAATATTCGGAAGAAAAAATAAAAAAATCGAGTAATTTCAAAGACTTTGTTTTCGTGAAATTTGCTTCAAACATTGTAAAAAAAGTTGTCTAGTGTCATAATGTTTATTCCGGTAGGCGCGATAATGCGTCGCTAGGTGATGACAGTATACCGGTCATAAATCCCGTTAATTGCCCAACAAAGACAGATACTTTGTGTCAAAATTATGATAGGTGCAAATCGCGTCGGCAATCAAAACACCGACCTGCACTTGATCCAATTACTCGAATTACATTTAAAATTATCAAAGATTAAATGAGTAAAGGAAAAGCCAACTTGGTGTAAAAAACAAATAAGACCGTATGGAAATTAAAACACCGACCCGTCTTGATCTAATAACTCGAATTACATTTAAAATGATCAAAGATTAAATGAGTAAAGAAATAGCTGAATTGTTGTGAAAAACAAAAAAGATCGTATGGTTATAATCACGTTGTCCAATCAAAAAGCTTTTAGAAAATAATTTACTCAACCTCTAATGAGTATTTGCATATCGTATGGTCCAAACTTTAATTAATTACTCAATATTCAATCAAGTATTATACTTAAAGAAATGTTTTTAGTATTTCGCCCTCATTTAATTGAAAATATTATAATTGCTACACGCATAAAGTAAATCTCTGTCCAAGCAAAATGCCACCTACGCCTTCCGCTGCTTGGAAGTATTTCACGACATCATCCGATAAGAAGTCGCCAATCCAAGTGACTTTTAAACGTGGCAACTTTAAAAGACTGACTGTTTAGTCTGTTAAACAGGTTCAAAGTGTGTTGTGGCTATGAACATAATTCGTTTAAGTTCAGCGTTAATTATATTTAGATCTAACTGTTTTGTCATGTAATTATTTTGTAGTCATGAAATATTATTGCTCTCGTTCTATTGTTGATGTACGATATTAATAGTTTAAAAAACAGTTTTTGTCATTCAATTTTAACAATAAAAAGTAATCAGCTTCGAATTAGCGACGGCAACGCTGTGTCAATATTTAGTCACTTCCGGTAAACTTCCGGTAAAAACGAAAGTAGAATTCATGGAGTAATGGTACGGTTAACAAAGTTGACTTTTTTCCAACAGATGTTGACCGAATATCCGAATATTCGTTCGGAAGGGTGACCGAATATTTGAATACCGATATCGGTATTCGTTGCCATCCCTAATATCTATACTCGAACCACGTTTCAATGAAATCCGCCAAAGCACTTCCAGGATATGGCCTTGGACACACAAAAAAGCATTTTTTCAAGATACAAAGGGCCATAACTCTGTTATTTACTAATGGTGTACAATGCCATTTGGCATGCATCATCCTCTTATCCATATACATACTCATGCCAAGTTTCAGTGAAATCTGCCAAAGCACTTCCAAGATATGGCTACGGACGGATGGAAAGACGGACGGATGGAAAGACGGACAGACGGAAGGATGGAAGGACGGACAGACAAAGCCAAAACAATATCCCTCCGCCTATGGTGGGGGATAATAATAAACATTAACACCATTAATGAGCATTGAGTGCTCAACATGCACAGTACAAAACTTGCTTAGCCTGCAGTTCCATAACCTTGCATGATAAAATTCCGATACTACATTCAACGTTATTAATTTCTCCACATAGGTCTTATTACTTCCTTTTTCAACCTGCAAACTCCACTAAGTGAAAATTTGGTGAAAATTTGGGTGACAGCTGCTTTTAAACTAATATTTGCCATACTAAAACCTCAAATATCACATAAAAAGGTCTACAATAATGTCATAAGAAGATTAAATTTAAAGGAGTATTTAGAAATAATAAAAATCACAAACCTTCAGTGTTGTTCTATTCCTAGACAGACTGCTCAAACACTGTATGCATCACTCTTTAGCAATATTTTGTGTCACTTTCCAAATGATATAAATACATAAGTATTTTAAGAAAGTGTTTTTAATGGAAAAACTCATGAACTCTTCTGTTTGTTAAATTTCTTTAACTTCATTTTAACAAGTTAAAACAGTACATTGTCCACCATGTTTCATGTTTCAAGCTAACAGGTAAACTTTCTGTATTTGAATTCAGCCAATTAGAAAAGGCTGTTATATCTTATAACCAATAGATTTGCAGCAAACATACCCAACATCTGATGCAAAGCACACGCTGGGGTTATCAGATAGATTGTAATGACAACCTGGACTGGCTGAGTTTGATATTGAGAAAAAACAGTGTGTATACCACTTGGACAGGGTTAAGGAATTTAAACTTGTAGAAATTGCTTTGAAAGTAACTACTACTCCTACTTCTGCAGAACTACTACTTTAATTACTACAGCATCAACAACACCACCACCAACAACAACAGCAACAATAACAGCAGCAACAACAACAGCAACAACAACAACAGCAGCAACAGCAGCAACAACTGCTACTATTGCAACAACTGCTACTACTGCTACTTCTATTGCTACTACTATTGCTACAGAAACTGTTAATGCTACTACTTCTACTACTACTACTACCACCACAACCTCTACTGTTATAAAAAACACTACTGCTACTACATCAATAACTACAACAACAACACCTACAACAACAACAACTACTACTACTAATACAGCTACTACATCTGCAACAACTACTACTTCTACTGCTGCTGCTGTCGCTACTATGAAGTCTATTTGGCTATTTGTAAGTGTAAGGTGTTCTATATGTGTTCTTATTTTCCATTAGAACTTTTGTAGAACTTACTGGTTCTTAAAGCGTTCTAGATGTGTTCTAGAACTTTATTTTAAAACATTTTTAGAATTTTCTTGACCATATTTTGTCCTTGAAATGTTCTAAAAAGGTTCTTGAAATTATTGGAACAGTTTCAGTCCTAAGCCATTTTCCACAAATGTTCTGGATTTATTCTAAAAAAAACTGTTTTGGAACAATTCCAGAACATAAGTTTTAGAACACAAATATGGAACAGTTCCAGAACTGTTCCAATTTCTAGAACAAATTTATAATTATCTTTATTGCATTTTCTTTTAAATACAAAATACATGATGCAAATAAATTCATACATGTATTAAACTACAAATACATTTCAGACAACCAGCGAAAATTTTCTAAGTTATTTTCCATTGATTTCCATCCAAGAAAATGTATAAGTTATTTTCCATAACGATTTCCGTTGAAAAAAATGGCTAAGTCCAACTTTCCATGGTGTTTTCCATACATTCCGTGGAAATGCATGGAATTTTAGTCGAGATAACGTGGAATTCCATAACAGCTTCAGATGGAAATTGGCAAGTGGATGGAATTCCATCAAATTCCATGGATTTCCATAGAATTCCATAATATTTTCTATGGAATTCCATAGAAAAGTGCTAATGACTATGGCAGATCTACAGACGGGTCGTCTCATTTGAAGCAAATCGGTGGGTGGTATATATGGGTGTTCTACGTGGTGGGTGTTATACGAGGAGGGTGTTATACGTGGTGTGTGTTATACGTGGTGTGTGTTATACGTGGTGGGTGTTATACATGGTGGGTGTTATACGTGGTGGGTGTTATACATGGTGAGTGTTATACGTGGTGGGTGTTATGTGGTGGGTGTTATACATGGTGAGTGTTATACGTGGTGGGTGTTATACGTGGTTGGTGTTATACCTTGTGGGTGTTATACATGGTGAGTGTTATACGTGGTGGGTGTTATACGTGGTGGTTGTTATACGTGGTGAGTGTTATTCGTGGCGGGTGTTATACATGGTGGGTGTTATACCTGGTGGGTGTTATACGTGGTGGGTGTTAAACGTGGTGGGTGTTATACATGGTGGGTGTTATACGTGGTGAGTGTTATACATGGTAGGTGTTATACGTACGCATCGACGTCCATTCCTGAGTAGGCACCTTCAGGATGGTCTATGAGCACCTGCAAACACAGACAAGAGGCAATTAAGGTGAGCCTCGCACAGGGAAAACTAGGCTTAGTTCACGTGGGTAAAGTCTCGTCCCAGATTAGCATGTGCAGCCCACACAGGCCAATGCGGGATGACATTTTCCGCTTAGATTGGATTTTTGTTTTGAAGAAACTTCCTTCAAACCAAAAATTCATTAAAAGAGAATTAAGTTTTGTCCCTGATTAGCCAGTGAAAACCGCATAAGCTCATCTGGGATGACATTACGCACATGAATTAGACTAGTTTTCAAAGAAATGCATCTCAGGGTTAGTAATCAAAAAGGAAAGCATAACCTAAGACATGCTTTGAGGATGACAGTGTCAAAAATTTGAAGAAAAAAATCACAAATGAAATAAAATACAGTTGTATACTGTTTCTTATTTGGTTTACATACATAAGAGTAAAATAATTTGTTGAAAACATCAATTTTACTCTTTCTTGTGTCCCAAAAATAAACAAAATGTCCACATGTTTCCACAAGCTGTGAGACACATATCCCCCTTTTGTGATACTCTGCTAGATCACAGTTTTACACACAAAAAATAATTTAGCCTAACTCTGTAAAAAGGGGGTTTAATGCATGTGTGTTAACCTTTTGCATGCTGGGAAATTTGTCGTCTGCTAAACTGTCGTCTGCTGAATTTCTTTTAGTTTAAATACAGTCTTAAGACTGCTCCTCAACCAACATCATCAGCATGGATTCCGCCGTCTTAGAATGTTTCGGCCCTTTACTTCCATGAACATTCTGATAGCGGTGGGCCCACAGTGGTGATCAGTCACTGTGTGTTGGTTGATTGCCTCCAGCTCTTCTCTTCTCGCCTCAGCCACAGCCAGCTTGATGCCCGTTCGGCTGCTTGGCTCAGTCTCTGGATAGCCACTCGTCTCTCCCTGCCAGTTGTTCCTAATGCTGTCATCAGCCTGTGCACGGACTGGGAACAGAATCCTCTAACGCCAACTTGCACGGGAAATAGCCAAGTTCGCCAGCCTTGTTGCTTGCACAGATCCATCAGTTCTGTGTACTTGGCCTTCTTCCACTCGTAGGCCTCTTCACATCTTGCCTCCCATGGTACTGTCAGCTCTATGGTGACGAGCTTCTTTCCTGTCTCTGACCACAGTACAATATCTGGTCGTAGGGTCGTTTGAACCACGTTTGGGAAAACAAGCCTTCTATCAAGGTCAACTTCCATCTTCCAGTCTCTAGAGCCATCAAGAATTGATGCCTTTGTTTGTTTCTGTGTCTTCACGGTCTCACCCTTTTTGACAAAAGCGATGTGCCCATGGCGGGGGTGATTACCATGTTCCTTCTTCATTTCCTTCTCTAGCCAGTCGGCAAACTCTCTGAGGACCAAGTCGTGCCTCCATCTATATCTTCCCTGTGTCAGTGCTGTACTACAAGATGACAGAACATGCTCTAGGGTGCCTACTCTGTCACACAGGCTGCATTTTGGCTCTGCTGTGAGTCCCCATCGGCACAAGTTCGCTGGGGATGGTAGTAGGTCATAGACAGACCTGAGGAGAAAGGAAAACCGAAAAGGCTCATACTTCCAGATGTCTCCCCAGGTCAACTTCCTGTCTGCGGTATTCCACGTGGTCCATGCTCCCTGCGCTCCCATCTCCACAGCCCTTGCTTGTCTGGCATTTTCTTCCGCCCTCCTGACCTCAGACTGAATCATCGCTCGCCTCTCTTTCTGGTCTGATCGGCTCCACAGCACCACCTTTCTCGCACCAATTCCTTCACGTCCAACTGCAGCCACTCCGACAATGTCTTTGTGCTTGAGCGTGTTCTCTGCCTGGCTCACAGACTCTGTTGCTGACCATTTCCTGCTCGTTCGGGTTTGGATCCCTGCCTCACGGATGAACTCGTCCGGAGAGTCCCTCAAGGTCAACACAAGTCTTGCTTTTGCAGTCTTGAACTCTTCTACCAGTGAAGATAGCGGGAACTGTAACTTGTTGCTCTTCCCATAGAGTCCAATACTGGTAAAGCTGGGTGGAACTCCTAGCCACTTCCTGAGGTGTCGACTTGTGATTCTCTCCAGGGCTTCTACTGTTGTGCTGGGTACCTCGTAAAGCATCAACGGCCAGATTAGTCTTGGGAGCAGTGCATGCTGGTAAAGCCAGGCTTTGAACTTGCCGGGTAGTCCGCAGCGGTCTATCTTCTTGAGGCCCTCCTCTACCTGTTTCTTTAAGTTCTTGACATTGTCGCGATCTTGTAGGCTTGCATCAAACCACTTGCCCAGGCATTTTATTGGACTCGTCACTATGGAAGGAATCTCTTCGTTCTGTACGTAGAGTTTGAACCTCTCTGTTGCCTGTCCTTTCTTTATGACAAGAGATCTGGATTTTGCTGCTTTGAACTTCATTCTTCCCCATGAAGCGACATTCGTCAGGGCTGTCAACATCCATCTAGCTTGGACGTGTGTTGTTGTCGTCAATGTGAGGTCATCCATGAAGCCTCTGCTAGATGGGAGATTCCTGACTCTGTCTTTGGTCCACGTGTCTCACGTTGGGCAGCATTTATCAGCAGGTTCATCCCCATGATGAATAGCACCACGGAAACTGTGCAGCCGGTAACGATTCCCTTCTCCAACTTCTGCCATCTGGTTAGCTGGTCACCAACAGTAAACCGGAGCTTGATTCCATCCAGGTAACTGGTGATGATTTTCTGAATGTGGCCGTCCACATGGTAGTGTCGGATGGCTGTATAGATGAGCTGGTGTGGAATGGACCCGTATGCCTTGGCCAAGTCGAGCCAAACTACAGTGAGATCCTTCCTCCCTTTCTTCGCCTCACTTATTAGCTGTGTGATAGCACTGGTGTGCTCTATGCAGCCGGAGAAACCGGGAACTCCTCCCTTCTGGACCGAGGTGTTGATGTATGCGTTGCCTGTCAGGAAAGATGTGAGTCTTCTTGCAAGGATGGCAAAGAATATTTTTCCCTCGACGTTGAGCAACGAGATCGTTCGGAACTGGTTGACCGTCTTGGAATTGCGTTCATTCGGTGTGAATATCCCCTCGGCCTCCTTCCAAGCCTCTGGTACGTCCCCCTTCCTCCAGACTACTTTGAGGAGCCTCCATAAACGCATGAGGAGTAGTGGGCACATCTTGTACACTTTGTACGGGATGGCATTGGGTCCTGGCGCTGAAGCAGCTCTGGCCTTTTTTACAGCTTCTTTCACCTCGCCAAGCGTAGGTTCCGTCGTATTCAGCTGTTTTTCGGATTCCTCCGCTGGATCTATTCTGTCAGTCCCCTAGCACGTCCTCTCGATTGGGGTCAGAATGGAAAAACATGGAGGAAGTTCTCTATTTCCTCTAGTGGAGTTTCCAACTTTCCTGACCTTTCTTTGTCGAGGAGGGATCTTGCAAACTTGTATGGGTTGGCTATGAAAGCTGCCCTCTTTTTTGCCCGTTCCTGTGTCTTTCTTTTGCTGTTTTCTGCTTTCCGTAATGATGTCAGCTGTGTCCGAACTGTATCTCTAAGCTGTGCAAGTCCAATCCTCTCTGTGGGTGAACTAGCACAGTACCTTCGTCTCAGCTGCTTGAGTTCACGTCTCAAGTTCTGGATACGAACTTGCCGCCTGTTTGGTCTTGGAGGTTCCTTACGCACTCTCTCCTCTTCTAATCAAAACCTCTCCTTTCCTACTGAATATATCAAGGTTGTGAGGGTGGTCAGCTTCCGGTCTACTGGTCCTTGCATGGATGCTTCGAGGATGTTCTCTTGGTCCTCATCCAGTTGGGTCCATGATGTCTTGTCTGAAGCCTTGGGCCACTTAATCCTTGGTTTCCTGGTTCTAGTGGCAGTGTCTTGCTGTGGTCTATCCGGATCAGTCGCCTCACTTGCTTCCGGGCTGCTTTGAGTCTGTAAGAGCTCTAAAAGGGGGTCATCATCCTCCTCAGGATTTCGAAAGAGATCCTGTGAGGTCTTCTGAACATAGAGTTCTTCAGTACTGTGGGTTGAATCCAGACTGGAGTACTCCTGCGTCTCACTAGCCAAACTGACTATGCGCTGTCCTTGTGATCTCACACGTTGACAATCAGACTTCCCTTGGTGAATGCGTAGACCGCGTTGGTTCTTGCACACCTTTCCGCAATTACAAGTGACTGATCCATCTCTATTCGTAGTCGGTTGGGCAGGCCGTGTCGATTCCATAAAATCCGTCCATATGAGTCTATCATCCTCCCCCCTCTCGATAGACTCTGGGGGTGTCTTTCATTTGTGGAGTCTTAAATTAGCATTTTCTTCGATTTTCTATCAAAGAATACCATCAGAATAGCAAACAGTTTGGATCCTGATGAGATGCCACGTTATGTTGTGTCTCATCTGGATCCAAACAGTTTGCAAAGGCCTTCAAAATTCAGTTCCAGCACTCAAAAAGTTAAGTGTTGTCCCAGATAATCCTGTAAAGTCCACACTGGCTAATTGGGGCTGACACTTTGTTCTGGTTTGATGCTGTTTGAAGCCCACACTGGCTAATTGGGGCTGAAACTTTGTTCTGGTTTGATGCTGTTTGAAAACCACACTTGCTAATTGGGGCTGACACTTTGTTCTATTTTGATTCTGTTTGAAGTCCACCCTGGCTAATTGGGGCTGACACTTTGTGCTGGTTTGATGCTGTTTGAAGTCCACACTGGCTAATTGGGGCTGACACTTTGTTCTGGTTTGATGCTGTTTGAAGTCCACACTGGCTAATCGGGGCTGACACTTTGTTCTGGTTTGATGCTGATTGAAGTCCACACTGGCTAATCGGGGCTGACACTTTGTTTTGGTTTGATGCTGTTTTAAGTCCACACTGGCTAATTGGGGCTGACACTTTGTTCTGGTTTGATGCTGTTTGAAGTCCACACTGGCTAATTGGGGCTGACACTTTGTTCTGGTTTGATGCTGTTTTAAGTCCACACTGGCTAATTGGGGCTGACACTTTGTTCTGGTTTGATGCTGTTTGAAGTCCACACTGGCTAATTGGGGCTGACACTTAGTTCTGGTTTGATGCTGTTTTAAGTCCACACTGGCTAATTGGGGCTGACACTTTGTGCTGGTTTGATGCTGTTTGAAGCCCACACTGGCTAATTGGGGCTGACACTTTGTTCTGGTTTGATGCTGTTTGAAGTCCACACTGGCTAATTGGGGCTGACACTTTGTTCTGGTTTGATTCTGTTTGAAGTCCACACTGGCTTATTGGGGCTGACACTTTGTTCTGGTTTGATGCTTTTTGAAGCCCACACTGGCTAATTGGGGCTGACACTTTGTTCTGGTTTGATGCTGTTTGAAGTCCACACTGGCTAATTGGGGCTGACACTTTGTTCTGGTTTGATGCTGTTTGCAGTCCACACTGGCTAATTGGGGCTGACACTTTGTTCTGGTTTGATGCTGTTTGAAGTCCACACTGGCTAATTGGGGCTGACACTTTGTTCTGGTTTGATGCTGTTTGAAGTCCACACTGGCTAATTGGGGCTGACACTTTGTTCTGGTTTGATGCTGTTTGAAGTCCACACTGGCTAATTGGGGCTGACACTTTGTTCCGGTTTGATGCTGTTTGAAGTCCAAACTGGCTAATTGGGGCTGACACTTTGTTCTGATTTGATGCTGTTTGAAGTCCACACTGGCTAATTGGGGCTGACACTTTGTTCTGGTTTGATGCTGTTTGCACATAGCAATATTCACTCTGCGTCTGAGTGAGGAAGGGTTAAACCCCCTTTGTACAAAGCGAGGCTCAATTGTAAATGCTTTTGTATCCTGGTTAGATTTTTAAATGTGACAATACTTGTCTGTTCACATGGTTGTGATTTAAGAACCACATCAGGGAAGGAAAATACTCTTCCCAACCTTACAGTGTTAACTAAACTCTTCATTTGTAAACAGATACTGCAATATTAACCCAAATTTGTAAAATTTGTCTAACATTGAAAGGGGAGACGTCAACTGAAGGGAGGAGAAATCAAACCTCTGGTTCAGAATCAGAATTCCATTGATCAGTTACCGGTAGACAATATATGCAACTAAATACCAACCTCTACGACACAACTAAATACCAACCTCTACAACCCAACTAAATACCAACCTCTACAACCCAACTAAATACCAACCTCTACAACACAACAAAAATACCAACCTCTTCAACACAACTAAATACCAACCTCTACAACACAACTAAATACCAACCTCTACAACACAACTAAATATCAACCTCTACAACACAACTAAATACCAACCTCTACAACACAACTAAATACCAACCTCTACAACACAACTAAATACCAACCTCTACAACACAACTAAATACCAACCTCTACAACACAACTAAATACCAACCTCTACAACACAACTAAATACCAACCTCTACAACACAACTAAATACCAACCTCTACATCACAACTAAATACCAACCTCTACAACACAACTAAATACCAACCTCTACAACACAACTAAATACCAACCTCTACAACACAGCATGTCAGGGAGATAAAACAAAAATGCATTAAGATAAGGTATTAATAATTTGGTGTACGGTATAATCACATTAAAAAAAACATGACCAGTAAAGTGTGGATTTGATTTGAAAGAAACATAAACATGAACCATTTTACAAAGATAACCATTTGACACTTTCTTAGTATTATCCATTTCTCACATATAATACACATTACATTTGGGTCCACAAAGTAGAATGTTTTCTCACAAGTAACTAAGATTATGTCATTAAATTGTACTTACATCATGTCGATGCACAGATGGGTCTACAAAGTAGAGTTTTTTGTCACAAGTAACTAAGGTTATGTCATTAAATCTAACTTACATCATGTCGATGTACAGATGGGTCTACAAAGTAGAGTGTTTTCTCTCCTCGGTACAGACAGTTGATGTTGTCCACAGAGTCAGTGTGCACCACGGACTTGGTTCCACCACTGCTGAACCACATTATCTACAAGAAAGGAAAGCAATTCTGGGATAAAAAAGCCTTGCTCTGGGAAAATGAGGCTTAATGCATGTGTGTTAAGTGTTGCCCTGGATAAGCCTTTGCAGTCAACACAGGCTAATCAGGAACGACACTCCCCCACCCCCAAAACTTGATTTTGCTAAGAAGAAACTTTCATTAAACAAAGAATTAGAAAAAATCTGAGGATGTCTTCCCTGATATGTCTGTGCATACTGCACAGACTAAACTGGGGTTATACTTTATGCACATGCATTAAACCCCATTTTCCTAGTGTGTGGCTCAACAGGCTATGTTTACAACACAGGTTCCCCACACTTATACCCACAAAAGCCCCTCACCACCTCCCCAACTGCCACACACATGCCATCAACTCCAACCCCCTCTATCCATACAGTTGATTTTCCCCTCTTTCCATAATATGAACTTACATACAATGGGTTATGGAGGTATTCAAACACAGAGACAAATATGGTGTTTTTTTTTTAACTGAAGTTACATCATTCTTAATTTTCAAGTGGCAAATTCAAGACCTTCATGCCAATTAAAAAAAAATTCAAGTTCTATTACACACATAAGTAATTTGTAATTTTTTTTATACATGCTATTTCTTGTCATCAGGAGTCAAATTTACGAACATTAAATGGAAAGTACAAATCTTATTCCTAATTGTGTTATAAATACCAATACAATGAAATCTTAGTAGATTTTACCGATTTCCCATTAAAAAGATTATCTCATTGCAGCATAATAAATTACAGCCCCCCCCCCCCCCCCCACACACACACTTGGCTATTTCATTGTACCAGCGGTGAGTATTTGAGTGGAATGTACACAGCTATATTCTGTGAAATTTGTGTGGTGTTCTCAAAAATTGACTGAAAGTTAATTGTTTTTTAAATGAAAAATACAGAATATATGTATTGAAATACATGAGCATGTGATTGTAAATCATGTTGAAACTGTTTTAATGTTTATTGTTATGGATGAATATCGCATGCTGCCTTCACACTGCACAGGCTAATCTAGGGCAATACTTTATGAACATGCATTAAGCCCAGTTGTGTCAGAATGTGCCTCCATGTATGGGAGACAATTTAGTTCACATGCTAATTTGCAATTTTTGGTGAAACTATTTTGGAGGTTAATTATCAATAAAACTGTCTTGGAAAAAATCCAAATTGCATCCTTCTTATGTTTGATATATGTTGATAAATACAATTAAATACCTGTCAATGATTGGTAATGTAAAACCTTTAAATGCTAAAACTTTCTGATACTAACAAAAAGAAAGTCATGACTTGATTTAACCCTTTCCCCCTTAGAAGCAAAGTGAAAATGGCTATGTGCAATTTATAATCCAGTTTATACGTAAAGTGTTGTCCCAGATAAACCTGTGCAGGCTGCATTAGGCCCTGTTTTCCCAGATTGCTTCTCATATAAATGAGAGTCTCATTACTTGGGCATGGAGTTAAAGCAGTGACATCAAGCCTGATTATAAATTGATTTGTAGCTGAATCATTATTTAATCAATCCTAAACAATAAACATTAAAACAGTCTCAATATGATTTAAATCATAAACTATATATTGATTTGTAGCTGAATCATTAATGTCCCCTACTGGTGAAACTGGAGGGGACTTAAGGTTTGCGCACTGTGTGTCCGTCCGTCCGTAAGTCAGTCAGTCTGTCACACTTTTCTGGATCCTGCGATAACTTTAAAAGTTCTTATTATTTTTTCATGAAACTTGAAACATGGATAGATGGCAATATGGAGATTATGCACGTAATTTCATTTTGTTCCTACATCAAAAATTCTGGTTGCTATGGCAACAAATACGAAAAAAAAAATAATTCTGACAATGGTGGAGTTTCCCCGGTATAAGGGGACCATATTGCTTGACAATAGTCTTGTTTAATCAAACCCAAACAATAAACATTAAAACAGTATCAACACGATTGAAATCATAAACTATAAATTGATTTGGAGCTGAATCATTATTTAATCAACCTTAGTAAATATAAAACACTTGTATTTTAAATTTTAAAGCAATTATTAGCAAAAGCACAACAACAATAACTCCCAATTGTAGTCAAAACGCTGTAAATTTTCCAAATCCAAAGGGACCTGGCTCCATTCCCAAAATGGGGAAAATAACACTGATCTGGGATAACACTTTAAGGACATCCATTTAGTCCAGTTTTCCCAAAATGTGGCTCTATACTACTCACATTATCCACGAAGTTGTGTTCTGCCAACTGTTTGCACTGCAGCGGACAAGGGATAGTGATGTCACCTCTGAAACACACACAGGCCATTAACCATTTACCACTAAGATACGTATTTAAACCATTACCACTTAGATACTTATTTAACCAATTACCACTTTAATTCCACTTAGATACTTATTACTTAGATACTTATTTAACCCTTTACCACTAAGATACGTTTTTAACCCTTTACCACTTAGATACGTATTTAACCCATTACCCAGTGTTCATTCTGGGCCAGATTGCTGGTGGGCCATTATGGCCCATCAGCCATAAATTTAGTGGGCCATTTAAAGATTTTGTAGGGGCCACCTGATTGCAGGATTTATGATCACTACCAGCTGCATATCTATTCGGAGTACTTGTCCGAAAATTGGAACAGCAGTTAACAAACATGTTACTTTTACTATGCTTTTTACAAATGTCACAAAACATTAAATTATTTGTGTCATTGTACGACAACCACGTAAATTTCTCTAACCAACTAAAAATTCTGGAATTTATGATCATCTACATTTTCCGAAGGTTCCATTAAATTTTGTTCGCTTGAACCTGCAGATGATGTAGGCATACTCGCTTCGGCCAAACCATCTGCTGTTTTGCCACCTTCCTAATCAGAAGCCCTAATGTCAAAATACTGAGCTCAGGCCGGGGATTGAACCCACGACCTCCAGAGTGGTAGTCAGACACTCTAACCGCGTCGCTAAAGAGCTAGCCCAACAGCAAGGCTGTTGGAAGTGACCTTATTTCACTACATTCCTCCCCCTTTTAATGTTTCAAGGCCCAGACACGCCCGCTACAGCATGTCTTGCATCCGCATGGCCCTCCCAGAAACCTCGTCGCCATTAATGTGAAAATACTGAGCTCAGGCCGGGGATTGAACCCACGACCTCCAGAGTGGTAGTCAGACACTCTAACCGCGTTGCTAAAGAGCTAGCCCAACAGCAAGGCTGTTGGAAGTGACCTTATTTCACTACAGCCCTTTCACATTCCCTTGGTTTTTTGTTTTTAAAAAATGAAGGAGAGATCGTCCCTCGCTGCTCTCCTTTTCTGCTTTACGCTTTGACATGTTTAAACCCTTCATTTTTTATTAAAAACGTTTGAAAATCGCAACACAATATGTTGACAAACGTTTTCAACACTTTCTGATGACGTATACACAGTTTGCTGACATGTGACATCTATCAACCAATGGAAGTGCAGGATTCAACACAGTTCGCCCGCGGTAGCCAAGCAACGGTCATTTTCCATCTACATTTCGACTCAGCAGACAAGTGTTTAGAATTCGCAATATGATTCTGTCGCTTTGGTTTTTATAATTTAATCCCCCACTCATATAATTTCTAATGCGCCAATTATATTATGTATGCGCCCCACTGATATCTCTAGATTATCCCACAATGGCGTTGCCCAGAATGAACACTGCATTACCACTTAGATACTTATTTAACCCTTTACCACTTAGATGGGTATTGAACCCTTTACCACTTAGATAGGTATTTAATCTTTTACGACTAAGATTCGTATTTTGAAGCATTTGTAGTCCCTGAGAAAGTTTAATTTAATTTAAGACCTTTCTTACTAGATTCATTTTTTTTAAACCTATTTATTTAAGCTCGATTGCGAAACAAGCCTTAAAGGCTTACATGAAACGCTCTCGATTCCGTTTCCTTGGTGTCATAGGGGAGATCTAAAGAACGCCCCCACTGTGGGGATCGAATCCGTGACCTCTCGATCGCTAGTTCAAATTTTAAAGGCTTCATTTGGAACCCTTAGATACTGATGATTTGCACATTGCTTCTGAGAGGGAAAGTGTTAGGGCATTTTGCTTCTGAGAGGGAAAGTGTTAGGGCATTTTGCTTCTGAGAGGGAAAGTGTTAGGGCATTTTGCAACCAGAAATTGTATATAAATCTGATTGGGAACAGTATCAGAAAGAAAGGAGTTGTAGTCTTGTTGATATTTCTGTCAATTACACCTTCATAAATAACTATCAAACCAAATAAGTCATGTTTTGAGAAAACTGGGAATATGCATGTGCATAAAGTGTCATCCCAGATTAGCCTGTGCAATCCGCACAGGCTAATCAGGGACGACACATTCCACTTTTATGACATTTTTCGTTTAAATGAAGTTTTTTTTTAGCAAAAATCCAATTAAGGCAGAAAATTGTGTCCCTGATTAGCCTGTGCAGACTGCACAGGCTAATCTCAAACAACACTTTACACACATGCATTATGCCCCGTTTTCTCAGAACATGACTCAATAGTTTAGAGCCTTGCTCTGGAAAAATGGGGCTTAATGCTGTTTAGAAGTGTTGTCCTAGATTAGCCTACTCATCAGTCTGCACAGGCTTATCAGTGACAACACTTACAACTCACTGGCTTATCAGTGACAACACTTACAGCTCACTGGCTTATCAGTGACAACACTTACAGCTCAATGGCTTATCAGTGACAACACTTACAGCTCACAGGCTTATCAGTGACAACACTTACAGCTCACTGGCTTATCAGTGACAACACTTACAGCTCACTGGCTTATCAGTGACAACACTTACAGCTCACAGGCTTATCAGTGACAACACTTACAGCTCACTGGCTTATCAGTTACAACACTTACAGCTCACTGGCTTATCAGTGACAACACTTACAACTCACTGGCTTATCAGTGACAACACTTACAGCTCACTGGCTTATCAGTGACAACACTTACAGCTCACTGGCTTATCAGTGACAACACTTACAGCTCACAGGCTTATCAGTGACAACACTTACAGCTCACTGGCTTATCAGTGACAACACTTACAGCTCACTGGCTTATCAGTGACAACACTTACAGCTCACTGGCTTATCAGTGACAACACTTACAGCTCACTGGCTTATCAGTGACAACACTTACAGCTCACTGGCTTATCAGTGACAATGCTTACAGCTCACTGGCTTATCAGTGACAACACTTACAGCTCACAGGCTTATCAGTGACAACACTTACAGCTCACTGGCTTATCAGTGACAACACTTACAGCTCACTGGCTTATCAGTGACAACACTTACAACTCACTGGCTTATCAGTGACAACACTTACAACTCACTGGCTTATCAGTGACAACACTTACAACTCACTGGCTTATCAGTGACAACACTTACAGCTCACTGGCTTATCAGTGACAACACTTACAGCTCACTGGCTTATCAGTGATAACACTTACAGCTCACTGGCTTATCAATGACAACACTTACAGCTCACTGGCTTATCAGTGACAACACTTACAGCTCACTGGCTTATCAGTGACAACACTTACAGCTCACTGGCTTATCAGTGACAACACTTACAGCTCACTGGCTTATCAGTGACAACACATACAGCTCACTGGCTTATCAGTGACAACACTTACAGCTCACTGGCTTATCAGTGACAACACTAACAGCTCACTGGCTTATCAGTGACAACACTTACAACTCACTGGCTTATCAATGTCAACACTTACAGCTCACTGGCTTATCAGTGACAACACTTACAGCTCACTGGCTTATCAGTGACAACACTTACAGCTCACTGGCTTATCAGTGACAACACTTACAGCTCACTGGCTTATAAGTGACAACACTTACAGCTCACTGGCTTATTAGTGACAACACTTACAGCTCACTGGCTTATCAGTGACAACACTTACAGCTCACTGGCTTATCAGTGACAACACTTACAGCTCACTGGCTTATCAGTGACAACACTTACAGCTCACTGGCTTATTAGTGACAACACTTACAGCTCACTGGCTTATCAGTGACAACACTTACAGCTCACTGGCTTATTAGTGACAACACTTACAGCTCACTGGCTTATCAGTGACAACACTTACAGCTCACTGGCTTATCAGTAACAACACTTACAACTCACTGGCTTATCAGTGACAACACTTACAGCTCACTGGCTTATCAGTGACAACTCTTACAGCTCAATGGCTTATCAGTGAAAACACTTACAGCTCACTGGCTTATCAGTGACAACACCTACAGCTCACTGGCTTATCAGTGACAACACACACAGCTCACTGGCTTATCAGTGACAACACTTACAGCTCACTGGCTTATCAGTGACAACATTTACAGCTCACTGGCTTATTAGTGACAACACTTACAACTCACTGGCTTATTAGTGACAACACTAACAACTCACTGGCTTATCAGTGACAACACTTACAGCTCACTGGCTTATCAGTGACAACACTTACAGCTCACTGGCTTATCAGTGACAACACTTACATCTCACTGGCTTATCAGTGACAATACTTACAACTCACTGGCTTATCAGTGACAACACTTACAACTCACTGGCTTATCAGTGACAACACTTACAACTCACTGGCTTATCAGTGACAACACTTACAGCTCACTGGCTTATCAGTGACAACACTTACAGCTCACTGGCTTATCAGTGATAACACTTACAGCTCACTGGCTTATCAGTGACAACACTTACAGCTCACTGGCTTATCAGTGACAACACTTACAGCTCACTGGCTTATCAGTGACAACACTTACAGCTCACTGGCTTATCAGTGACAACACTTACAGCTCACTGGCTTATCAGTGACAACACTTACAGCTCACTGGCTTATCAGTGACAACACTTACAGCTCACTGGCTTATCAGTGACAACACTTACAGCTCACTGGCTTATAAGTGACAACACTTACAGCTCACTGGCTTATCAGTGACAACACTTACAGCTCACTGGCTTATCAGTGACAACACTTACAGCTCACTGGCTTATCAGTGACAACACTTACAGCTCACTGGCTTATTAGTGACAACACTTACAGCTCACTGGCTTATCAGTGACAACACTTACAGCTCACTGGCTTATCAGTGACAACACTTACAGCTCACTGGCTTATCAGTGACAACACTTACAGCTCACTGGCTTATCAGTAACAACACTTACAACTCACTGGCTTATCAGTGACAACACTTACAGCTCACTGGCTTATCAGTGACAACTCTTACAGCTCACTGGCTTATCAGTGACAACACTTACAGCTCACTGGCTTATCAGTGACAACACCTACAGCTCACTGGCTTATCAGTGACAACACACACAGCTCACTGGCTTATCAGTGACAACACTTACAGCTCACTGGCTTATCAGTGACAACATTTACAGCTCACTGGCTTATTAGTGACAACACTTACAGCTCACTGGCTTATTAGTGACAACACTTACAACTCACTGGCTTATCAGTGACAACACTTACAGCTCACTTGCTTATCAGTGACAACACTTACAGCTCACTGGCTTATCAGTGACAACACTTACAGCTCACTGGCTTATTAGTGACAACACTTACAGCTCACTGGCTTATCAGTGACAACACTTACAGCTCACTGGCTTATCAATGACAACACTTACAGCTCACTGGCTTATCGGTGACAACACTTACAGCTCACTGGCTTATCAGTGACAACACTTACAACTCACTGGCTTATCAGTGACCACACTTATAGCTCACTGGCTTATCAGTGACTACACTTACAGCTCACTGGCTTATCAGTGACAACACTTACAGCTCACTGGCTTATCAGTGACAACACTTACAACTCACTGGCTTATCAGTGACAACACTTACAACTCACTGGCTTATCAGTGACAACACTTACAGCTCACTGGCTTATCAGTGACAACACTTACAGCTCACTGGCTTATCAGTGATAACACTTACAGCTCACTGGCTTATCAGTGACAACACTTACAGCTCACTGGCTTATCAGTGACAACACTTACAGCTCACTGGCTTATCAGTGACAACACTTACAGCTCACTGGCTTATCAGTGACAACACTTACAGCTCACTGGCTTATCAGTGACAACACTTACAGCTCACTGGCTTATCAGTGACAACACCTACATCTCACTGGCTTATCAGTGACAACACTTACAGCTCACTGGATTATCAGTGACAACACTTACAACTCACTGGCTTATCAATGTCAACACTTACAGCTCACTGGCTTATCAGTGACAACACTTACAGCTCACTGGCTTATCAGTGACAACACTTACAGCTCACTGGCTTATCAGTGACAACACTTACAGCTCACTGGCTTATAAGTGACAACACTTACAGCTCACTGGCTTATTAGTGACAACACTTACAGCTCACTGGCTTATCAGTGACAACACTTACAGCTCACTGGCTTATCAGTGACAACACTTACAGCTCACTGGCTTATCAGTGACAACACTTACAGCTCACTGTCTTATTAGTGACAACACTTACAGCTCACTGGCTTATCAGTAACAACACTTACAACTCACTGGCTTATCAGTGACAACACTTACAGCTCACTGGCTTATCAGTGACAACTCTTACAGCTCACTGGCTTATCAGTGAAAACACTTACAGCTCACTGGCTTATCAGTGACAACACCTACAGCTCACTGCCTTATCAGTGACAACACACACAGCTCACTGGCTTATCAGTGACAACACTTACAGCTCACTGGCTTATCAGTGACAACATTTACAGCTCACTGGCTTATTAGTGACAACACTTACAACTCACTGGCTTATTAGTGACAACACTTACAAATCACTGGCTTATCAGTGACAACACTTACAGCTCACTGGCTTATCAGTGACAACACTTACAGCTCACTGGCTTATCAGTGACAACACTTACAGCTCACTGGCTTATCAGTGACAACACTTACAACTCACTGGCTTATCAGTGACAACACTTACAACTCACTGGCTTATCAGTGACAACACTTACAACTCACTGGCTTATCAGTGACAACACTTACAGCTCACTGGCTTATCAGTGACAACACTTACAGCTCACTGGCTTATCAGTGACAACACTTACAGCTCACTGGCTTATCAGTGACAACACTAACAGCTCACTGGCTTATCAGTGACAACACTTACAGCTCACTGGCTTATCAGTGACAACACTTACAGCTCACTGGCTTATCAGTGACAACACTTACAGCTCACTGGCTTATCAGTGACAACACTTACAGCTCACTGGCTTATCAGTGACAACACTTACAGCTCACTGGCTTATCAGTGACAACACTTACAGCTCACTGGCTTATAAGTGACAACACTTACAGCTCACTGGCTTATTAGTGACAACACTTACAGCTCACTGGCTTATCAGTGACAACACTTACAGCTCACTGGCTTATCAGTGACAACACTTACAGCTCACTGGCTTATCAGTGACAACACTTACAGCTCACTGGCTTATTAGTGACAACACTTACAGCTCACTGGCTTATCAGTGACAACACTTACAGCTCACTGGCTTATTAGTGACAACACTTACAGCTCACTGGCTTATCAGTGACAACACTTACAGCTCACTGGCTTATCAGTAACAACACTTACAACTCACTGGCTTATCAGTGACAACACTTACAGCTCGTTGGCTTATCAGTGACAACTCTTACAGCTCACTGGCTTATCAGTGACAACACTTACAGCTCACTGGCTTATCAGTGACAACACCTACAGCTCACTGGCTTATCAGTGACAACACACACAGCTCACTGGCTTATCAGTGACAACACTTACAGCTCACTGGCTTATCAGTGACAACATTTACAGCTCACTGGCTTATTAGTGACAACACTTACAACTCACTGGCTTATTAGTGACAACACTTACAACTCACTGGCTTATCAGTGACAACACTTACAGCTCACTGGCTTATTAGTGACAACACTTACAGCTCACTGGCTTATCAGTGACAACACTTAAAGCTCACTGGCTTATAAGTGACAACACTTACAGCTCACTGGCTTATCAGTGACAACACTTACAGCTCACTGGCTTATTAGTGACAACACTTACAACTCACTGGCTTATCAGTGACAACACTTACAGCTCACTGGCTTATCAGTGACAACTCTTACAGCTCACTGGCTTATCAGTGAAAACACTTACAGCTCACTGGCTTATCAGTGACAACACCTACAGCTCACTGGCTTATCAGTGACAACACACACAGCTCACTGGCTTATCAGTGACAACACTTACAGCTCACTGGCTTATCAGTGACAACATTTACAGCTCACTGGCTTATTAGTGACAACACTTACAACTCACTGGCTTATTAGTGACAACACTTACAACTCACTGGCTTATCAGTGACAACACTTACAGCTCACTGGCTTATCAGTGACAACACTTACAGCTCACTGGCTTATCAGTGACAACACTTACAGCTCACTGGCTTATCAGTGACAACACTTACAACTCACTGGCTTATCAGTGACAACACTTTCAACTCACTGGCTTATCAGTGACAACACTTACAGCTCACTGGCTTATCAGTGACAACACTAACAGCTCACTGGCTTATCAGTGACAACACTTACAGCTCACTGGTTTATCAGTGACAACACTTACAGCTCACTGGCTTATCAGTGACAACACTTACAGCTCACTGGCTTATCAGTGACAAAACTAACAGCTCACTGGCTTATCAGTGACAACACTTACAGCTCACTGGCTTATCAGTGACAACACTTACAGCTCACTGGCTTATAAGTGACAACACTTACAGCTCACTGGCTTATTAGTGACAACACTTACAGCTCACTGGCTTATCAGTGACAACACTTACAGCTCACTGGCTTATCAGTGACAACACTTGCAGCTCACTGGCTTATCAGTGACAACACTTACAGCTCACTGGCTTATTAGTGACAACACTTACAGCTCACTGGCTTATCAGTGACAACACTTACAGCTCACTGGCTTATTAGTGACAACACTTACAGCTCACTGGCTTATCAGTGACAACACTTACAGCTCACTGGCTTATCAGTAACAACACTTACAACTCACTGGCTTATCAGTGACAACACTTACAGCTCGTTGGCTTATCAGTGACAACTCTTACAGCTCACTGGCTTATCAGTGACAACACTTACAGCTCACTGGCTTATCAGTGACAACACCTACAGCTCACTGGCTTATCAGTGATAACACACACAGCTCACTGGCTTATCAGTGACAACACTTACAGCTCACTGGCTTATCAGTGACAACATTAACAGCTCACTGGCTTATTAGTGACAACACTTACAGCTCACTGGCTTATCAGTGACAACACTTACAGCTCACTGGCTTATCAATGACAACACTTACAGCTCACTGGCTTATCAGTGACAACACTTACAGCTCACTGGCTTATCAGTGACAACACTTACAACTCACTGGCTTATCAGTGACCACGCTTATAGCTCACTGGCTTATCAGTGACTACACTTACAGCTCACTGGCTTATCAGTGACAACACTTACAGCTCACTGGCTTATCAGTGACAACACTTACAGCTCACTGGCTTATCAGTGACAACACTAACAGCTCACTGGCTTATCAGTGACTACACTTACAGCTCACTGGCTTATCAGTGACAACGCTTACAGCTCACTGGCTTATCAGTGACAACACTTACAGCTCACTGGCTTATCAGTGACAACACTTACAACTCACTGGCTTATCAGTGACCACACTTATAGCTCACTGGCTTATCAGTGACTACACTTACAGCTCACTGGCTTATCAGTGACAACGCTTACAGCTCACTGGCTTATCAGTGACAACACTTACAGCTCACTGGCTTATCAGTGACAACACTAACAGCTCACTGGCTTATCAGTGACTACACTTACAGCTCACCGGCTTATTAGTGACAACACTTACAGCTCACTGGCTTATCAGTGACAACACTTACAACTCACTGGCTTATCAGTGACTACACTTACAACTCACTGGCTTATCAGTGACAAAGCTTACAGCACACTGGCTTATCAGTGACAACACTTACAACTCACTGGCTTATCAGTGACAACACTAACAGCTCACTGGCTTATCAGTGACAACACTTACAGCTCACTCGCTTATCAGTGACAACACTTACAGCTCACTGGCTTATTAGTGACAACACTTACAGCTCACTGGCTTATAAGTGACAACACTTAAAACTCACATGGAATATTAATTTAAAGATAGTCTCTTTAAAAAAAAAATCCTGTCAAACCAAAAAGTGTCACCATACATTTAAATCTACCAATAACCCCCTTACATGTAAAATATTCATTTTTATGAACTGTCTGTCGGTCAATTTACTGCATGTTAGATACCATATGATGTAAGTTATTTCAAATATAAGTCCTGTGAACCTTATGTGATGGAATTTTTAGATCAACATAATGTAATGGATAAGGTGTCCCCCTAGCGACCCTGAAGATACATACATCCCTACTGTGTGAGCGTTCTTTAGAGCTCCCTCCACCAATTACTGATTCTATATATAAGTCCCAGAAAAATGTGCATACATTTGTATGTGCATTGTGCTTCATTATCATTGGTTGATTACTGTAATTACTCTATGTTTTCGGACACCCCTTTTTTTAACAAAAATAATTATTTTTCGTGACTCTTAGTTTTCGGACACACGAGTTTTCGTTCATAATTAATGTATCTAAGTTTTCTGACAGTATATTTTACAGCGCTATTTTACCAAATTTCGGTCCTGTTTTTGATATCTTATGACACTTCGATCATATGGGGTTTAACAACCAGATTAACATCATAAAACATGGCAGGTGCATGCCTGAGGGCAACGGACCATTACATTTGCATTATTGGGTAAATAACCTTGTAAACCGGTATAAAACAATGGTTTCGCCTGATAGCGTAAGCGTTATGACAATTACCAGGGGTAGTGCCAATTAACAGTTCAATTATCTACCGCGATGGTACTACCCCTTCTCAGTAAAATAACTGTGACAAATACTAAACGCTTCAAAGTGTGATGCACTCTTTTGCAAGTTTTACAAATAATAGAAGGTGTTAGACAACAACTATCAGAAATGAACAAACAAAGAATTCATAGTTTGCTTTTTTATTGCGTTAATAACAGGTTCATACTAGTGAGTATCGGTACACCACATGCTCATTTTTGAACTCGTTGGTCAAAGTACAACCTTGTAGTAACTTTCTATCAAATAAATTAAGAATTTAAAGTTATTTAAAATGCAGTGCAAGCATATATAACTGTAATTTATACTATACGGCATGGTATTTTACAAGCGAGTCTTAGTTTTCGGACACCTGTATTTTGTGAATATTTTTCGTATCTAAGTTTTCGGACACGAAAAAAAAAAAATTGTGTCCGAAAACATAGAGTAATTACGGTACACATGTATACAGAAATTTAAATGAGAAAAATAATTAAGACATATGATATTGATGTTTAAACCAGCATTATTAAAATAGACGCAACTAATACACAATGTATAAAACACACATTGGTTTCATATACTTCTATCATTTAAACAATACTGTTAAATGTGTACCATAAAAATTGTAATACAACCCTAGGCTTAAGTAAACAGGTAATTAATTGTTTTATTAAGTTGCTAACCTCAGTTGTAATCATTGTTAAATTACCTCAAAATTATTTCCTTGTATTTTGTATATGTTTGGCTTCATCTTGTGGTGTTTCTTGCGGCTGATTATGTTTACAACATGATTTGATAACATGATCTGTTTTTGCCTAAAACTTTATTTTAATTTTATTATTTAAAAAACATTTTACAGGTAAAATCAAAGTCTATAGCCTTAAAACTGTTTTTGTGTTATTCTCAATATTTATTTAACTGATTAATTTCTTTATTTTATTTTCTAAATAAAATAGTAATTTACAATAAACAAGATCTGTCACCATAGGATGACATATGCGCCCTATAAACGCTTTGATAGAAGTTATGAGCATTTTTCGAAACCTTAACGCAGATTTCCAAACCTAAACGCCCCAGTGATTCATTTTGCTGTGCGTCATTCTCAAACATGTGTGTCCTCGAGACGCATTGTTTAAAAATTGTTTTCAACATCGTCAAAGTTGTACATGATACCGAGTTTGATTTGTGGATGTAAGCAAAACACATGTCAACACCGGTTTGAAAAGTAGAACCGAAGTCACAATACTGGTGTACGGAAGAAACCCCCTCCCGAAGAAACCCCCTTCGCAAAAACGGCAGGGCGGAAGAAACCCCCTTTCATAGTTTGCATATGCGGAAGAAACCCCCTCGCTAATTTTGCATAGGCGGAAGAAACCCCCTCACTAGTTTTGCATAGGCGGAAGAAACCCCCTCACTAGTTTTGCATAGGCGGAAGAAACCCCCTCGCTAATTTTGCATAGGCGGAAGAAACCCCCTCACTAGTTTTGCATAGGCGGAAGAAACCCCCTTCCATAGCAGAACAAACCCCCTTCCAGACGATTTAGTTACATTCAAACGCACGGTAATTGTTTACAGAAATTCACTTTCATTTTCAGAAAGTTCCCGGGAAGCATGATTGATGATGCTTCGGTTATTGTAGAAAAATATGTACGAAATATCTTCGCCACTATCGGCTCTGGGCGCTAATTTTGTGTTTTTGTTATTTTTATCAATCTAGTACAAGTTAACGCATATAAAATGGTATAATCTCACTGAAACGAGTTCAAGACAAATTCACACGAGCATCTCATCATTAACAACTTGTGAACATACAGCCTGTACACTTCTTTACTCAGCACATAACAATTTGGAAATAGATTTTTGCACCGTCATTTAATTATATAAAAGGTCCTTTGATGTACCGGCTAATGTAGATTATGATGAGAAGTTGTGTCATGATCGGCGCATTTGCGGCTCGTCTGAAGTTATGTACAGTTTTTTTTAATTACATTAGCATTCGGCTATAATTGTGTGATTTTAGGGAATGATTTGATCTTTGTAAAAAAAGGTAAATATATGCCTGTTTATCGTTAATAAATGCGTGTCTTTTTTCAACAACAAATTGTTTCTTGCTTTTTAATATATGCTTGTTTGAGATCTTTGTAAATAAATGTAAATATATGCCTGTTTTATCATTAAATGCGTGTCCTTTTTTGCAACAACAATTTGTTTAATGTTTTCAAGTATATGCTTGCTTGATCTTTGTACATAAATGTTAATATATTTCATTCTATTTTTGTCTTTTTTATCCTTCAATAATAATTATTTCCCCCATTCATACATTAAAAGTTTTATTACCATCTTGATTAATTCTTCACAGCTTGTGAACAAACGGCCCGTACACTCCTTTAATGAGATTTTCGCACCTTCATTCAATTATCACGATAACGATGTTTGAGTTTCACAGATTGAATATTTAGTGTGTATCATTAACAACTTCATTAACAACTTGTGAACCAACGGCCGTACATTTCTTTACTGTAAATTTGAAACACACTCCCGTAAGTTGGTGTAACGCGTTTTTAATACGAAACACACTTCCAAATGTAAATGTTACCGCAACGTTGAAATATTTTTGCAGTGTAAATTCTAATTTGTGTTGACTCTTTTTCTCAATAAAAAGGGCGCGAAAATTATGCAGCATAGAAAGCGTGGTTGTATTGAGCGTTCTGCGGGAAAGACTTAACACTTAGGAAGGGGGTTTATTCCGCCTCTCTGAACACACAAAGGGGGTTTATTCCGCCTGTCTGAAAACTCGAAGGGGGTTTGTTCCGCCTATGCAAAACTAGCGAGGGGGTTTCTTCCGCGTATGCAAAATGTAAAAGGGGGTTTCTTCCGCTATGCCGTTTTTAGGAAAGGGGGTTTCTTCCGAAGGGGGTTTATTCCGGTAATCACAATACTACATTCGGAATGTAGTACGCGTATTTTGATTGGTTAAAATATATATATCAATTATCCAATCAGTTATGGCGTTTTATTAAAAGTTCATTGGACGTTTAATTGGCTGTCCGGAATGGTAAACAAAGAAAATGCCACCGAAAAAGGTTTTCAAACTTGAACCTCAACAATCTAAACTCGCTGCGTAGATATTTATCGATAACGCAGCCTTGATGTAAACCATGTGGTTTAAGTGTGAAGAATAAACAGCGGAAAACACAGTTTGCGTTCGTCTGTTGTGAGCGCAGACAGTTATTATTTATATACTAAAGTGATGTTATTATACTTTTCTGGATTAATTGAGCAGTGTTGTTTTTCTAAGTGACAATTAAAATTTGCAAATTCTGAAATAAATAGCATCTTTTATTTTTATACGGTAGTCATACATAATAGTGATACAGATCGTACAGTATTCCGTCCTATGTTACGTTGAATGTAAGTACATATAACAACACAGACTTCTGCTGTTCATACTGCAGGATGTGAGAGGGGGTTTTTCTGTCCAGAATAAGGTCTTGACCAAATTCAGGAACAGGTTAACTGTAGGGAAACAAGACAGACTCATGAGAGTGAAGTTGTGCAATTTTGCCCGCAATGAATTTGCGGAAAAAGCTCTCCCTGTTTGGAGAAAAAACAAGGCGAGAAGGCTATACACCTTAAATACAGTATGAGTGTTGTTACACTAAATCTGTATTGAAGTTGTAAACCTTTTGACCAAAGGAGAAATTGTCTTTTGTCACACTGTTTGAAAGGGCTAATTTTGACCAAAAAGTTACAAACACTAGTCATCCTGTGAATTTATTAAAACTCTAGTTAGTCCAAATTGTTAACGATGTTCAAAGTTCTCTGTTTAAGATGTTATATGTTTCACTGTTTGTTATTTAAAAGTAAAACAAATAAAGATTTTACTTGCTATAAACCTTTTTCTGTTTAAAGCTGTAAAATTGCATAAAAGAGATGGCTAAGGGACATCATGTTAAGTAGATTATTTGTAACGAATTTACAAAGACACAATCTGGGACCCATTGTTTTCAGTTTGGACCCATTGTTTCAAAATATGCGAGTCCCAGTGATCATTGATGTAGATTTCAAAATGAATCACTGCTAAACACGGACCCTAAGTTCAAGGTCAAGGTCACAGGGTTCAAAATTTGTGTGCGTATGGAAAGGCCTTGTCCTTATACACATGTATACCAAATACGAAGGTTACATCTGAAGCGACATAGAAGTTTTGAGCATTTTTCGAAACTTAAACGCAAAGTGTGATGGACAGACAGACGGACAGACGTCACGGACAGTGCGATCACTATATGCCCTCCTTTGGGGGCATAAAAAGTTCAACATGACACCTATGGAGCCTAAAGTAAAATTAAATAATTCCAAAAATGTTTGATACATTCCATAAACGTATTAATTTTTTTGTTAAATTTTCACTTTAAAGTTAAGATTTAAAATAAACACTTAAAACTCGCACAAAATAGGTGATTTTTTTTCTTTAGTTACAGATTGTCAATTTAAGCAAGATAATGGTTTTTAAAACATCTGCGGTAGAGGCATGAAAGCATTCCCTCAGTGGGAGACGAGGTCCCAAGGGTGGATTAAAAGCGTTAATTGGTATGTCAGTCAGACACCACATTCTGCACATGTGTAGATCCCATCATTATCATAAGATACTATGCATTACCTTCAAATAACATGTAAAATGACAATCAAGGCCTTATTCATGCTGAGATTTATGACTCTTAAAATGCAGATGAACCTTGTTTCTATCAATCACCAAATATTGTTTTAAAAAATAGCAACTATTATGTGATGATCTAATCGATAACAGAAACTATTTAAATCTTCAAATATATTTTCACTTCCTTTTATTGTTCAGAAACCTATACAAAAATGTTGAGATATTTTTTTTAACACTGAAGGGGATTTTTAGGTCCCATTTGGAAAAAATATATACTTTGGAAATGGGTAATCCCTTAGACCCAAATATGAACAAAATCGCCAACAGATATTCCAAATTAAAACTATGTAAAACACATAATTATGTGAAGTTGGAATAAGCAATCAATCTTGAAAAAAAGTGTTAATTCAGCAATTCATTGTAATATATGCATAAATTGTGTACATGTTGAATTTATTAATTGTGACAATTTTGTTGTAGACAGTTGCATATATAAAATTAAGTACATCATTTAAACAGATTTTATTACACAACTGGATGTTTAATTAGGTGTTTTTATATCCTCAAAAATAAATGAAACTGTTCAAAAATACGGTTAACATGAAAAAACAACAACATTCGCTGAAAAAGTCACTGTTCAAAAATACAGTTAACATGAAAAAAAAACATTCGCTGAAAAAGTCATAAAAAAGTGCTTTTTATAATAAGAATACACTTACAGCCAGATTATTATTATGCAATTAAGAAAATGAAATGAACAGTTTTGTCTCCAAAAGTATGTCAATTCCAAGTTTGCAGTCTTATTCCAAATACACATACCGGATATACAGTGTTTACAGTCGGTAATACAGTGTTTACAGTCGGTAATACAGTGTTTACAGTCGGTAATACAGTGTTTACAGTCGGTAATACAGTGTTTACAGTCGGTAATACAGTGTTTACAGTACCGGTAGTCCAATTTATTTAGTTACCTTAGCGCTGGGGGTACAGAATCCACCATATAGTGTTCAGTCTGGTTATAAATCCTCACAAAGTTCTTGAACGTCATCATGTCGACCGCCTGGAGCCGGTTCTCCTTCTTCTTCGTCTCCAACTTCACCTCTGTGTCAAGGGCATCATCCAGACTCAGAAAATACTCGTCACTCCATTTTCCCATCGCCTTCGATATACGAGCTGCTCCCTTCATCTTCAGGGGCTTCGTTGGCTTGACGTAATTCTCAAAGAAATATTCCGGGTCAGGAAACCCGTCAATTTCCTCTACTGGTCTGTTGACCCCACCAGTTCCGAAGGGTTTCAGGTGCCCAGGTTCCTTGGTGAGGTCAAGGTCACAGGAGGCCCACAGGGTGAGGGTCAGGAACAAAGACCCAATGCGAAGACACTTGGTAAGGTCCATGGCCGTTGTGAGCAGTTTCAAGTGTGATATGTAACCTAATCAGGGTGATATGTAGCCTGTGTGGTATACCACTAGGGTGATAATAGAAATGTTATATATTTACAGCTGTCGTGATTTACAGCATATGTGAACCACAGTCTGGAGTATCCATTAACAATGGCACATCTTTGTATCTTTCTACACAATTACACTAGCAGTCCTAAGGCACCCGTGGCTTGAGAAATGAACCATGAGCAACTGTCAACTGTTGAGGTGTCTGTGTGCTGTCATCTATAAATAAACATAAACATGGCTATGCAGATGTTTATCAAAAAGAAATAAACTTTGCTGGTTAAATCATCCGTGTTAAATATGAAAGCGTGACAAATGATGTTACCACATATTAACAACCATCTTAAAATGACTTCAACGTTGAAACCACATCTTATCAATCAAAATAAACCAATCATAATTTTATAATAATTGAAATTTGTTTAATTTCAATTGTTATCCGACCAGAACAGAACAAAATAGTTTATTTTTTACTTAAGCATGTGAAGCTAATTGTGGTTAACATACATATCAAATAACTGCATGCATTGAAGTACACACAAAACACACATCATTTTAAAGAGCAGTCAATATAAATAAACAGGAAATAAACATATTTCGTGAGAATGTCACAGTGTTCATAGGTATCAAATTGTATGCAATCTTTATGACAAACAAGAATTATAGTGATTTGTCATGCCATTAAGACAAACATTTATAAAATATATAAGATTTTCAAAAGATGGCCATTATGGTCCTCGGTCGCTCACCTGAGATCTATTTTGTGTACACTACTTTTTCAACAAACCAGAACCATTTATGAACTCAGCTCATGTACAAATATTCTGTGATCTTAATAAATTTTATGTAGCCGAAAAATGACTCCTAGAGTTTCACAATATTTAAATATTGAATTAGAATGAAAACAGTCAAGTCTCCTTCTGGCAGCCATTTTATTCAAAAGAACAGAAAGAATTCAGAGGAGATTTGATTAGAACAAATGTTCTCAGCAAGTATCATGATGATTGGACTTGAAATGACTTCTCCAGTGTTCACATAATGTTTGACTATTGCTTTACAAGGAAAACTGCCCAGTTCAATGGCGGCTATGATTTCAATGGACCAAAACCATTGTGTAATTTGGCACGGATATGATAAGAACAATTTTCTGAGCAAATTTCAAGTTTATCAGTGTTCTACACTGACTAATCTGAGTGAGGAGTCCAAGGTCTCCTAACTTTTGAAATTTAGGAGTCCGGACAGATTTCAAGGAGTCCGGACAGATTTCAAGGAGTCCAACAATTAACACACTTCTTTATATCATATTTTCTGCCATTAACACGTCAATCCATAAAATGTTAATTTTTTATTGTATGTTTGTTTTCAGATCGAAGTTGTAAGTGACTGCTGTTCAATTTGTGTTATATCACAATTGCAAAATATTTAACGCATTCCAGTAATATTTAAGTTAATAATTTACTTAATCATTGTAAGATTTAAACACATACTATTTTCTATTATGCATTATGATTGCTTGTTTAACCTAGACATTAGGGTTTAAACACATTCTCCAGGCCTTCTGTTTTGTTAGTGTCATAGTTACTAAATCACATTGTAAGGGTGTAACAACCCTATATTTCTAATTGCTTTATATATATTCATTATAATATTTCCAAGAACATGACATTTGAAAACGCAAAATAATTCTTATTTTATAGTAATTTCATCATTGGGTTTTTACACAATGAAATCATATTTAGAGAATATTTTCCATGCAAAGCATAATGTTCACGAGGATAACACCCTGTTGCCATCATCAGTCTCTTAAGTAACTTGCCACGATTTTATCGTGGAGGAGTACACCGTAGGAACCCGCGATTAGTGTGGTTGGAATTACAAAGCCTACAAACTGTAATTAAGCACTGAAATCATCGATTGATAATGACACTCGATTGATAATGACACAGGTCATTCAGGCTCAAATGATTCACAGCCGGTCAGATCTTCAGTACCTTGGGGCCATAAAACGTACAATGTGGAAAAAAATTGGGTATTGTGATGGTTTTTAGAGTAATGAGGAATTGTTTGGCAAAGCTTATTTAAAACAGCAAAAATATAAGTGAAAAAAAAGGTCCGCTATCGTTTTCATAGTTTGCATGTTCCCCTATTACTACACACACAGACAGTGACAGAGAACTAAAATTTTGTTTTTGTCCATGTGATCAAGCAGAATGAATTGTGGCAGATTTTTCAGATCCACAAAAGTTCGGACATTCTGATCTTGCAAAACAAATAAGGAAATCAACTGATTTTTTTAAAATTCAAAGATGATTTTAAAGGAGTCCAACGGACTCCCCTGACACAAAAACAAGGAGTCAGAGTCTCATTTTAAGGAGTCTCGGACTCCCGGACTCCCATTAGTGTCTAACACTGTTTATTGCGCAAAATTGGCCTCAAAAGAATAAGAGTGGTCACAATATACACTATTCAATATAGTCATGTAAGGAAAATTCCCTGCCCCTGAAAACTACGAGTTTTAAATGAGAACCATTTTCAAGCTCATCTGAGATATAATAAGAACAAATTAATGTATTAAGTAAGATCCATGATGATTGGGAAAAAATGTGACTTCAAGAGAATCTACAATTAAGGTTTTCCTGAAGACATACAAAAACGGCCCTGGTCGCTCTCTTGAGACATGAAGGTAAAAAATGTTACATGCAGACTTCATGATAACTATGTGATCAGCGATTTTATCAGCGAAAAAAATGGCCTGCAATTGGGAAAATTCGACGTTGTTTAGTCTTCATATTGGGAAATTGGAGAACTTGATTTTTTTATCCCAAATACTTAAACATTGATAACGAAATGTTGTCAAGTTATCAATGTTATATTTACTTAGGTGAAGCCATAGAGCTGCATATGGAAACTAACAACATGTTGCATTTTTTTTTGTTTCCTTCAATTGATAACTTTATTTGACAGGAATTGGGAAATATATAGTTCTTTCCTAATTGGGAAAGTGCAGTTTTCTGGTACTTTATAAAGGAAAAAAATCGCTGAATAACTATGGTTTTTATCTAGGTTTATACTATATGATGACACTGATCTGATATGATCTGATATAGAATAAGAATACCAATGGCCTTTCATTGGACATCAAATGAATACTTGTTTTTACCATGTTTTTACTGCACGTATATGTAACAAGACCACAATGAATAAGTTTACTATAGTCATGCGTCAATTCTTTTTATCCTTTTCTTGGTTTGGTACATTTATTTCAACATATTAGCAACTTGAAATATCTTGGGCAAATGAACTTTACCAAGATTGCATATGAATTGATCTGGTGAACCAGTCTGCAAAATTAACCCATCGCCTTTGGCTTATCGCCAATGCGATGAAATCTCAGCTCTGGCGACAGAAAAATTGAATATATATCGCCTGTCAATTGCGATGAAAAAAAATCCGACAAAATAAACCAATAAATAATCAATTTACGCATTTCAGGTGTAAATTCTTACAGTGACACCGCTTGGTTACTTCCCTTAGTTTTCTTTCTATAGTGATGCCCTTATATGTTATACACAGTGTAGATGCATATCTGAGTGGCCTTTCTGTCAAAATGCTGCCTCTCTGTTCATTCTTGGCTGCCGCTGTCAGAAACAAGAAAATGGATGATCAACTACACAAAACAGGTAAGAAAATCTAAAATTAAAACCTGTAAACACATTTGTGCATAAAAAGAGGTGGTCCATGAGTTAAAGCATAATTATATCCAGCTACAGGTTCACAGTATTCCACAGGTCCAAACACTTATCACAAACTCTATTGAAGATGGAGTTATGAAGAGGGTGGTGGAACAATCGTGCATACATGCCAGTTTGATGACTTTTTAACATAGCTTTTCCGTAATATGTCAAATATCTAGTGTCATTGATAGCATCTTTATGATCAAATCTTTACATTCAATGCAGACTATATAGCAATTTTCATCAATTTTACTTACAAAATGCCTACTTTCTTTTTCGTTGTGGCACGGAAAGCCTCTCGAGCGGCTCACTTTTCTGGACCGGGAAGCCTATTCGTCGATAGACATTTTTATTTTTCTCAGTAAAATGAGTTTAACACTTGTTAAAAAATATTGATAGTAAAAATTTAAAATGTCAGAATATTGGATGTACGGTAAATATCTAAGGCGAAAGAGCAATTTTAACGTAATTAGTTGGACTAATGCTATCGGCTACATACCAGTATTTAAAGTACATGTATAAATCCATCAGTAATGAAGATCGCGTTGATGAATTGCAGAAATAATGAACACATATTGGTGACAACGTGTTTACAGTACTTAATGCAAAACCCAAAGATTCGGTAAACTGCCACTAGTTCATGGATTTTCTCGTGCAAGTCAAGTAACAAGTTTAAGGCTCAGATTATCAAAAAGGCCCATTTTATATTGGGTCCTTTTAAAACAGCGTTTTACAAGTGGATCGACCAGTCAATAAGTATCATTTTGTTCCTGCCCATTGACTCGGACTAGTTGCTTCCTGGTTCACTGAGCCCAGGTATCAAAATTTATTCATTTGATAGCAATTTTTATCTTTCAATTTTTGCCAATAGCCCAAAATACAAAACTGTGTGTAGAAACATTAAAAATTGAAATATTTACAGCTGAAAAAGGGCAGACATACAAGATTCAATTTTGTAAAAGTCTAGCCTATAATAAGTCATATCCACTCGAGAAGAGAACTTTGATATATCAAGCGGTTTAGTTCGACTCTAGGCTACCCGTGACAGAAAAGTGAGCCGATCGAGAGGCTTTCTGTGCCATAACGAAAGCGAAAGTAGGCATTTTGTAAGTAAAATTGATCAAAATTACTATATAGCTTACATTGAACGTAAAGATTTAATCATAAAGATGCTATCAAGGACACTAGATATTTGACATATTACGGAAGGCATGTATGCACAATTGTTCCACCACCCTCGTCATCATTCCATCTTTGATAGAGTAATAATAAGTGTTTGGACCTGCGGAATACTGTGAATCTGTAGCTGGATATATGCTTCAACTCATGGACCACCTCTTTTTATGCACAAATGTGTTTACGGGTTTTAATTTTAGATTTTCTTACCTGTTTTGTGAATTACAATCATCCATTTTCTTGTTTATGACAGAGAGGCAGCCAACAATGAACAGAGAGGCAGCATTTTGAAAGAAAGGTCACCGATATGCATCTTAACTGTGTTATAGAGAGTGTAAAGTCCGTCTTGCATATTAAAAATGTTGTAATTCTTTTGCAGAGCTCCAGATAAGGGCCGTACAGCCGTAAATACGCCTTTTTCATGAATATTTACGCATTTATTTTTATAAACTGGATGTACAATTACGACATTAATATCCATTTTACGCATTTACGAAAAAGATCTGGCCGTACCGATACGTCTATGTCAGCGCGGCGTGATTTGTTGGTCTCTAACCTAACGGCGCTTTTTGTTAATTTAAATTACTGAAAAGTTGTAGACTGGTTTCATATATTATTGTCTATTCTTTCGCGTGATTTCCTGTAATTTGTAAATCCGTCAAAAACGATATGTCTGCGCGCAATTGAATGCCAGCTTAACCGAAAGCAGCTCAAAACAACACGTTGTTGTCATATAATGACTACATACGGTGTCTTCTAACCATCCTGACATTAAATCTGTAAACCCAGTAAAAGACATTGTCGCCCCGATATTGAACGATTTGATTGCATCGGTGGCGTATAACTTTAGAAAACACGGTGTACGGTCTTTTCTCCCCCTTGGACATTTCTCCCCCTAGTCTTTTCTCCTCCTTATACCCTAGTCTTTTCTCCTCCCAGAATATTTCATACTGGGTGGATTAATCTGCTACTTTTAACGCCTCTATTGATCTATTATCAATGTTAATTTAATCAGTGATCAATCAAGCTCATCAATAGAGAAAGGAAGTTTATCATGGTACTCCACCCTGCCTAACGCCCTGCTGAACACTGAACTCAGCCGAGACACGCCCCTTCCACTAGTGCAGTTAAGTGGAAGGGGCGTGTCTCGGCTGAGTTCAGTGTTCAGCAGGGCGTTAGGCAGGGTGGAGTACTGAGCACCGACCTTTACAAGGTCTACGTTAACCCGCTGCTTGATCGCCTACAAGAAGCCAGGGCGGGATCCACTATTGGTGACGTCAAATGTTCGGCCAGTGCTTGTGCGGACGATATATGCTTATGTGCCGAGACGGCCAATGAAGCTCAGGAACTGTTAAACATTTCAGCAGAATTCGCCAATATGGAGCGATACCTGTTACAACCTACCAAGAGCGTGCATATCCATGTTAGTCACCAACGTAAAAAGGGCGTGTCTACTCCCCTCTTCATGAACAATGACGAAATTCCATCTGTGCAAAGAGCTATACATCTTGGTATTATACGAACTGACTCTATGCTGAACAACTAAAAAGCTAATGTGGATGAAAATTTAAAAAAAGCAAGAAGAAAAGCATATAGTATATTTGGTTGTGGTTACAAAGGGCAAGCGGGACTAAATGTACTGTCCATTATTCATCTTTACAAATCTTATGTTCTTCCCGTGCTCTTATATGGATCGTAACTGTTATTACCTCCTGAACGCATTATAAACTGTCTCGAAGCATTTCAAAGAAAGTTTGTTAAAGAAATTCTTAGACTACCAGACAAAACAGCCAATGCGGCAGTATATCTTCTATCCGGACTTTTACCGATCGAAGCACAAATTCACATACAGGCACTGACCTTCTTACATACTATATGCTCGCAAGATAGAAACAGTATTGAGTGGGCGCTACTTGTACGTCAGATTAGCTTTAAATCAGTTGACAGCTCATCCTGGTTCATACAAGTTCGGCATATAATGTGGAAGTACGAGTTGGGGACTGTTGCTGACTTAGCTGACAACACACCCACGAAGGGAAAATGGAAGACACGTGTACTCAAGGCGGTTCATAGCTACTGGAGTGATCAAATAGACAGTTTAACACCCTTATATTCCACATTGTTTTTCCTGAGACAAGATAAGTATGTGCCTGGTAAGATTCACCCTTTGCTCTCATTGGAATATACGGCCAGAGAGTCAGAACGGTTAAAAACAAAGGTACGGTTACTCACAGGGACTTACATGCTCCAAACAAAACGTAAGAACTTTAACCAGTATGACATAAACCCAACATGTCAGATGTGTGGTGAAGAGAACGAAACCGCAGAACATTTTGTGCTCAAGTGTAGTGCCCTACATAGCGTTAGACAGTCAATTATGGTAGACATAGAACGTCAGTGGGGGGCGATAACAGAGACTTCATTTAATACTTTACCCGTAGACGAACAGCTCTACATACTCATCAACAGTTGGCCAACTTTAAAGACTTTCCTGAAAACCCATTTGTCTACAGAACTTCACGAGTTTGAGAAGCATTGTGGACGGTTGTTGTACAGTCTGGACAGGACACGTCAGTTGCTCTTGGTGACCAATGAAAAAAACAAACTAAAGAAGGGCATAATTCTTAAGGCTGCAACAATACGCCAAAAAGCGTATTGCGATATATTGTCAGTTCAAAAACCTGTATTGCAATATATCGCAATATATTGCTTACTTGTACCAGAATTATAATTCGCCAATTACCCGATAATCCTGTATATTCCAGTTTTAAAGCAAATTCTGGTAAATGTTTTCTATAAAAATGCTCAAGAATAACACAAAACACAAACATTCACCAACTTTCTTAAATATCAAATACATTTTGGCATTTGTTACTATTTAAAGATGTGATGAAATAACTTCCAATCGGGCGTGTTTTTTTCCCACTGAACACGCGTAAATCGCCTGACGTGATGTTCCCGTTTTATACAACACAAATACACCCACGCTTTGCACGCGATGTTCTACATGTCTGTATAATTTTCGCGCGCTTTTTATTGAGAAAAAGAATAAAGCACTTTTTTTATTGTCGCGTTAGCATTACATTTCGGAAGCGTGTTTCCGAAATTCGGATTACAAATTTAATAATGCTCATTTCAGAATCGAACGAAACATTTAGTTGTGCGTAATTAATTCAACGATAATTCGTTTAAAAGCATAGAATGAATGCTCCCATGTAACAACGCTACTCTGTATAATAGACTTTTTAGAATGCCATTGTTACGTAACAAGTTATTTTTACAAAATACCGCTTTGTTTTGTTTACCTTGATATCATTATTTTGGATGGCTTTTCTGAACGAAATGTAGATGCATGTTTGTAAAATTTTCGTACCGGTATGGCGAAAATCGTATCGCAATACAATATGCGGATTGCGTATTGCGATATATACCGATATACCGGTATATTGTTGTAGCACTAATAATTCTTAATTAAACTGGCAATAGTGTTTATTGGGTATTTTTATTCAAGGCAATACAATTCTAATGTATGCACAGAAGCACTCTCCGACCTTCCGTAAATTCACTTAATGTTTTATTTTTATTTTTATCTCATTTAATATTTTAACAACTAATGAAAAATCGCGCGTACAGTTCTAAGTCGCATATATTTGCGACTAGTGGATAGACTTATATTCTAGTGAAAGGTGTGTGATTTAAGGGGTGAATAGTGTGAACGTGTAATATAGAGTGTTTATATTCGGTGGAGGATTATTTACTGTCTACAAACGATTTTTTGGTTCCTCTACAAAGGGGGTTCAAGAAGAACACAGAACAGAACAGAACATGGCTTCATTTTCACGATTTGTCAATGAAATAGATTGAGTGTGTTTACGTCATTTCAAGTCATTTCAACATTATAATGTTTAATTTATTTAAACAGTCTTTGCATTTCTTTGAAATTGAATTTTAGTATTTTTGTGTTGTAGCTTTTTTATAATATTATGATAAAATTAATACTATATATACATAAACGGACTCAAATGTAACAAAAACTCAGTCTTATTTGCATTTCTGAAAAAAAAACACTTGAGGACTTAGGTATATTATTATCTTTGAACATTTAGACTTATTAGCCAATACTTAAAAATTATTAACAATAAAGTAACTAAGAATTATATTTCAAAATAAATCCTTAAATTAATTTGAATTAGGTATGTACATTTATTTTAAACATATTCTAAGCTACTTTTTCTTTACTATTGCCAAAGTATTAATGTACAAAATGTAAAAAATTACAAAATTATTCAAGTGAATTATCATTTTATGTTTTTAAAAAGTTAAACTGCAAAAGATTTAGATCACACAATAAATGATAGCAAATTGAAATAAATTGCTAAAATAAGTGTGTGATTTAAATGTGTAGCAACCCAAATTTTGAAAATTGATTATTAATTTTGAATTAAAACAATTTAACAATTTCCAAATTGTAAAATGTAAATTTCAAAATGATCATGAAGCAATGAAAGTCAAATCAAAACTAACTCTTTTCATGACACTGGGACTGGGCAGGATATGGACAGGATGTGGAAATGGTCAGGTGTGAATCCCTAAGACATTCTTGTGAAAAATCTTGCTAAATAACATGGGTGGAATGTGTCATCCTTTGGAATATGCCATCCTTGTTTATTTGAAAGAATGTGCCAATCAACATCTTGGCTCATTTTTAACTGATCATTAAACATAAACAGAAACACAACACAGTTACTAATTAATTTATTTTATTTCAAATCATCAATTTTTTATTCATAATATCATGGTATATATCAAGAAAAATTTTTAGTTTTGTAAAACATTTAATGACAGTTTTAATATATTTTAAACAGAAACACAACACAATTACAAATTAATTAATTTTATTTTATTTCAAATCATCAATTTTTACTCATAATATTATGGTATACAGCAAAAACAATTTTTAGTTTTGTAAAAAAAAAATGAAAATTTAAATATATTTTTTTGTAATAAATATTAATTATAATGAATAAAAAAATATGAATGCGTTAAAATTGTTACAATAATATCATTTCAGAAGTTATATCTGTGCCAAGACATTTTTTGTATTAAATAATATTTTTTGTATGAAATAATATTTTAAATGAAGAATATTATTTAATTATCACCCAACAATGTTCCAGATCAATCATAAATGTGATAATTTAATCAAATTGTGTATTTAATCACTGGACATCAAACATTTCAATCAGTCTTAAGTACTTATAAACAAAATATAGAAGTGTGAAAAACAACATCTTTTGATCATTTCATAAATATTGAAGAATCATAACAATCAATTTTTATTTAAATATATTAACTTATAAACTAAAACAGAAACTTAAAATAATATGTCGCTATATAACTATTTCTTTCATAGTCTTATAGACTTAAACTTAATTTATTTAAAAATAACACTACTCACTGATAACGCAATAACAACACCAACATTTATTGGTATAACTAAATTGCTCCTTCTTTAACGGTTCTTCAATCACATACTTCATTTTCTCCTACCAAAATATAGAGATAATAAAAAAATGTTGGGAGGAGAAAAGTCTAGGGTTTGGGAGGAGATTACCAGGGAAGAAACGTCCAGGGGGAGAAAAGACCGGAAACCGAAAACACGATGGGAAACGGATGAGACAGTGAACTAAGTGTTCATTTACTTAGCTTACTAGTTGGCGTGTGTTTTCTTGTCAAGAAAAATGAAGAAATAGTATTAGTCATGAGTTTTAATGTGTAGTTGTATTAGCATCATAATTCAGAATGGAAAACCTAAAACAGTAACTGTTTAAGAAGCTACATATATTTATTATAATTGCTGCAAATGATTCTGTAAAGTCAGTTATACACCCTTCAATATCCAAGAACACGGGTAGTACATTACTACCTGTATTTTTGGATATGGTAGTACAGGTACTAATTGATTTTAAGCGTTACTCCTTTTCTTTCTGTCAGTGGCAGTACCGTTACTAATTTCACAAATCCTTATCTGGAGCTCTGCTTTTGGTAAACTGAATTTGCATTCTACGCCGATAAATGAAATAATAGTGCGAGGGTTTTTATAAAATAAGTAAAACAGTTAAATGTGTGTTATTAATAGCTTTGAAATTATGAAATAACCGTATTAATAGTGTTTATCATTCATATGATAAATATCGATACCCGTGAGCACCGGCTTTGTATTTTTACTGGTAAATACTTGCTGCCAACACTGACAGTCTATCCCATGATGAGAGTGACGATGATGTTGATGATGATGAAAATTTAGAAAATAATAAAAATAACACAGGCCTTTCCGCCCTATGCCATGGGTCCGAAATTCGGCCTTATTCCCAATGCAAATCTGGTTGTCTTTTTCCCAATTAAAAAAAAAATTCCCAATTCCAAAAAAATAATTTATTTTTATTTTTTTAAACCATTAAATATATAAGTTAAGCTGATCCAGTGAAGAAAATAGAAAAATATTGCATAATTATATTTATCTGTTGCCTTGAATTTGTTTTAAAAACAGTAATATATGTTTAATTGATTTTCCTTATTTTCCCTAAATTCCTGCGTTTCCTGCGATTTTTACCTAAAAAGGGCCAGACCTTTTCCCCCAAATCAGATTTAAAAAAACCTTCACTTATCACACATGTTCACAATTTTTTGTAAAATTTTAATAATTATGTTATCATAATAGTCGTTATTTACCAGTTAACGGCTTCTTTGAAATATAAGAAACACTATTTACATGAAATTATTTTTCCCAATTGAGCCAGTTTTTCGATTACTTTTTTTCCCAAAATGGATTTTTTCACAACGCGAAATTCCCAAAATTCCAGTGTGGCGTTTTCCCAAAATGGAGCATAAAAGGCCTGTAACATTGCAAAATATTGTAAAGAACTCTCAGAGTCAGATGTGTTGGAATAAAATTTTGAAACCTGGAATTAATTCTGATTTGTTTACAATCTTACCCCCCAATTGTTTCTTATAATAGTAATAAGAAATAATGATTTATGGCGGAATCAATGTAAGCTCTTCAATTAAGTTTAATGCTATTTTAAAAAGTTTCTTGTAAAATATGATTTAATAAAAATGAGTTCATGTTGAATTTTATATTTATTATATGTTTTATTTTTTCTTTCTTGTTGAGAAAAACACAGGAAATTAATTATAGATTATAGTTCAAACTTAACAGAAACGTTATGTCATTCAATAAATAATAGCGTACCTGCATTGTGCAAAAGTGCGGTTGGTAAAGCCAAACAAAACTAATATACTGTTAACATATTAAACTACATCTATAATTAATTTCCTCGTGACCAATTACTGCATCGAAACAAACATTGTTTTTTCAAGTAAGTAAAATATCAAACCGGAAATCACGTGACCCAACTGACATATGCCGTAAGGTTACAGACGTCAAATTCTGAGCTAAATATTTTTGTAAGTACGTCCTCTTGTTTGAATGAAAGAGATTGGTAGAACGGCGATGTGTTTCTCCGTTTATTTGCTTTGGTGAAACTAATCATTTACATCTATTAGTGTTCGCCATTAAGCCATTCTGGTCCGAGCAGGTGAACGGTCATTGTAACCATAATCAAGTCGTGTTTACACCGATTCAATTGACCTTAACATAGTAATAGTATAAGTTATAATTGGGCAGCTTTATGCGTATCATGGTATGTTCATTGACAATCTTAAGTGTTCAGTGATTTTTTTGCCCAAAATTACAGTTTCTTACACTTTTTACAGGTAGTCCAAATTTTTGACGCTCTCAAATATTAAGCTTCTTTTTATATGGGTAATATTTGGAGCGTACAAAGGGGGAAAGACCAAATTAATGTTGGGAATTTTTCGTTCTTTGTCTATATTTTTGCGCAAGGATTTTGTGCGCAACATTCAAGCCCCTATATAAGACACTTGATATCAACGGATTGCAATAATATTTACATACCTGTGTAGATAATTCATTTCTCGATAATGTTCCGTAGAAATTATGTAATGACACTTTGAATTTTGCACGCCTGATCAATTTAAATCCAACCACTATTCAATTTTTCAATATCTCTCGATTCGCTTGCTGTGTAGATATAAATCGATAACACGACCTCAATGTAAAGCATCTGGTTTAAAGTGGGAGAATATATAAACAGCGTAAAATACAGTTTGCATTTGTCTGTTGAGGTGCAGAGCGTTACATAGTAAACCTATGTTATACTTTTCTGGATTAATTTAGCATTGTTTTTTTCTAAGTTGACAATTAAAAAGTTCTGAAATAAATTACATCTTTTATTTTTATACTGTACACAAACTATTTTGATACCGATCGTACAGTATACCGTCCTGCTATGTAACGTAGGATGTAAGTAAATAAAACAACACAGAGAGAGGTGCGAAAAAGACATGCATTAAAACTTGCTGAAACTTAGAACAGTGAATAGAAACTGCACCATATCTGTTTTGAACATATGCTTATTAAATCGACAAGGATAAGCATACTAGATCTAGTTAGGTAAAAGTCGGTGTTAAAAGTTTATGTTAAATAAAATTACGCGTACACGTTACACCGTAATGCCTTCTTCTGATTGGTTCATATTCAAATCAGTTTCATGACATGGCTACAGGTCAGTGATTGGTTTGCGATTTAAGCAGAAGTTTAACTGAAGAATTTATGCCTTTCCAACTTCAATTTGACGATATTTGAGGTAAAAATGGACTTTTGAACTAAAATTGAATGAGTTGGTGATGTTATTTTGCAATTTTACGCGAATCAATGAAAATTTAAACTTTCTGGTTTCCAACACATTTTTGACTTTTCCCCGATAAGACGTTCCAAAGAATTTAGCCCATATAAAAAGTATCTCTAAATTCTTTGCGCGTCTTATAAATAAGACTATTTTTACAGGCACAGGTGGTTAGCGTTTGGCTTTGGTACAGTCAAGTTACCATTACCGGATCAGTAGTCTCATTTATATAATAGTTGCAATAATTCAACTCTAAGCTTTATAGCCCAATGGGCTGCTTATAGTTGCAATGCACTCTCTCTTGTCCGTAGGTGCAAAATGTTATCAACAATGCAAGGGTTAAGGAACACTGAAACTGCAAGAACTTATTAAAGTTTACCTATCTAAACCACATACTCATCCAAATGGTACCATTAAAGCAAGAAATCATTGATTTTATTGATTAAGGCTTTGTTTTGCACGCTGTATCCGCCATATTGGAAAATTGACCCAATATTGGTGAGGTCGCAGTACACCAATATTTTGCACGTCGGGTTATGTGCTCCAGCCTATAAAGTCGATAACGATGTGGTATTCAATACAGAATACACTGTTTCAAATTTAAACATAAACATGTCAGCGAGAAAAGTGTGTTGAAACATCGTCGGGTTTTTATAGGTTGCATGCAAAGGATACAGGGGACAAAAATTCCACTCGTCCGCTCGTATTGACGAGTGAAATCTTGAAAAGACGAGTGAATTTCCCTAAAGCTCTTGTCCTACAGGACGAGTGGAAAAAAAATGATGTTCAAATATATATTTTCTGACAAGTAAGACTCTTTTTCATTAAATAAAATCATTTCTTAATGCATATCTATTCCGAAAGTAGAACGATAATGAACCAGAAATCGTAATTGAAAATTTCATACAGCAGGTGCGCGTTGTTATGCGAGACTGTGTCCCGAGTAAATATTGGCTTTTTGGTGTAAACTTTGCGCGTCCATGTTGACAGGGAACCATCTGACTTCATTCACTATAAGTATTGATTTTTTTAAAGAATTATTTTACTGCAAAGTACGGTTTTTAACCAGTCTGAATTTCATCTGAAAAATGTCTGACATACAAGCGTTCTTTAAAGGGGGCACAAGCGATGTTCAACCATCCGAAATGGAAAGGACGCAAGCATTAGAAAAAGGAAAAAACAAATTTGTCTTCATTTATTTATTTTTTGTTCCTCATAAATAAAGTAAGTTAACATTTCTTCTGTGATCAGCTGGCATGAATAACTAAGTAAGCAGCATTTTAGCAGTGATATAGGAACATTGTTAGTCATATCAGTCCTTTGCAATCTTTCTTTCACACATATTTGAAGGACAAGTGCATGTGTTTGCAGGACGAGTGAAAATTTTAATGCACTTGTCCTGCAGGACGAGTGCAATTAATAAATATTTTTGTCCCCTGGGATAACATCCGTAGGTTGCCATTGGGGTAAAATTAACATGTTTATGAAGTTTATTCATTATTTTCCTCAATTTGTCTCGAACGATGTCTGTTTAATGAAGCGCACAGATTCGCTGCGCTGAACTGCACCCATGTTTATGAAGGGGTGCATATGGGCAGGGCCCTCAATCTATTAAATCTGCCGCCGAAATTTGGCGGTGGTCCCCCACCTGAAAAGCATACTTTTTTCCCCGTTTGGGGGGAAAAATTCCCTAAAAAAAAAAATATAAATAAATAATTTTTTTTTTTTTTTTTTTTTAATAGAAAGATGTGTCACATGATTATTATATCTCAATTCTATTTCAATTTAATCTTTGCAAACAAACTAAATTATGAAAAATGCAATGAATATAGTGCAAACATGTACAAATGTAAAAATCAGAGAGTAAGTAAGAAATCCCCCAAAAAGGGAAACACAGCGAAAATTCATCCTCCTAAGGGATGCGGACCCCTTCCCCCAAAGTAGTGTGAGGGCCCTGATGGACTCCCAGAACCGCCATAGCAAAAATTATCAAAGGCTCTGGGAGTCCGTTTATATGGACTATAGTCTCATTTAAAAGACGCGCAAAGATTTTAGAGATACTTTTTATATGGGCTAAATTCTTTGGAACGTCTCATCGGTGAAGGACCCATTATGTGGTGGACTCCAGAAAGTTATATTTTCATCAATTTGCGTAAAATTTCTAAATAACATTACCAACTCATTCAGTTTTAGTTCAGATGTCCATTTTTACCTCAAATATCGTTGAATTGAAGTTAGAAAGGCATACATTCTTCAATTAAACTTATGCTTAAGGACATATCACTTTCTGAAATGGTCAGAAGTGGGTGGGGTAATGTTAAAGAATAATTCCTTATATAAGCATTCTATATTAAGTTTCAGTACAATTCGTACAATTCAGAAGTTGTAACTAGATGATGTGTAGGTCAAGTTCGAACATGGGCCATGCCGGGTCAAAAACTAGGTCACGGGGTCACTTAGGGTGTTTTAAACCTCACCATGTTGTCCGCTCTCTTATTCAAGTAGTTTTTATCCAATCTTCACCAAAATTGGTCAGAAGTTGTATCTTGATAATGTCTAGGGCAAGTTTGAATATGGGTCATGCCGGGTAAAAAACAAGGTCACAGGGTCACTTAGTGCGTTTTAAACATCACAATGTTGTCCTCTCTCTAATTCAAGTAGTTTTCATCCAATCTTCACCAAACTTGGTCAGAAGTTGTATCTAGATGATGTCTAGGTCAAGTTTGATTATGGGTCATGCCGGGTCAAAAACTAGGTCACAGGGTATCTAAGTGCGTTTAAAACCTCACCATGTTGTCCGCTATTTAATTCAAGTAGTTTTCATCCAATCATCACCAAACTTGGTCACAAGTTTTATCTAAATGATCTCTAGGACAAGTTCGAACATGGGCCATTCCGGGCCTAAAACTAGGTCACGGGGTCACTTAGTGCGTTTTTTAACATTCAGCATGGTGTCCGCTCTCTAATTCAAGTAGTTTACATCCGATCTTTTTTTTCACCAAACTTGGTCAGAAGTTTTATGGAGATGATCTTAAGGCCAAGTTAGAACATGGGCCTTTCTGGGTCAAAAAATAGGTCAGGGGTCACTAAGTGCATTTTAAAAATTGAGCATGGTGTCCCCTGGTGTTTGTGAAGACGACATGCAAAATATTATGTGTCAATGCGGCAAGTGGGGTTATTCGTCACGTCTGTGACAACGCTCTAGTTTTATTTAACATGAGCCTTTAACACCGACTTTTACCTAACTAGATCTAGTATGCTAATCTTTGTCGATTTGTTCAAAAGCATATGTTCAAAACAGATATGGTGCAGTTTCTATTCACTCTTCTAAGTTTCAGCAACTTTTTATGCATGTCTTTTTTGCACCTCTGTCTGTGTTGTTTTATGTACTTACATTCTACACATGTACGTAACATAGGAGGGTATACTGTACGATATGTATCAATATTATTTATGTACGGTATAAAAATAAAAGATGTTATTTATTTCAGAACATTTTAATTGTCACTTTAGAAAAGAAACAATGCTTAATTAATCCAGAAAAGAATAATAACATCGGTTTACAGACGAACGCAAACTGTATTTCTCGCCATTTATTCTTCCACATTTAAACCAGATGCTTTACATCAAGGTCGTGTTATCAATTTATATCTACACAGCGAGCGAATCGAGAGATATTGAAAATTTGAATAGTGGTTGGATTTAAATTGCTCAGGCGTGCACAGGTAAAAGAAAAAGCAGTGCATTAGGGGGCATTGTGTTTCTGTCAAACACATCTCTTGTTCATTTTTAACCAATGAGTTTTTAAAGTGCACATGTGCTGAAACAATGAGCTTTTACCAAAAACAATGAGCTTTTTTGGTTTACAAATTATTAATTAAAAAAAACTTGAAATCAATGATATTTTAATGATTCATATACATTTAAATTTCTAAAAGTAACTGTTATAACTAAAAACACATATCATTAACACTGAGTTTGAGTTTGTTATAAACATCATCCGAGAGCGTCAGCGAGGCAAGTACATCTACTATTTTGAATAAGTTTTTGCCTAAATGGCAAATGACTCAGGTTTTTTTTCTCCACTTTTTGGGAAGATAGCCCATGGCATTGGAATTGGGAATTTTATCGGCATTTTCATGAAATTGGGAAAATAAATTCATTAGCCTTTTTTTCCACACGAAAAGTCCTCTGATTAGGGAAATACTAAATTTGATATAACTTTTCATAATCATTCAAATTAAAAGAACAAAATCATATAATACTTTCTTAGATATAATTGAATTAAAATTGAGATAAAATACACATTAGACTTCTTTCTAAAAAAAAAAAAAAAAAAAAAAAAAAATTTTTTTTTGTTTTTTGTTTTGAAATTGGGAATTTTTTGCCACATTTTGGGAAAAAAGTATACTTTTTGGGATTGGGAACATAGCCGAATTTCGGCTATAAAATCGGGCCAAAAAAAATCTGTGACTTATAGTTGGTTAAAATTCGAAAGTGAAGGTGACTTGATGTACTTGCCTCGCTTATGCTGTCGGATGATGCTACATGTTTATTACGTTCAGCAACTCCAAATGCAACCTTCTAAGTTAATTGATCTTGACAGGGTTTTAATTTTATTTTTGGTGGCATTTTGACAGTGCAGAAAGCAAAAGTTAATGCGAACGTTTGTATGGTTCTACGTCGTCTATTTCAACCTTATAGTTCACGCACATACAAGATAACCAGAATGAAACGCAGATACGAATGACATAGTATGACGTAGTACACATATAGCCGGTGTTACAGTTAAAATCACCTTTTGCGTTCCGATGCACATATAGCCGGTGTTACAGAAAAAATCACCTTTTGCGTTCCGATAAAATGCGGAAAAATTTGGTATTGACAAATATCTTTCTTACTTTGCCTTATTTAAATATCATTGTGCTTTTTTAGACGCAGATATTTTTGTCATATGCGCTTTTGGTAATTTTAATGCGCAACTAATGCAAAACGCACATGAACAATTATCACTGCACAGATATGTAAATATTATTACAATCAGTTGATATTAGGTGTCTGATGTTGGGGCTTGAATGTTGCGCACAAAATCCTTGTGCAACAATATAGACAAAGAAGGAAAAATGTCCACCATTAATGGAATGGTTCAGCTGTTGTACGCTCCAAATATTACCAATATAAAAAGTAGCTTTATATTTGAGAACTTCAACAAGTTTGACTATCGGATCAGTAGCCTAATAAAGTTGTTCTGGTGAAAAGCAATAAATGTTTTGAGACTTCTTTTACACCAGTTTAATTAAAATATTACCTTTGCTACTTACTTTTTCAGCGCATAGTCTTATGTTTTAGGGCAGACTAAATGTATTTGCAATACTTTTTTTTTTGCCTAAGAACTCGTGCAGTTGTAGCCATAACGGATCACGTGATCAAAACTATTCAGGAGGGCATCTAACACTTTATTTGAACTGTTAAAACATGAACTGTGTTCAAGTTTGCAATGACCAAGCAGGGGACAAAAATTCCACTCGTCCGCTCGTATTGACGAGTGAAATCTTGAAAGGACGAGTGAATTTCCCTAAAGCTCTCGTCCTACAGGACGAGTGAAAAAAAGCTGATGTTAAAAATGAATTTTCTGACCAGTAAGACTATTTTTCATTTAATTAAATCATTTTCTAAAAGCATATCTATTCCGAAAGTAGAATGCGAATGAACCGGAAATTGTAATTGTAAATTTTATACAGCAGGTGCGTGTCCCGAGTAAATATTGGCTTTTTGGTGTAAGCTTTGCGCGTACATGTTGACAGGGAACCATGCGACTGCAGTCACTGTTAGTATTGACTTTTAAAGAATTATTTAAGCGCGAAGTACGGTTTTAAACCAGATTTAAACCAGTCTGAATTTCGTTTGAAAAATGTCTGCCATACGAGCGTTCTTAAAAGGGGGCGGGGGCGATGTTAAAACGTCCGAAACGGAAAGCACGCTAGCATTAGAAAAAAATATTTATTTTGTGTTCCTCATAAATAAAGTAACTTATTTCACTGCTTAGCAGTGATATACTTTATGAAATTTTATAAGTCATATCAGCCCTTTGCAATCTTTATTTCACACATATTTGAAGGACGAGTGCGTGTGTTTGCAGGACGAGTGAAAATTTTAATGCACTCGTCCTGCAGGACGAGTGCAGTTTATGAATATTTTTGTCCCCTGCCAAGTAACATTGCCAGTTATAAATTATATTCAATTTTTGTGTTATTAATTGTTTTCTATACATGTATCAGGGTTTTTTTTTTGGCCCGATTTTATAGCCGAAATTCGGCTATGTTCCCAATCCCAAAAAGTATACTTTTTTCCCAAAATATGGCAAAAAATTCCCAATTTCCAAAAAAAGGGAAAACAAAATTTTTTTTATATTTTTTTTTAGAAAGAAGTGTCTAATGCGTATTTTTTCTCAATTTTAATTCAATGACATCTAACATAATATTGATTTTGTTCTTTTAATTTGAATGATTATAAAGAGTTATAACAAATTTAGTATTTCCCTAATCAGTGAACTTTTAGTTTAGAATAAAAAGGCTAATGAATTTATTTTCCCAATTTCATGTAAATGCCGATAAAATTCCCAATTCCAAAGCCATGGGCTATCTTCCCAAAAAGTGGGAAAAAAACCCTGTGTATGTTATCTTGTATCTACACTTTACACAAGGCGTTCTAATGTGTGAATTATCTGTTGAAAATCCTAAAATAGATCGAAAAAAATATGGGCATCTGAAAAATATAAACCTGCTGTGCTCCTCATTACGCAGCACATTCACACAAACCAAACTTACTCATCTGATGCTTCCCTGCATTGAAGGTCTAGATCTGAATCAGGGGTTTTCAGCCTTATTTTTATGTAAAGTTCTGTTTTTTTGCAAAAAAATCATATCACTATGATGCTTGCAATATTGAGTCTTTTATTTTTACATTCTACAAACATCTGTACACATTATAACATATTATCTTTTATTTCATTCCAACATTATGTTCATAGTTTTTTTTGGCGAATGTGTTTCTTTTCCTATTGAAACTAATGTATTACTCGTTCAATTATGAAAACCTAGTCATTACAATACAGGGCTCAACATTAATAGTTGTCCTATTGCCCCTGGCAAGTAAAAGTTGGGTCCGGGCAAGTTACTTTATAATCTAGTTGTCCGCCCGGGCAAGTGCAAAAAAGAACAAAGCATTTAATTTAGACTTCAATTAGACTTAAATTGCTGTAATCATTTTGTTTTATGTGCAAAAATAAAAAAGGTTTTGTGGTGTATCATTTTGATCTTCATTAAACAATATGAGGTAAACAGTTGATGTGATATTTCATGTTTGGGCAAATGGCTTTATGTTCAGGGCAAGTAGATTTTCTAAGTACTTGCCTGGCAGGGCAAGTTGGTTTTTAGGTTAATGTTGAGCCCTGCAATACTTATTGACAATAAAACATACAATTTCACCTCTTCTTGTTCTTCATTTTTATTAGCTCACCTGAGCTTAACGTGCTCATGGTGAGCTTTTGTGATAGCTTTTTGTCCATTGTCCGGTGTGCAGCGTCAACATTTGCCTTGTTAACTCTCTAGAGTCCACATATATTGTCCAATCTTCATGAAATTTGGTCAGAAGATTGGTTTCAATGATATCTTGGATGAGTTGGAAAATGGTTACGTTTGCTTGAAAAACATGGCTGCCAAGGGGCGGGGCATTTTTTCCTTATATGGCTATATATTGCTATAGTAAAATCTTGTTAACACTGTAGAGGCCACAGTTATTGTCTGATCGTCATAAAACTTGGTCAGAAGATTCATCCCAATAATATCTTGGACAATTTCGAAAATGATGCTGGTTGGTTGAAAAACATGGCTGCCAGGGGGCGGGGCATTTTTAACCAGGTTTTTAACCAGGTTTTCCGAAGGAAAAAACTGGTTATAAGTTTGGCGAATGCGGGCGGGCGGGCTGGCTGGCTGGCTGGCGGGCGGGCGGAACAAGCTTGTCCGGGCCATAACTATGTCGTTCATTGTCAGATTTTAAAATCATTTGGCACATTTGTTCACCATCATTGGACGGTGTGTCGCGCGAAATAATTACGCCGATATCTCCAAGGTCAAGGTCACACTTTGAGTTCAAAGGTCAAAAATGGCCATAAATGAGCTTGTCCTGGCCATAACTATGTCATTCATTGTGAGATTTTAAAATCATTTGGCACATTTGTTCACCATCATGGGACGGTGTGTCGCACGAAAGAATCACGTCAATATCTCCAATGTCAAGGTCGCCACAACTAAAAATAGATTTTTTTTAAAAACAAACTTACAAAGGGGGTTAATTTTGTTTGTTCATTTCAAAAGTTCAGTTTGAGTTTTCTCCCTTTATCAGATTTTTTTTTCACAATGAAAACCTGGTTTTGTGACAATTTTGTCCCTTGTTCATTATATGGCTATAGTAAAACCTTGTTAACACTCGACTAGAGGCCACATTTTTATTGTCCAATCTTGATGAAATTTGGTCAGAAGATTTGTCTTAATGATATCTCGGATGAGTTCGAAAATGGTTACATTTGCTTGAAAAACATGGCCCCCAATGGGCGGGGCATTTTCCTTATATGGCTTAATAAAGGCTATAGTAAAATCTTGTTACAACTCTAGAGGCCACATTAACAGTCCGATTTTCATGAAACTCTGTCAGAAGATTCATCCCAGTTATATCTTGGACGAGTTCAAAAATGATGCCGGTTGGTTGAAAAACATGGCCACCACGGGGCGGGGCTAATTTCCTTATATGGCTTTAGTAAAACCTTGTATCTTGGATATGTTCGAAAATGGTTTTGGTTGCTTTAAAAACATGGCCACCAGGGCGGGGCATTTTTCCTTATATGGCTATATATGGCTTTAGTAAAACCTTGTTAACACTCTAAGAGTCCACATTTATTGTCCAAGCTTCATGACATTTGGTCAAAAGATTGGTCTCAATGATATCTTGGATGAGTTTGAAAATCATTTTGTTTGCTTGCAAAAAATGGCTTCCAAGGGGCGGGGCATTTTTTCTTATATGGCTATAGTAAAATCTTGTTGACACTCTAGAGGCCACATTTACTGTCCGATCTTCATGAAACTTGGTCAGAAGATTCATCCCGATAATATCTTGGAAGAGTTCAAAAATGATGCCAGTTGGTTGAAAAACATGGCTGCAAGGGGCGGGGCATTTTTCCTTATATGGCTATAGCAAAACCTTGTTAACACTCTAGAGTCCACATTTATTTTCCTATCTTCGTAAAACTTGGTCAGAAGATTTGTCCCAATAATATCTTGTTATCTCAGGTGAGCAACGTTGGGCCTTTCAGGACCTCTTGTTTGTTAATACATTAAAATATATTATTTTATTATCACTCACTGCCTTCATTAAAATACATGGTTGCTTCATTCCATCTCCTTTCACTGTTCGCAAACATTACAACATCAACGCCGTATATCTTTTTAAAGATATGTCTTGTTTCCGCATTTAATCGGAACGCAAAAGTTGATTTTTACTGTAACACCGGCTATATGTGAACTACATCATACTACGTCATTTGTATCTGCGTTTCATACTGGTTCTCTGCTTTGTGCATAAACTATAAGGTTGACGTAGAACCATCAAAACGTTTGCATCCATTTTCGCTTTCTGAACTGTCAAAATGCCTCAAAAAAATAAATAATTACAACCCTGTCAAGATCAATTAACTTTGAAGGTTGCATGTGGAATTGCCGAAAGTAATAAACATGTAGCATCATCCGAGACCGTTAGCAAGGCAAGTACATTTTCGAACAAGTTTTTGCTCAAATGGCTCTATTCAAAGAATTGGACTCGGAACTCAGTGTTAATGTATTGTGTTTTTAGTTATAACAAACTCGGAACTCAGTGTTAATGTTATGTGTTTTTAGTTACAACAGTTACTTTTAGAGATTAAAATGTTTATGAATCATTAAAAATTCTTTGATGTTTCAAGTTTTTTAACCAGGTTTTCCGAAGGAAAAAACTGGTTATTAGATTGGCGAATGTGGGCGGGCTGGCTGGCTGGCGGGCGGGCGGAACAAGCTTGTCCGGGCCATAACTATGTCGTTCATTGTCAGATTTTAAAATCATTTGGCACATTTGTTCACCATCATTGGACTGTGTGTCGCGCGAAATAATTACGTCGATATCTCCAAGGTCAAGGTCACACTTTGAGTTCAAAGGTCAAAAATGGCCATAAATGAGCTTGTCCTGGCCCTAACTATGTCATTCATTGTGAGATTTTAAAATCATTTGGCACATTTGTTCACCATCATGGGACGGTGTGTCGCACGAAAGAATCACGTCAATATCTCCAATGTCAAGGTCGCCACGACTAAAAATAGATCTTTTTTTAAAACAAACTTACAAAGGGGGTTAATTTTGTTTGTTCATTTCAAAAGTTCAGTTTGAGTTTTCTCCCTTAATCAGATTTTTTTTTCACAATGAAAACCTGGTTTTGTGACAATTTTGTCCCTTGTTTATAAATAATTTGAAAACCAAAAAAGCTCATTTTTTGGAAAAAGCTCATTGTTTCAGCACATGTGCACTTTAAAAACTCATTTGTTAAAAATGAAAAATTATCACTGATTCGGTAATAAATTTTAAGGGGATGATGTCTACCAGGTAACTACCAGTTAACTATAAATAACGCCAGTAGATTGATCATCATCTTCACAGGGTAAACCCAGGAATGCACATTGTGCATGCGTAGTGAATTGAATATATTTTATAAATAAAATGATCAATCTACTTGTGTTATTTATAGCTATATATCGTTGTGTCACCTATTTTCGCGATGTACTTTCAATTTCACATCGCGAAATTTTATTACTGAATATACTGAAAATAGGAACTTTTTTCAAGTAATGTTATATACCAGTTGTGATATTTTAATCAATATAAACTAATAATTGTAAAAAAAATACGGTATTTTCAAACTTTTCCGTTTTCGTCATTTCGTGGTTAACAGTCCCTTTAAGAATTTCATAAACTCAAACTTCAGCCATTTTATGCTAGTTGTATACAAAGTAGATTGTGGTATAGGGTAATTTCTATTAACCATGCGTGAACCACGTGATGTGATGTGAGAGCATTGAGTACTGTTTTTATTTAACAACAACAACCAATCAACTAATTGATTTAAATTTAGATCACATGTAACATGTACCAGTAAAAAAGACAGCTAATTCTAACAGTTTTCAGAATTTCTTTAACTGAAATTTAAAAAAAGAAATGCATTCAAGTTCACTATCACCTACAAATGTAATCTTTTGCTAAAAAGTGTCAACAGGGAAAAGATCAATCCCACAGAAATACCTTCAAAATTAAGCTTCCAAAACCAAAATGAAGGAAAACTGTGCGACCACATGACCACATGACATTCAGGACTGTAAACAATAAAAGGCAGAGTATTACATTATTTTCAAGGCGTTTGTATGATTTGGAAGAATGTCTATGTTTCATAAGCTTCTGTATTTGTAATTTGGACCATCAGCAGTGTAGACCAAAACCAAAATACTCCGGCGATTATATGGTCAAAAAAACTTGACGTATTGTTACAGAAATGTACTGGTTACATTGTCTGACGAATGTTGTATTTGTTGGCCTGATGGGCGCACTGAATTTAATGTCTTCTGTCATTTTCAAATGGGCCGATCAAATCTGAAACACTGTATAAACTTTTTGAAATTGGACCCACATTTAACCCCAAATTTCACATAAAAAAACAATATGTACTTATATGATGTAAATGAATAAAAAAAATTTTTGTATGCATGCACAGCCTTTCAGCTTGCAACTATTCAGTGGTGCATTTGTCAATAAGACGTTGAACATTGTGTTGGAACATCTTGGAGAGTTTGTTCTGCCACAAGATAATTAAATCATCCTATAGAAAAGCTGTCCATTTATATTAAAAGGAAACCAACACTTTACAGACTCTTAACAACCCTCAACATTTCGTGTTGAATATCTTTACAGTGTGTTTTTTCAACATTTTGGGAATTGGGCCGGGTCCCTTTGGAATGGAAAAATTTGTAGCGTTTTGACTTAAATTGGATCATTAGTGTTGTTGTTTTGGTAACAAACCGAATGCTTCAAAATTAGAATTCAATTGTTTTCAGTATTATATTTTCTAAGGTTGAACTTGTATAGCTGGATGACAGATGAACAAAAGGTTAAAATAAAAATAAAAAAATTGTTGGAAACCTTCATTTGGGAATTTTTAGGTCCCATTTGGGGCTGAATACCGAACCCGATTGTTAATGAAAAAAACACTGATATGACTTATAATGTTTTTCTTATTACACATATTTTTATGTAAAACCAGGCCTTAACACTTACGGTGGTCCGGGAACCGGAGGCCCCCAGATTTTGGCGAGGGTCACCAGTTCTTTCAAGCTGGATGATCCTCCGGGAACTCTAAATTTATAGAACCACTTCGTATGGATTGACCATTTGAATCCCCGTCATTATCTTATTTCTTATAAGTTTATAAGAAAAACGTCCGAAACGATAAGTAGTGTATTTTTAAACCCCCCTTCGAAGAAGAGGGGGTTTATTGCATTGCTAATGTCGGTCGGTCTGTCGGGTTGGTCCGTCCACCAGGTGGTTTCCGGATGATAACTCAAGAACGCTTAGGCCTAGGATCATGAAACTTCATATGTACATTGATCATGACTCGCAGATGACCCCTAAAGATTTTGAGGTCACTAGGTAAAAGGTCAAGGTCACTGTGACCCGAAATAGTAAAATGGTTTCCGGATGATAATTCAAGGACGCTTATGCCTAGGATCATGAAACTTGATAGGTAGATTGATCATGACTAGCAGATGACCCCTATTGATTTTCAGGTCACTAGGTCAAGGTCATGGTGACCCGAAATAGTAAAATGGTTTCCGGATGATAACTCAAGAACGCTTATGCCTAGGATCATGAAACTTGATAGGTACATTGATCAAGACTCGCAGATGACCCCTATATATTTTGAGGTCACTAGATCAAAGGTCAAGGTCACGGTGACCCGAAATAGTAAAATGGTTTCCAGATGATAACTCAAGAACGCTTATACCTAGGATCATGAAACTAAATAGGTACATTGATCATGACTGGCAGATGACCCCTATTGATTTTGAGGTCACTAGGTCAAAGGTCAAGGTCACAGTGACCTGAAATTGTAAAATGGTTTCGCGATGAAAACTCAAGAAAGCTTATGGCTAGCATCATGAAACTTCATAGGTACATTGATCATGACTCGCAGATGACCCCTATTGATTTTCAGGTCACTAGGTCAAAGGTCAAGGTCACAGTGCCAAAATCATATTTACAAAATGGCTGTCACTACAACTAAGAGCCCATATGGGGGGCATGCATGTTTTACAAACAGCCCTCGTTAATATATCGGACCAGATATTATGTGGTACATGCGCGAACTATTCCGATTACGCAAAGGCTATAACCAACTGCGTACCGGTAAAGTGCAATCTAGCCCGCAAAGGTAAGTTACTCGTGGTTGATTACGGTCGATTACAAATCGGTTTTCGCGACCCCACAACAAAATTCACTTAAACATTTGATAATTAAAACAAAAATGTGGCGATACCTCTAGGGTGTTTTCACTTCATATACACTTATATTTGTTCATGCAGCATTAACATACTAAACATATGTCCCGGAAAGAGAAAAATAATCCATTTAAATATCAACCAAACTTTCGTTTTGACAACTGACGACAGAAATGAGTCGATGTAAGACGTGAGTCTAAATGTAGTTTTCATGCAGCTCATTCATATGACACAAAGACAGAATTTTGTTTTACAGATCATTCGGCTTAGAGGACTGGGTGAGTCATGTAAAATATCGAAAATAATATATATTTTCATAAACAACTGGTAGCAAAATGTGTTGCAGATAATTTGTCAGTTACCATATTTTAACTAATTCTTTTGACCTGTCAATTCTTTTCAGCTCAATTCAACTGTGAAAAATGCCCATAATATCACGTTAAATGGCAACTGAATTGAATATATGAAATAAAAATATGTACTGGTATGCTTCTTCTTCTTATTTGCCCTTACGCTGAGAGTCGCTGTGCGTCAAAACAACTTAGAGGGAACCCTAGTTTGGGTGAGGGTCACCAAAAGTTGAAAGTAGGGTTCCATCCGGGTACCCTGTCAAAATAGTTACTGCATGTCAAGGCCTGGTAAAACGTTGATATAATTAATTAAACTAGTTTTTCTGTGAAAGAATGAGTTAATTTATAAAAACTCCAAATACAATTTTGCAGTATAATAATGTGATCATATCAAAAAAGGTCATCAAGGGAGTCCAAGGGGCAGACATTCTGTTTTGGACAAGCTTGAGCACTTTTATATTAGTGTTTCTCAAATTTGTAATAAATAAGGAAAACAACTTTTAATAGTGTTAACAATCCACCATGTGTTAACATCAAACAAGGTTTTAAATACTTTTAAATAGAACACTGTGTAAGCTCAATGTCCAGGAATGTATTCCATTCATTTGCGCTTGTGATGATAAGTAATTGGTACAGTGCAACTCAATAATTGATATTGAATATAAAACTTTCATAAATCATGTGGTAGGTTCAAACTGGATTGGCAATGCTATTAATTTGTCACCCGGATTGAACAGGTCACATGTGTTGACAGATTAAATTTATGCACTCAAGTTGATATTGATAATATTGATAATCTACATGTAGGTACATGTAGTTGTTGACAGTTCATGTCTGATAGGTCACTGCTCTTGCCTTTTTTGACAGGTAACTGCGTTTGTTGTTGGACTAATACTAGGTCAACCATTCATTATTTGTTTATATTTTTGTATATCCTGATAAAGAGAATTAATCATTTGTATTGACAATATTATTCTAAGGTCATTGTATAGACCACTGTGTGCAATTTGATTTTTTTCAATACACATACATGACTGTATAATAGTTTAATACTTACACAAAATAGTATTGTAAGATTTGTTTATGGCTTGTATTGCATCATTCTATTGACTGGATTTAACAAAGTGTTGTAGCAGTGTTGTGTTTGTATTTTTCAGTTGGTAAAACCTGTGACACTAGATCAGCCACAATTAGACAGTTAACATACCGTAGTTGACACTCAGCCTGTGTAGGATATAGGAGAAACAGGTATAGCTTGGCATATATGTATTTCTTTTATTTTATTTTTTATTTTGTATATAATATAACAATTATTAATGTTTTGTTGAAATGGATATTTTAATTTTACAATAAAAACATGTGATACAAGCAATAGATAAATAGAAAGTATATTGTGATTGTGGTGTTTTGGTGGGTTATATCACACTAGGTGAGTGTACATTGTTATACTCCACTAGCCTGCATTAATAACATGTACATACCTCCCTGTGATGAAACAGATCACAAATACTCTTGAAATTAAATATTATAATTAAAATTTGTGTACTCACTTGTGTAAAGACGCAAGTTATTACTCGGGCTCTTTTCCAGCATTTTCCCCTTACTTTAAATTGTAAAAAATAATGGCCAACCTTTTCTAATTGTGAAAAAATGAATGAAGGAGCTGCCTAATCTCAAAATTGTGAAAAACAAGTTGCAAACCTGTTCAAATAGTGTAATCTATTTTTAGCGAGGCTGTTTTCGGAGAAAACTCGAGCTATTGTTATAGCCAGCTCGTCGTCCGCCGTAGGCGTCATGCTAAAACCTTAACATTGGCTCTAAAATCAAAGTGCTTCCACCTACAACTTTGAAACTTCATATTATGTACATGCACCTTGATGAGTTCTACACGCCACACCAATTTTTGGGTCACTAGGTCAAAGGTCATGGTCACTGTGACCCCTAATATCAAACTTTAACATAGGCTCTAAAATCAAAGTGCTTCCACCTACAACTTTGAAACTTCATATGTAGATTCTTCTTCATGAGTTCTACATGCCACACCCATTTTTGGGTCACTAGGTCAAAGGTCAAAATCACTGTGACCTCTAATATAAAACTTTAACATAAACCTTAACATTCGCTCTAAAATCAAAGTGCTTTCATCTACAACTTTGAAACTTCATATGTAGATGCACCTTGATGAGTTCTACACGCCACACCCATTTTGGGTCACATAGGTCAAACGTCAAGGTCACCGTGACTTCTAAAAAAATTTATATATTTCTGACAAGCTTTTGCAGCCGAGCGTGGCACCCGTTATGCGGTGCTCTTGTTTAAGAATTAGTTTAGTAGAAGTATGTTTCACACAAGTTTGCATCATATTAAATTTTCTTTAAAAAATGCATTACAAATTTAAAATGATATTTTCATTGTCAGGATTTTTTCTTTTAACAAATTACATCTTATACAGTTTGGTTTCAGAGATGCATTTGAGATTAATGATGAATATTTCAGTTAAGTAGACAAAGAAAATAATGGGGGGAAAAATGAACTAGAGATTAATTAGAATCCACTGTTTAATAAGTAATTGTGATAAAGTGTACATGCTTTTTTTTCAAGTGACTTCATTTGTTTCCCCCGAAATTTCAAGCCTGGGGTCCTCATGGTTTTGATAATGTCAAAAAAGAAAACATACAGACCATAAATGAGTAATTTCTTTTATAACTCTTGACAGAGGTGTTTTGACAATCTCCAGAAAAAAACACAGAATATAGGACATTTTTCACCTCTATAATTCTAGCTATTATTCATGTATTCAGAATGGCGGAGGCTCATTCTGCGGTTGCGTTCTCGTTCACTGTGACCCATGAGGGGGTAGACGTGAACGTAAACCATGACGCCATCTGGGCTGTATGGAACAGTGGTGTACACTCCTGGAAGAAGCGCCTCGGAAAAGCAAAGGTAGCACCTTTTTTTGTTGGCTTTGTTAGAATTGTCATGTTTTATTTTTAAGTAAGGAAGTCTGATGCAAAATGTTTGGTTTGTTATCATGGAGTAACACAACACATATATTTTCATTTCTTGTGTGGTTATGTAACAAAGACTTAAGAATTTAAGAAGATTATTGCGTAAATTGTCACTTGACTTATTTTAAGTTGAGTAAGTCAGGTATTATTGTGATGATTGCTCTTACAGACGTGTTTCTTATACATGACTGCAGTCTACACTAACACAATTTCTATATAGTGGGTCATGAACTTTGGGTATTACCTGTGGCCAAACATGTCACTGACATCACCTCCTGTGTGGTCTTGTCTTTTTGACATAACAGTGACTAGCCATGTATGAATACCTCTCTTAAGTCTTACTACCTGTCTGCATGGGCTTTTGTGACATAACACTGCTTTCATAATTATGTAGTTAGTCAATAAAAACACAGTGGTATTGATTCATTTAGTGATAGTTTAGTTCATTTCTGGTCTAATTTGAATGTGAATAACATTTATTTTAAAAGCAATAGATTTTTAGCTCGACTATTATATATGAAATATATATAGTGGAGCTATCCTACTCACCCCGGCGTCGGCGCTTCCGCTCTGTTCCCTTAGGGTGCAAATGTTAAAGTTTGCATACTACCCCAATTATTTTCATTGTCCCTTGACATATTGCTGTCATATTTTGCATACTTGTTTACCAACATGACCCAACCTTTAAACAAAATCAGACAACTCTATCAAGCATTCTGTCATAATTATTGCCCCTTTTATACTTAGAATATGCATATTATTGATAAATCTATGTTAAAGTTTGCGTACTACCCCAAATATTTCCTATATCCTTTGACATATTTTTTTATATTTTGCATACTTGTTTACCAACATGACCCCAACTTATAAACAAGAGTAGACCACTGTATCAAGCATTCTGACATAATTATGGCACCTATTACACTTAGATAATTGAACATTTTGCTTAAACTGCCATAACTTCTTCATTTATGATCACATTTTATTATTACTTTGACAAAACAATACTTACCTGAATACCGCAATGGATTCTACCCAAACAATACCCCACGCCCCTACCCAGAATCCCTTCCCCCAACCCCCCCCCCCCAATTTTTTTTTCTTTTTTTAAACATCATCTAATAAATTACCACACCCCACATTATACCCCCCTCTCATCCCCCTACCCCCCCAATTTTTTTTTTTAAACATCACCTTTTTTTTTTTTTTTTTTGAAAGATCTTCTAATAAATGACCACTTCCCACATTATACCCCCTCTCAACCCCCCCCCCCCCCCCCAATTTTATTTTTTCCTTTTTTTATTTTTGAAAGATCGTCTAATAAATTATTGAATATGAACAATTTTCCCATAATGGCTTACATTATGCTGTCAAGCCAGGGGTTTTTTTTACTAAGAAAGTGATGCCGATATTCGGCGTCTTCCCCTACCAGAATTTTTCCCCTCAAAATACAATTTCCCCACCAAAAATATCATTTTTCACCAAAATATAATATTTTCTCTCAAAGAAATGTTTATTTTTCCTTTGGGCATTCGACAATTATCCAATTTACACCATGTACAACGATCTTTCTCTCTCTCCAGACGAACACAAAAAATCTGGGAATCCCAGTTATTCTAAATATAGCTCTTAAATTACGTCATGTAAACTGGGCAACTAATCGTAATAATCATGTGACTATTTTACTGGATACCGGTCTTGCGCAAGAAGGGTGTCTCGTCAATAAATTACCGGAAACCAGTCGAATTTTCATCTAGGCTATGTGCAAGCCAAGATATAAACGTGAAAACAGAAAAAAATGTCTCACAATTGGCGTTCTTACACAAACAAAATTAAACATTCGGACTCGGAAGATACTGAACGCATCGAGGCATTTTTTAAGAAAGAATCATCGAAAACCGTTATAACCCAGCAGGATTCTGAGGTAATCAACATCGAACATTGTGAAAGTGAAAGTAGACAATCGGCAGCTGCCGCTCCTTTCCCTTCCAATACGGTAGCAGATCAAGATCGTCAACCCATTCATCATGAAATTGAAATCACAAAATTGACATCGTCCCCCGGCCCCAGTACAGAAATATAGTTGAAATCATTTCCCATAATTAGATCTACACCTGCAACTTAATTAAGGACTTTGACTTTAATACGTGTTAAATGTGTTTTAGAACAAAAAGGACGGAGACAAGCCTCTTTTGATGAGTTATAGACATTGAAATGAACAGTTTTTATTTTTTCCTCTAATATGTCTCTTTCGCACTCTTTTTTCCCCTTTCACCCAGCGTCCAGCGTCTTCCCCTTTCTCTAAAAAAAACCCTTGCAAGCACTCTAATAGTCGAGCGCGCTGTCCTCTGACAGCTCTTGTTGTTTATGCTCCTGGTTGGGTGGCATATATCATTTAAAGTGTCCATCCGTCCGTCCATCCATCCGAAAACTTTAACATTGTCCATAACTTTTGCAATATTGAAGATAGCAACTTGATATTTGGCATGCACATGTATCTCATGGAGCTTCATATTTTGAGTGGTGAAAGGTCAAGGTCATCCTTCAAGGTCAAAAGTAAAAAAAATACAATCCAAGGAAAGTAATAAGCTTGGGAGATAATTTCTAAACCTGCCAAATGATATATTGAAATTTTATTTCAAAGCGGCGCAATAGGGGGCATTGTGTTTCAGACAAACACATCTCTTGTTTTTTATTCAATGAATGCATTGAAAATTTTCATCAGAATCTTAATTCTTGTATGATACAGTTTAAATTATGAATGTACAAGTATTAACTTTATCATGAAGTAAGGTCACAGTGTTATGAACAGAACTAAATAAATTCATTTAAAGGGACTGTCAACCGCGAATGACGAAAAAAGAAAAATACTGTATTCGTTTACAATTATTAGTTTATATTGATTAAAATATCACCACTGGTATATAACATTACTTGAAAAAAGTTTATATTTTTATAGTATATTCGGTAATTAAATTTTGCGATGTGAAATAGAAAGTACATCGAACAAATGTGACGTAACAATATACACACTATAAATAAGGCAAGTAGATTGATAATTTTATATGTATAAAATATATAAAATTCACTATGCATGCACAATTTGCATTCCTGGGTTTTCCAAGTGACGATGATGATCAATCTACTTGCGTTATTTATAGTTTACTGGTAGTTACCTGGTAGACATACCCAGTATAATTTATTACCGATTATACTGAAAATATGAAAATTTAACAATTTTTTTAAGTAACGTAATATACCAGTTGTGATATTTTTATCAATTAAAACTAATAATTGTAAAAAAATACGGTATTTTAGAACTTTTCTTTTTTGTCAATCACGGTTGACAGTACCTTTAAATAGCCAAAGGAAATTTGAAAGTAAGTCTTTCTTTGACTCAAGCTCTCTGGTTTTGACCCTTGTTTTTTTATTAGCTCTACTGGCCATAGGCCAGAAGAGCTTATGGGATAGCATTGTTTCTGTCTGTCTGTCTGTGTGTGCGTTAGACTTTCTCTTGTTTATCTGATAAAGTCCACATTTTTAATCTGATTCTTTTCAAACTTGTTCAGTGTGTTGATATTAATGAGGACTCGAACCCTATTGAAAATGGGTTACATCAGAGTAAAAAGTCCAGAATCATCTCCCCTTGAATTTGAGAAAATTGTGAAATAAGGCTTGTTTACGCAATTAAGTCCACAACTTTCATCCAATCATTTCCCGACTTGCACAGTGAATTTATCTGAATGACAAGTCAAACCCTATTGAAAATGAGCAATATTGGAGTTATAAGTCCAGAATTATCTCCCCTTGAATTTGAGAAAAAAATGAAAATATTTAACATTTTGCCATAACTTTTGCAATACTGAAGATAGCAACTTCATATTTGGCTTGCATGTGTATCTCATGAAGCTGCACATTTTGAGTGGTGAAAGGTCAAGGTCATCCTTCAAGGTCAAAGGTAAAAAAATAAATCAAAGCGGCGCAGAAGGGGACATAGTGTTTCCGACAAACACATTTCTTGCTTGTTTAAATATAAAGTTCTATCCTTTTGAAACTTGTCCAGTGTGTAAATATTAATGAGGACTCAAAACCTATTGAAAATGGGTTACATCAGAGTAAAAATGAATTTCCAATTTTGGGTCTGTTTGTTTAAAACATAATCAGATTGTTCATACTATCAAGTGATATTGATTCCAGCCATTAGAGCGATTCAGGCCCTCATGGGCCTCTTGTTCATAAAAGGAGTAAGATTGCCATAAGGTTAATTGCTAAAAAAAACTTAACTTTAAATACAATGTAAAGCTGTTTAATATTAAACTGAATTTGAATACTAAAAACACTTACTAATAATTTGGCTAAAAACTTAAAGCATACATATTTTGTTTTTGCTTTTCAAAGTTTTCACTCAATATCAAATTGAAGTTCTGAATGTCATAATGAAAAATTCTTAATTTGTAAGGGGTAAAACAAAGATATGAATCATTAGAAACAGTTAAGTAAAACATTTAAACAATGCAAACCTTATTTCTTCCATAGTCTTCTAAACAACCCATAGGTCACAGTGGTGTAATGGATATGGTGTCCGCCTAGCGACCGGGAGGTCACGGGTTCGATCCCCACTGTGGGAGCGTTCTTTAGATCTCCCCAAAGACACCATGTGAACACGGGTTCTAGCCCTGGAAACGGACTCGAGAGCGTTTATATAAGCCTAAGGCTTTCGATGCAATCAAGCTAAAATAAATAGGTTTAAACTAAACTAAACAACCTGATATTTTCTATTAATTGGCATAAATAACATTATATGCAAACACTGTAAAAAGTTTCACAAACATTGTCTAAAATTAATTTCCTTGGTTTCTTGTTCAATTGAGTTTGTCTCACCAAAATTGTATTCTAACTCTTACAAATTTTAGGCAAAGGTTTAACAAACCTTGAACTTTGCAATCTAGTGAACAGCCTGTGTTTGTGTGATTTGAATCATGATAAGGTACTTTGATCCTTTAATAAGCGATCACCATATTTTATTTCAATTATGAAAGAAATCCTCAAGAAGTGAAATATTGCTTGTGTAGATTAGAAATAATCTAGAGCAGCGATTGTTTAGGTATACAGTTTGTGCAATTACATTAATTTTGCTACTTTTAATAGCATCAGTATGTTTCTGTAAAAAAAAGGCATTATTCATGTAAACAAAGAGAAAAGATATTTGCATTTTTTGGCTTTAAGAATTAATAGCAAGTCCAAAATGTTTGTGTTAATATTGTTACATTTCCCTACTTATAACAAATAGGAATTGGAAGCTTCTGTTTTATAACTTTTCTTTCAAGCTGCTCTCATGTAAAAAGATAAATCAGATATCAGGATGTAATCCAAATGATGCAACAATTTGTAAATTTAAATCAATTTTGTGCCATTTAATTGAGCCTTGAATACTCTGGGAAAACAGGACTTGATGCGTGATTAAAGTTTTGTCTTTGTTTAGCCTGTGCAGTCCGAACAGGCTAAACAGGGACGACACTTTCCTTTGTCTCTTCTTAGTGAAAATCCATTCTAGGCATTTCTAGGCATCCCACATTAATTTTTGCCACACCTGTCCTATGTGTGATTTTGGCTGGTACCCACATTTTCTTCATCTGTCCTATGTCTGTTTCAGAACAAGGTGAAGGCCGGCACCTATCCTGGTTCCCCGTCCAGCTGGCTGTTTGTTGCAGTCATCATCCTCGCCATCCGCCTGGCTGACCATGACCCTTCATTTGGGATCATTGGATTCCTGCAAAAATATATACCAGGGTATGGTAATATACAAATATTGTTCATGAGTTAGCCCTTGATGATCTTGAATGGCGGTTTTATGGCGTATTTTATGCAAACCTTTTGAAAATTATAAAAAAATATATATTTTAAAGGAGTATTTACTGGAAACTTCAAGTATTTGTGTTTCAGGATGGGCAGCGAAGGTGTGGGTCTGTACATCAGCTGCCTCCTGTTCTCTACCCTGCTATGGCTGGCCATCATCCTGTCCCTCAAGTACACCCTCAAGGTTCTGCTCATGTACCATGGCTGGATGTACGAGGGACGTGGTCCAGTCTCATTCCCCACACGCGCTTGGGGGGTATGCACGCACTTTGAAACACATGAGTACGGCTCTGTGAAAACTGGGCCTTAATGTATGTGCCTAAATTATTGTCCCAGATTAGCCTCTGCAGTCTTCACAGGCTTATCATGGGCAAACCTTTCTGCATACACTGAATTGTGGTTTACAAGATACTTCCTTTAACCCTTTGCATGCTGGGAATTTTTTTTTCAAAGAATACTACCAAATAAGCAAACAGTTTGGATCCTGATGAGACGCCACATTCTGTGGCGTCTCATCTGGATCCAAACTGTTTGCAAAGGCCTTCAAAATTCGGTTCCAGCACTTGAAGAGTTAAAAGGAAAAATTCCATAAAAGCATGAAGTGTCTTCCCTGATTAGCCTGTGTGGACTGCACAGGCTTATCTGGGACGACACTTTACACACATACATAAAACAGTCTTTCAAAGAGCAGCACTCATTAAGATTTGTTTCGCATTTGCTTAGCAATTTTAAAGGTTATTGGTCAGGCAGTATTTTTTTTTTTTTCAAAATCAAGGCCAGTATCCGGCCCCATTCCCAATGGAAAAAATAATATTTTTTTCCCAAATGGGACCAAAAAATTCCCAAATGAGGGTTTCAAATACAAAAACATTTTTTTTTTTTTTTTTTTTTTAGATCAACATTTAGTTTATCTCCCATCTAGCTCTACAAGTTTCACTTTATTGAATGTTATATTTGAAACACTTCAATTCTCACTTTTGAAGCATTTGTTTGCAAAAAACAACAACACTAATTTTTGTCAAAAACGCAGCGATTTTTCCCAATTCAGTGGGACCCGGTCCCATTCCCAAAATGGTGAGAGAATAAAACAAAAAAACAAACAATGTCTGGTCTGTAGTCTTATATAGACATAAAAGTACTTCTTCAGTTAACTACATTAACTCCCCGATAACTGGATCAGAAGCCTTCCTTAACACTTGGCGAATAATTAAGCAACTGACAATAGGCTTATTAGCTTCACAGGTACTCTTGGGTGGAGAGGGGAAAGTGTGGAATCAATTTCGTAATGAAAATACTTCTAGGGTCAGTATGGACTCCTCAATCGGAAGCCAAAGTCCCACCACTGGACTTTTGCTCCCACTTTAAATTATCTACTAAAAAAAATAACTCAACCTGAAACTTAACTGGTATATGAATACATGAGATGGGTCATGCAAAAATGGGGCTTATGCCATATGTAGCCACCATATACCTAGACCAGAATGTGCATGATCTGGTAAGGGGCTGTGCTGACTGCTTTTGTCACGCATGGGTTTGTGGTTTAATTAGCAGACAGGGTAGCTACTGAAAAGACAGTAGATCCACAGACTTGGCTGGAGCTCCTTTGGCGACATATGTCTTAAAAGCCATTTTCGCATGATACGGGGCAGATAGTTACCTTCACATTCAATTTCAGATGCCAAAGCCATCACATGCTTTGTTTTATTTTGTTTCATGTTCACCTTGCACTATGCAATTGATTCATAATGCAGAATGAAATGTTTCTGTTGACAGTTGCTGATCCGAATGTTTGGTGGTAGGAAGCCAATGTTGAACAGCTACCAGGCCTCGCTGCCCAAACTGTTTGTGCCAGCAGTCAGTGACACCATCAGCAGGGTAGGCTTGATTTCATTGTATGCCTTAGAGATAAAGTAACCAATCAAATAATAACTGCTTAATTTGTTCAATTGTGCTATAACATGCCTTCAGCTGCTTGAAGTATTTCATAAGTGCATGATTGTAACTTTGCCAAATCAGAGATTCCCAATTTGAAACATTGAATTTTTCCTGCTTGTATTTTAATGAGCTGCGTTTTAGGAAAATTGGGCTTAAATGCATGTGCGTAAAGTGTCCTCCCAGATTAGACTGCCCAGTCAGCACAGGCTTATCAGGGATGACACTTCCCACCTGGGCTGGATTTTTGTTTAAGAAAACCATAACATACAAAAGCAGAAAGCGCTACTCTGGAACTAAACTTAACAAATATCAGGGTCAATGGTTTGATACAATTTGATAATATCTCTGCAGTACCTGTTGAGTGTTCGGCCGATCTATGATGATGAGAAGATTGCACGCCTGACCAAGCTGGCCCATGAGTTCCAGTCAGGACTGGGCAAGAAACTGCAGCGCTACCTCATCCTCAAATCCTGGTGGGCCACCAACTATGTACGTATTATTCATATTAATCTCAGATGAGAACATCTTGCTTATTGTGAGCATTTGTGATTGCTTTTTGTCAGCATTGTGGTCAAAATTTGCCTTGTGAACAATCTAGAGAACACATTTATAGCCTAATATTAATATACCTTGGTCAGAACATTTTTCAAAATTATATTTCACCCGAGTTTAAAATTGGGTCATGTGGGGTAAAAAACTAGATAATTAAGTCAGATTTAAAGAAAAGATCTTGTTAACTCCTTATAAGTCACATTTATAGCATATTCTTCCTGAAACTTTGTCAGAACATTTTGTCACAATGATAGCTCAGCTGAATTTGAAACTTTGTAATTTGTGGTTAAAAACTAGGTCACTTTATCAAATTAAAGAAAAAACTTGTAAACCATGGAACACAGGGCTTTTCATCAGGAAATTGGAAAGAGGCCCTAGCCTTTCAAAATGGGAAATTCATGCGTGATAATTGCTCATTTTGGGAAGACCGTGTTTTTAAAAGTTTTTTAAACAGGGGTTTTTTCATTGTGCAGAAGTATTAAGAGACACATTGTTGTGCATTCTTAATCATATTAGAGCTCATTGCTTTCAATTTGGGAGATGCCCAATATGTTAAAGTAAAATAAAAAAAAAAATTTTCACAATTTGGGAAATTCCTTCATAAATGTTGGGAAAAATGACCTTATTTTCAATTGTGAAGGGGCCGAATTTCGAGTGAAAAGCCATGGAACATGATGAGAACTGTCACAATAACGTCTGGGCAAAGTTTGTAATAGTGTCTCATGGGGTCCAAAACTAGGTCACTCGGTTAAATGAAAGAAAAGGTCTGGTCCATTGGAAAAAAACATGCAGCTATGAGGGTGGGCAGTTTTCCTTGTGTGGCTAGAGTTAAACTTAAGTGAAACCATTTGAAAACTAGGTCACCAGGTCAAGTAAAAGAAAGGTCACATTTGTGAGATGTGGTTCCAGGTTATTGAAACACATTAGGAAAACTGCCCCAACATTCAACACCCATGGACTCATTGAGAGATCGCATTATTGATTCACATGATGGTTTTATTGACTGACTGTTTGATGGACTAAATGATCCTCTGTTTGACTTAGGGATCCCCTTGGCTCAAACTTGTCTTTAGCCAACTTTATTTAGACCATGTAAATTCTGATCATGTGAGCTGTTTCACAGGGTTATCTGGAGAAAAATATATAAAAAAAGGAAGCCAAATTTACTATTGTTGAGCCATTGTTAAAATTAGCAAGTGATAAGTATAAGTCCTGTTGACCTTTATAATAATTAGTCCCCTACCGGTTTCATCGGAGGGGACTTATGGTTTGCGCTCTGTGTGTCCGTCAGTCAGTCAGTCAGTCTGTCACACTTTTCTGGATCCTGCGATATTTTTAAAAGTTCTTAATATTTTTCATGAAACTAGAAACATGGATAGATGGCTATAAGGACATTATGCATGTCATCTCATTTTGTTCCTACGTAAAAAATTCTGGTTGCTATGGCAACAAATATAAACAAGACTATCATCAAGCAATATAAGTCCCCTACCGGCTCCACCATTGTCAGAAATTCCAGATTTTTAAAAATATATTTGTTGCCATAGCAACTAAAATTTTTTATTTAGGGACAAAATGAAATTACATGCATAATGTCCATATTGCCATCTATCCATGTTTCAAGTTTCATGAAAAAATATTAAGAACTTTAAAAGTTATCGCAGGATCCAGGAAACCACCATTTTCAGCAGTATGTCTAGTCTATTTGTTGCCATAGCAACCAGAATTTTTTGCGTTGGAATGAAATGAAATGACATGCATAATGTCCATATTGCCATCTATCCATGTTTCAAGTTTCATGAAAAAATATTAAGAACTTTAAAAGTTATTGCAGGATCCAGAAAAACCACCATTTTCAGCAGTATTTCTAGTCTATTTGTTGCCATAGCAACCATAATTTTTGACGTAGGAACGAAATGAAATGACGTGCATAATGTCCATATTGCCATCTATCCATGTTCCAAGTTTCATGAAAAAATATTTATAACTTTTAAAGTTATCGCAGGATCCAGAAAAGTGTGACGGACGGAGACAAAACCATAAGTCCCCTCGCGTGAAACCGGTAGGGGACTAAAAAAAATTATTTCTGACAATGGTGGAGCCGGTAGGGGACTTAAATTGCTTGACAATAGTCTTGTTTATAATACCACTACATTGATAAATTTTTCATGAACTACTGTATTTTAAAACATTATGTCAACTTGGAGGTGTTATATCAGTCATGTTTGCTGGTTGGTTATATTACTCAGAATCAACTATTTAGTCGTTGTTTTTGTGAACTAGAATCAAATTTAACAAAACAAACAATTTGATACCAAGATGTAATATATTGTAAACACAAAAAGCAAGAAAAACAGCAAAACATCATTATTTAGATGTCAACAGGATAATCATTTCCGCTTAAAATGCAGCATGGTAGCGATGATATTTCATTATTTCTTTTTACCCTTTCCAACTTAGAAGGAAAGTAAAAATGGCATACAGCATAAAACAAGAACAGGCTGTGAATAACTCGCAGTCTGTTCAGGTTTTATGCGGTTTGGAGATGAAGCCTTACAAACTTGAACCTAGTAAGAAAGGTCTTTAATAAAATACAACTTTCTAAGGGATTACAAAATGCGTGGAAATACGTATCTAAGTGGTAAAGAGTTAAAGTGTTGACATTGAGTATGGTAAACAGAAAAAAGGGAACTGCCCTATTGGTGTGTAATATATCAGGCTTGGCCACTTGGCTTAAACAAGCTTGGCAAGAAGTAACCTGTTGTTCTTTATGACTGTTTGCAGGTGAGTGACTGGTGGGAGGAGTATGTCTACCTGAGAGGGCGCTCCCCAATCATGGTCAACAGCAACTATTATGGAGTGGTATGTAACCTTTATAGCTTAGTATTATGTCTGGTTAGCTGCATTGGCTTTCTAAAATTCTAATAGAAATGTTTTAATACTGCCTTACAAAGCTTGCGAGGGGTATATTGGAGTCACTCGGTTGGTTGGTCATTCCACATAAAATGTTTGAAGTTTGTGCAGTGGATTGCTTTCACATTTTCAAGTAGATTTAATGAATCTTTAAATATGTCATAACCTCAAAATGTGCATGTGTGATACACTTGTCATGCCCAATGAATCACGCATGACTCAGATATTTTCCCTTTATCTGCCGAAAAAGTTCAGGGATTTTAGTGAGGTTGACATTCAAGCCCCTTGTGAGCTCCTCTTGTTATGGTAAGGCCTAGTATATATGAGCCGCGTTCTGAGAAAACCGGGCTTAATGCATGTGCGTAAAGTGTCGTCCCAGATTAGCCTGTGCAGTCCACACAGGCTAATCATGGACGACACTTTCCGCTTTTTTATGTTATTTTTAGTTTCAAGGAAGTCCCTCCTAAACAAAAATCCAGTTTAGGCGGAAAGTGTTGACCCTGATGAGCCTTTGCGGACTGCACAGGCAAATCTGGGACGACACTTAACGCACATGCATTAAGCCCAGTTTTCTCAGAACAAGGCTCATATGGTGTCCCCCTAGAGATGGGTGGTCCTGGGTTTAATCCCACTGTGGAAGCGTTCTTTAGATCTTTTTGAAAGACACCAAGTACTGGTTCTACCCAGGAAATGGACTCAGTTGTGTTTCAATAAGCCCTCGGCTTTCAATGCAATCAATTAATAAATAGTTTGAAACTGAACTAATGAACCTGTTTTCTATGTATTGTAGGACGCAGTGTTGATGCACCCAACCACCAACGCGGCTGCACGTGCAGCCAATGTCACGTACGCCATGCTACAGTACAGGAGAGAGCTGGATAGAGAGGAACTTAACCCTGTAAGATTAACACTGCACAGCAGACAGTTAAGCCAAGTACTTGGAAGGATCATAATCTATGATTTTTTTTTCATTTAAAATACTTGCAAGTAGATTCTCGGTAGTCAACATTGAGTCAGACCAACTGTCTGACCTTCAACATCACAGCTCCAGGTCTAATGAAAGCCCTGTTCGCCAGTGAAATTCCAAATTTAAGAAGCTGCCTATTTATTATGCCTTCTTTTAAAATAAGTTATTGCCCTTTTCATATAGAGGCATCTGTGCCTAACACCTGCGTTAAGGAATTCAGTTTTGTTCAGAAGCACCAGCGGCCAGCGATTTCACAGGTTACTTACAAACTAGGTGCCGGCTACTTTCACCCTAAAATATTAATTTCAAACAACGCAAAAACACCTATTTTAGTGCTTAGTCACTGGCTTGTTTGAAAATCTTATATTTACTTAAAAATTTATGGAGAACACTGAGTATTGGTGTGATTTTTAGCTTGGCTGTTTTCTTAGAAAACCCGAGGTATTGTCATAGCCAGCTCGTCGTCAGCCGTCCTCCGTAGGCGTCGTGCTAAAACCTTAACATTTGCTTTAAAATCAAAGTGCTTCCACCTACAACTTTGAAACTTCATATGTACATGCACCTTGATGAGTTCTACACGCCACACCCATTTTTGGGTTACTAGGTCAAAGGTCAAGGTCACTGTGACCTCTTATATAAAACTTTAACATAGGCTCTAAAATTAAAGTGCTTCCACCTACAACTTTGAAACTTCATTTGAAGATGCACCTTGATGAGTTCTACACGCCACACCCATTTTTGGGTCACTAGGTCAAAGGTCAAGGTCACTGTGACCTCTAATATAAAACTTAAACATAAACCTTAGCATTGGTTCTAAAATCAAAGTGCTTCCACCTACAACTTTGAAACTTCATATGTACATGCACCTTGATGAGTTCTAAATGCCACACCCATTTTTGGGTCACTAGGTCAAAGGTCAAGGTCACTGACCTCTAATATAAAACTATTAGCATAGGCTGTAAAATCAAAGTGCTTCCACCTACAACTTTGAAACTTAATATGTAGATGCACCTTGATGATTTCTACACGCCACACCCAATTTTGGGTCACAAAGTCAAAGGTCAAGGTTACTGTGACCTCTAATATAAAACTTTTAACATAAACCTTAACATTCGCTCTAAAATTAAAAGTGCTTCCACCTACAACTTAGAAACTTCTAACGTACATGCACCTCGATGAGATCTACACGCCACACCCATTTTTGGGTCACTAGGTCAAAGGTCAAGGTCACTGTGACCTCTAATATAAAACTTTAACATAGGCTCTAAAATCAAAGTGTTTACACCTACAACTTTGAAACTTCATATGTAGATGCACCTTAAGTTCTACACGCCACACCCAATTTTGTGTCACTAGGTCAAAGGTCAAGGTCACTGTGACCTCTAAAATAAAATAAATAATATTTTTTCTGACAAGCTTTTGCAGCCGAGCGTTGGCACGCGTTATGCGGTGCTCTTGTTATTTTAACTTGTACAGAATAATATTCCTTAAGTGCTAAAATGCTTAATGTCGAGGTTGCGCAACTAGCCTGTCATTGTTGTGTTACACAGATCCTTCTCAACAAAACGGTTCCCCTGTGTTCAGCTCAGTATGAGCGCCAGTTCAACACGACTCGGATACCAGGCATAGAGACAGACCGCCTGGTGCATCTACCGGACAGCAAGCATGTGGCCGTATACCACAAGGGACGCTTCTTCAAGGTCTACATCCACTTCAAGGGGCAGCACCTGAAACCCTGCGAGCTCGAGAAGTGAGTAATGTTGGCAGTAGTGATGTGACAGTAACCTGAATGAGCCTCATGCTGGAAAAAATGGGCTTAATGCATGTTCCTAAAGTGTTGTCTCTTGATTAGCCTGTGAAGTCTGCACAGGCTAAACCTTGATGGAACTTTCCATTTTTATGGATTTTTTTTTTTTCAAAAAAGGCAATCTTAAATTAAAATTCAGTTTACACTGAGAGTGTTTTCCTAGAAAACCCTGTGTAGACTGCATAGACTATTATTAAGTACACTTTTTGCACATGCATTAAGCCCAGTTTTCCCATAACAAGGCTTAACTAACGTCCAGTTTAATTCAATATATGGTAATGTTCTTCATGTGTAGCCTTTTTTATTATGTTTTTACTTTATTTAAGCTGACTTTAAATAAGGTCTATTAGTCTCAGCGATACAAATCAGTGTGTGTTTTTTCACAGTTGGGGTTCATGTCCCTTTTGATTTGGCAAAATCCATGTTCATGAACTAATAATTTTGGCATCAGGTGCCCAAGAAAACCAGCATATTGATCAGTCCATGTGCTTTTTGCTCCTAAACATATTTAATTCCTGAATATTATGTTTGTGTCTTATGCATCAGCATATTTGTTGTATTTCAAAAAGCTGATTTAAGGGCAATATGTAATCAGGCACTGTAGCACAATTCTGATGTAATTTTTTATGCCAATTAATTGTTTCAATCAGTCAGTCACTGTCTCATTCTGCATTTTGGTTTCCACTTTCCAGCGTATCCATATTCTATCTGATAGTCGCCAAACTTTTAAAAAATTAGCATAAAAAGTCCCAATTTTAAAAACAGGTCAAATGGCTGAAGGTCCTCTAGAATTATGTCCCTTGAATAAATCCCTGTGTTAATTGTTATCCTCCAACACCTCAAAACCAAAAATAACTTTTTCCACATTGTTTACAATGTTTATCTAGGTATAAAATGGGGGAAAAATGTAAATCAGAGAATCCAATAAAACTTATATGCACTTATGGAAATATGGACCTTGAATTATTGTCCTTTTTATGCTCCCCCAAAATTTATTTTGGGGGGAGCATATAGTCGCTGCTTCGTCTGTCCGTCCATCCTTCTGTGTGTCTGTCCGTGCACAATTTGTGTCCGGGCTATTTCTCAGCAACTAATGACCGGAATTCAATGAAACTTTATGGGAAGCTTTACTACCAAGAAGAGATGTGCATATAATCAGTGGGTTCTGGTCGGATGATTTTTCACAGAGTTATGGCCCTTTGAAATTTTCCATTAACTGTACATATAGTGCAATTCTTGTCCGGGCTATTTCTCAGCAACTAAAGACCGGAATTCAATGAAACTTTATGGGAAGCTTCACTACCAAAGGAGATGTGCATATTATCAGCAGGTTCTGGTCGGATGATTTGTCACAGAGTTATGGCCCTTTGAAATTTTTCATTAACTGTACATATAGTGCAATTTTTGTCCGGGCTATTTCTCAGCAACTAATGACCAGAATTCAATCAAAATTTATGGGGAGCTTCACTACTAAGAGGAGACCTGCATATTATCAGCGGGTTCTGGTCGGATGATTTTTCACAGAGTTATGGACCTTTGAAGTTTTTGAAATTTTCCATTAACTGTACATATAGTGCAATTCTTGTCCGGGCTATTTCTCAGCAACTAATTACCGGAATGCAATGAAACTTTATGGGAAGCTTCACAACCAAGAGGAGAGGTGCATATTATCAGCGAGTTCTGGTCGAATGATTTTTCACAGAGTTATGGCCCTTTGAAATTTTCTAAAAAAAAAAATACTTGTCCCCCCAACTACTGATCCCTCAAGACATTTCCTTTTATCTGAATATATAGTGCAATATTGTGACAAAAAAGACCTTTGGGGAGCATATCCCGTCTCTGACGGTTTCTTGTTTAATTTTTGGACATAAATTCTATCTGCAGTTTATCTCAAAAATGAAAAGAAGAGGCAAGCTTAATAGGTAGGTATATTGCTTTGTGGCCAGTGAAACCAATCATTGGTACTTCCCACTTTGTCAATTCATGTAAAGTTTGCTTATCTTGCATTGTTTGCTTCTGGCAAACGATCAAAAGATATTATATATTTTGTCATATCTCATAAAATCATATCTCAAATATTCTGCCTGTGTGTGCAGGTCGTTCCAAAAGATCCTGGATGACACCAACCCCCCTGTTGATGGGGAGGAGCTGATACCTGCCCTCACTGGTGGGGACCGCGTCCCTTGGGCCCAGGCACGCATGGAGTACTTCTCCAAGGGAAAGAACAAGGCCTCACTGGACGCCATTGAGAAGGTTTGAGGGGATCTATTAAAAACAGATCAGATGATTTGTGGTTTACTTTATTCTTGCTGATAGGTAGATATTGCTGAAAAACACATAAGTGAATTGTGATCACTGATCAAATGCCCTGGCAATGCATTTGCATATAATTAAGTTATTGCTTAAAAAAAAGCACACTTTCATGTCTGGAGCCACATCTTGGAACAGCTGGGCAGATTTCATTGAAACTTAGTATGATTATTAATTTGAATAAGAAGGTTATAACCTTGAAATTGTGATGTAGGAATTATTGCCTTTTTATGTCCCCCACCACTATAGTGGGGGACATATTGTTTTTGCCCTGTCTGTCTGTCTGTCTGTCTGTCTGTCTGTCTGTCTGTCTGTCTGTCTGTCTGTCTGTCTGTCTGTCTGTCTGTCTGTCTGTCTGTCTGTCTGTCTGTCTGTCTGTCTGTTGGTTTGGTCAAACTTTAACATTTGACATAACTTTTGCAATATTGAAGATAGCAACTTCATATTTGGCATGCATGTGTATCTCATGGAGCTGCACATTTTGAGTGGTGGAAGGTCAAGGTCATCCTTCAAGGTCAAAGGTCAAAAAAATAAAGTCAAAGTGGCGCAGAAGGGGACATAGTGTTTCTGACAAACACATTTCTTGTTAACCAGGTTTTCCAAAGGAAAAAACTGGTTATTAGATTAGCAAATGTCGGCAGGCGGAACAAGCTTGTCCGGGCCATAACTTTGTCGTTAATTGTGAGATTTTAAAATCATTTGGCACATTTGTTAACCATCATTAGACGGTGTGTCACGCAATAGAATTACGTCGATATCTCCAAGGTCAAGGTCACACTTTGAGTTCAAAGGTCAAAAATGGCCATAAATAAGCTTGTCCGGGCAATAACTATGTCATTCATTGTGAGATTTTAAAATCATTTGGCACATGTGTTCACCATCATGGGACATTGTGTCGCAAGAAAGAATCATGTCAATATATCCAAGGTCAAGGTCGCCATGACTAAAAATAGATTTATTTTGAAACAAAGGGGGTTAATTTTATTTGTTCAGTTCAAAAGTTCAGTTTGAGTTGTCTCCCTTTATCATACTTTTTTTTTTTAACAATGTAAACCTGGTTTTGTGACAATTTTGTCCCTTGTTTTACTTGAAAAATGTGGATTTTATATGGGATTTTTTTCTGTCTTGAGCTGCATCTCCAAGTAAGATATGAGCCACAGCCATGAAACTTATCATGGTTGTTTTCAATTATTGTGGGTCAAGGTCAAGGTCACACATCGAGTTCAGAGGTCACAAATTTGATGAATTATTGATAATTTAGCCAATATTTCACTATTCATCAAGGAATTATGAAATGAAATTCTACAATGTTCTTCTTTACCTGGCAGTGTGCCACAAGTAAGTCTCTGGTTCCTAGAGTCTATGTCTAACAATGTCAAATGTTACAAATTGTTATGAAATATGCCTTATTTTGTAAGGATTCTACAACACATCAAGGAATTTTGCACCCATCTATAAAAAGAATTATTTTGATAAACAAAATGTATTTAGCAGGGATATCAATTCAACAAATTTGCTTGTTCATTTTGTATTACCAGTGCTCATGCTTAAAACTAGCTAGACAGTCCCAGAGTGATTAAATGTCTGCTTAAGGTTGGTAACAAATAAAATATGATGATATGGTCTGGCTTTACAATTGTGTCTGTTCTTACATACTATTCAAGGATTGATGTGAATATTGTGTGTCAACATTACATGACTGATTTAACCATTATACCTTGTTAAGAACAAATATGAGCTTTGCTCTGTGAAAAGGGGGTTAAATGCATGTGCATAAAGTGTTGTCCCAGATTAGCCTGTGTAGACTGCACAGGCTTATCAGGGAAATCACTTTCCGCCTCAAGCGGATTTTTGTGAAGAAGGATTTAACTTTAAACGAAAAATACAATAAAAGCTTTAAGTTTTGTCCTAGAATAGCGTGTGCAATTTGTACAGGCTATTCTGGGACGACATTTTACGCACATGCATTAAACACCCTTTTCACAGAGCAAGGCTCATTTTGAATTCCTTGTTTTGTGCATTACTTATATTTAACATGGTTCTTTCTTCAGGCAGCATTCTTCATCACTTTTGATGACAAGGAGCAAAACTTTGTGAAGGTAAATTGGTTCATTCAGCAGGGGTTTCATTAAGAGCCGGGGGCCGGGGATTTCCCCCGACTACTTTGACCAGAAACCCTGGCTACTTTTCAATTGGACAAAAAATCCCGACATAATTATTTTAAATTTCGTCCAGGCAAAGTTTATTGAAACTATTTTTCCCCCAATCCGAGTCGATTTACAACACTTACGCTTGGAATTCGAAGCCAAATGAGCGACTGTCATCGCCATCGGTCATATCAAAAACGAAGGTTACATTATACTAAATAATCGTGTTACATTCCACTAGAAAACGGCGGAAAAAAAAGGTGCTTAAACAGGCGATATTGATTTGTGTCATTTTTAGCTCATCTATTTTTTGAAAAAAAATTATGAGCTATTGTCATCACCTTGGCGTCGGCATTGGCGTTGGCGTCCGGTTAAGTTTTGCGTTTAGGTCCACTTTTCTCAGAAAGTATCAATGCTATTGCATTCAAACTTGGTACACTTACTTACTATCATGAGGGGACTGGGCAGGCAAAGTTAGATAACTCTGGCATGCATTTTGACAGAATTATGTGCCCTTTTTATACTTAAAAAATTGAAAATTTTGGTTAAGTTTTGCGTTTAGTTCCACTTTTCTCAGTAAGTATCAATGCTATTGCATTCAAACTTGGTACACTTACTTACTATCATGAGGGGACTGGGCAGGCAAAGTTAGATAACTCTGGCATGCATTTTGACAGAATTATGTGCCCTTTTTATACTTAGAAAATTGACAATTTTGGTTAAGTTTTGTGTTTAGGTCCATTTTATTCCTTAAGCATCAAAGCTATTGCTTTCATACTTGCAACACTTACTAACTATCATAAGGGGACTGTGCAGGCAAAGTAATGTAACTCTGACTGGCATTTTGACAGAATTATGTGCCCTTTTTATACTTAGAAAATTGAAAATTTGATTAAGTTTTGTGTTTAGGTCCACTTTATTCCTACAGTATCAAAGCTATTGCTTTCATACTTGCAAGATTTATGAACTATCATAAGGGGACGGTGCAGGCAAAGTTATGTAACTCTGACTGGCATTTGGACGGAATTATGGGCCCTTTATACTTAGAAAATTGAAAATTTGGTTAAGATTTATGTTTTGGTCCACTTTACCCCTAAAGTATCATAGATATTGCTTTCATACTTGGAACACTCACAAACTATCATAAGGGTACAGTAAAAGGACAAGTTGCATAACTCTGGTTGTCATTGTTACGGAATTATGGCCCTTTTTTGACTTAGTAACTTTTAATATATGGTTAAATTTTGTGTTTTGATCCACTCGAAGTATCAAGGCTATTGCTTTCAAACTTCAAATACTTACATGCTATCATGAGGTTACTGTACCTGGCAACTTGAATTTTACTTTGACCTTTGAATGACCTTGACTCTCAAGGTCAAATTATTAAATTTTGCTAAAATTGCCATAACTTCTTTATTTATGATTAGATTTGATTGATACTTTGATGAAACTACTCTTACCTGACATACCACAATAGACTTCACCCAAACCATCCCCCGTGCCCTCCCCTCCCCCCCTCCCCCCTCCCCCCCCCTCTCCCCCCCTAATTTTTTTTATTTATTTTTTTTTTTTTTAAGATCATCTCACAAATGACCACCACACCCTCACACTATACCCCAACCCCACCACCCCCCCCCCCCCCCCCAATTTTTTTTTTTGATTTTTTTTTTTTTTTTTTTTTTTTAAGATCATCTCACAAATTATCACCACACACCCTCACACTATACCCCCCCCCCCCCATTTTTTTTAAAAACGGTTATGTTTGAAATACCGTCCAACCATCGCACCCAAAACCCCCTCCCCCCCCCCCCCCCCCCCCCCCCCCCCCCCCCGATTTTTTTTTTTCGCTTTTTTGGAAGATAATGTAATAAATGTCCACAACCCCACACTATACACCCCTCTTCACTCCACTCCTCCCTCCTTTGTGATTGAAAATGAGAGTCCCTTCACCTTTAAAAAGAAAATAGATGAGCGGTCTGCACCCGCAAGGCGGTGCTCTTGTATTTCTTGAAAACTGCGTAACATACATTTTTATTTTTGAAATCAACAGCTTGTCAGAGATGAAGTTCAGCTTTATGCAAAAGCTGCATGTCTTCCTCTGGAATCAACTACAGTACACTCAACGCGTTTTCCCCAATTTCCCCAATTTCTACTCCGCGGACAGTATCTCCGAGGGAGATTAAGAAAATTTCGCAATACGCGGCGTTTGCATTATTTGGGACTCTGCGTTGAACGATCGGCAAAATTGATAGCCGACGCGGCGGCCCTCGGCGTTGGCAACGTGGGGGAAACTCCGTGTTTAACGAGATAACGATCAATTTAACTTTGTTTTACTTCCTGATTTTCAAATAAAATTACATTTATCACAAGTACATACATATATATATATATATATATATATACACACAATATACAATTAAAAAAAACAACCAAGATAGATCAATCCCCACGTGGTTGTAGAAGTAGTTGTATAGAAAACTCGTTGATTTACGACAAACAAAACGTCGTCTTTAAACTGATACTTACCTATTAATATAATCACAATTTGCAACATTGTTTTTATTTTGATAATTTAATCCAAAGTTTTCATGTAAGCAGGTGTTTTTTCTTTACTGAACATGTAAACAAATGACAAACGACCCTAAAAGTCTCGCAAATCTGTGTGAATTAACAGTTTGGCGTTATCAAAGTAAAGCCGCTTCCTGTCTGAAAGCATAACTTACTCAAGTAAACACGTTCAATGAATGCATAAGGAATGGTTTTAATTGTCAGAACAAAGTCAATTCTCTGCTCACTAATGCATTTATTTTTCCCTTTGTATGTAGGTTATTCCATTGATTGCTAAAAGAAGGTGTTAACTATTGAGTTGATAGTTGCATTAAATATTCACAGTTGTATTCTAGTTGCGTTGACATTCAAAACAATGTTTACCAATAACTATGGACCAAATCAGCAGTGTGACATTCACACATGTTAATCCCTTTTGTCAAAACACAGCAGGCAGCAGTCTACACAATAGGTCAGTAGACAAGTTATGCGTGTTTTCTTAACGTCAAACACTTAATCCAGTTCCGCCCAGATGTCTTCTTTAATCGGTGTACAGTACAATTACTGTAATTACTTTATAATTACTCTACTAAAATACCATCACGATAAAAATTTGGCGTGTCCGATTAGAAATTATTTTGGAGGAAATATCAACTAACCGGTATTCGCAATACAATTTTGTTAAAAAATACCAAAGAAACTTTTAACCGAAATCAACAGAATTCAATGTACTCTGCGCTACAAAGTTTGTATAAAAAAATCAATACACGCACGCTTTGCAGGAGTATACCTTGACCTTGTACATTGCAGCATAATTTTTCGCGCGCTTTTGTCGGGAAATATACATGATGACTGTATATTGGAAGCATTTGTAAACGTGGTATTAACATTAAAAATCGTAGTGTGTTTCGGATTACTAATTATTATTCTCATTTGGAAATTTTACGAAACATTTATTCTTGTGTTATATGTGTTATGATTGAAATATTAATTAGTCAAAAAGCTTAACATGTCCTATATTCATTCATATTGTAGACGTACCTTTGAATTAAAAAACATAATTTTTATACGTATTAATTTTTTATATAATTATCTTTATTTTAATATGCCAAAGTATTTAAACAATTTTTATTAAAAATGTTTTTATTTTTTGGCATGCCCTGTAGCACACTGCTTACGCGGTGTTGCGCGGCGGTCACTGATAAGAACGGAAATAGTCTGTTTTTTACGGACTAGGCTAAAGTAATACACGCAGCGGGTATAAGCGAACTCGGCGGAACGCCGCGTTTTACCTGGCTTTCAAACTCGGCCTAAACACTCGCTAGCAGGAGAAAAACGCGCTCACTCGGGAAAACACGTGGACTGTACTGTACTTCTGATGAGGATGAGAGTGACTTGTCTGATACAGACTGAGGTTGGTTACCAGCATCAGTCTGTATCAGACCAGTCATTGTCAGTGACTGTCACACAGTGGTCCATTTAACATTCACATTTAAAGTTTATGAGTAATTTATTCATGGCATTATGATTAACTCGTGAGCATGTGTTTTGTTTGCTGCAGTGTTTATTTGATATCTCCTGATTTCATACATCAAACAACAGAACTTATCTTTTGCATTAAAACAAAGTTTTTTGAATTATGATATGTTAACAAAAAATCAAGATTTAATTTGTGCATGTTGCAGCTGAAAACCTTGTGACAAATGGAAGTTTCTTTTTTTTAAACAATGCTTTCTTAATTTATTAATGCCCTATTTAAACAACAGATATATGTGGTTGTTTTACATTTCACAAACTTTTTCAAATGTGTTCTGAATGTTTACCATGAAAGTGAATGCTTTAAATCTTTGAGTTTGTGTTATAACATTACGGTATTTCATGCTTAACGATTTTACCATGGTCAGCTTGTAAAAAAGAGTTTTGTCTTATATACATGTAATATTATTACTTTAAGTATTAGATGCCTAATGGTTCTGCCACATTTTTGACAAAGTGACTTTTAACATGTTCACAAAGGTTTCAAAAAGAATGTATTTGAAAACCTTTGTTAACACGGACAGTGAAGGTTAATGATTGCCAAATCTGACTGGAACCATCTAATACCATACTAAGGCAAAAGTTTATACATTTATTGTTATTAAGTGTGCTATATATTGTTATTCATTGTGAAAGTAAATGTTTCCATTGAATAAATTGAAAGCAAATGATGATAATTTTGAGTTTTCTTTCCTCATGGTCCATTATACTTGATACTTGACTTCAATAAGATATCACATAGAAGTACATGTTTCCATATGGCATTATTAGCACTTAATAAGTGCTTGAAATGTCATTTGGATATGGATTTCCTTTTGCATCAGAAGACCTAATATTCATTTTCGGTCGGTAGCCTTTGGCCCTGTCCCCCGGACATGGGGGCGTTGCCCCCTAGACACCCAATGGGGGAGATCCCCCATACCCCCCGCCTACTTTTGCAAATCATCCTTGTACTACAAATATTAATGAAACCCCTGATTCAGACATATGTTGATATTGAAATCAATTTGTTCATTTGCAACTTAACTATATGAGTGAGTTGTCAATTGGAACAGAAATTTCTTAAGCATCTGGCTTATACATATAGGGTTCTGTAGATAAAAATATTCTAGACTAGCGAATATATGCAGTTTTTAATCATACTGAACGGAAAAACAACAATAAAAAACTATTAAGCATAGACAAAAAAAATGAAAGTTACATTTAAGATACATTGTTTACGTAGAAACATATAAATATAGTGTTTCCTTAGAAGGAACATTCATGACTTTGGATCTTGTACTCTGATGTCGTCCCATACTGTGTTTTGTGTATTGCAGGGAGACCAGAACACCTTTGACACATATGCTCAGACCATGCTCCATGGTAACGGCTCCAACCGCTGGTTTGACAAGTCCTTCAACCTGGTTGTGTGCCCCAATGGCAGGGTAGGCCAGTTTTGCCCCGTTCAGGGTTTTTTCTAGCCATTTTGGGAAAAGGAGTCTGGTCTAATTGTGATTGTTTTCGCTAAAGTGGCAAATTTGGGTATTTTTCATCAACAAAATGGACCAAAAAGGGATTTCTTTTATAAAAAAATATTGACACCTCAGGCATTCTCCTTGCCATGTTAGGAAAAAAAAATAATTATAGCTATGTAATTTTTAAGATTAAAAATAAAAACATAATTACAATTTAATATTTTTTTATTTTTAGCTCGGCGTTTTCAAGGAAAACCCGAGGTTTTGTCATTGCCTGCTTATCGCCCGACATCCGCGTATTGGCTCTAAAATCAAATTGCTTCCACCTTCAGCTTTGAAACTTCATATGTAGATGCACCGCGATGAGTTCTACATGCCACACCCATTTTTGGGTCACTAGGTCAAAGGTCAAGGTCACTGTGACCTCTAAAAAAAATATAATTTACAAGCTTTCATTCATTAAAAACTGCACCTGTAGCCGAGCACCTGTGGACTCAAATCTCATCTTCTGAGTCCAGCTCAACAATTGAAAATGCTCTTGAAATTGGGCCAATGTCTCAACTCTAAAAAAGGTTTTTTTGGTCACAATTTTGCACCTTTATGTGCAAATAAGTAGCAAATTAACACGTAAAATCCTTACAAATTTAAAAATAAACAAAGAAGAAAATTAACCCTAGTAACTGTGAAATAATTCTGAGCAAAGCTTATACATTTAAAGCACACTCTAAAAATGGGCAGAGCTAATACATTTCAAGCACACTCTAAAAGTGGGCAGAGCTAATACATTTCAAGCACACTCTAAAAGTGGGCAGTGCTAATACATTTCAAGCACACTCTAAAAATTGGCAGAGCTAATACATTTCAAGCACGCTTTACACAAATAGTGAGCCAATATATTAACCTTTATTGTGAAATTGCTCTTATCAATGGACATTGCAAGCTGAAATCCTATGTACACAAATGCAGCATCTTCTAAGGCCTGATTTATTTTAAGCCAAATTAATTTAAACATCACAAAATAAATCCGCAAGATGAACACAATTTAAAAACCATGATGTGTTGTGCTTCATGCCACTTTGTACATATACAATAGATCTATCTTGTACAAACTGGAATTTATGTTCGTATTGATGGAAAATGAAAAAAATGTTTAGATTTATTTAGAAAAAAAAAATTGTATGTAAACTGAGGATTTGGGGCAGTCCTCTGGTGAAAATATATACTTTTTATGCCCCCCTTCGAAGAAGAGGAGGTATTTTGTTTTGCTAGATGTTGTTCCGTCTGTTGGTAGACAAGTTTGTTTTCGATCATTTACTAGTGAATGGAGGGACCGATTGGCTTGATACTTTTCTTGTGCATTGGTGGTAGACAGTAGATGGCCCCTATTGAAATTGGGGTCAGCAGGTCAAAGGTCACTGTCACACTAAGTGTGAAATCGTTTCCAGTCAATAACTTGTCAACAGATTCACCGATTGGCTTGATACTTCCCATATGCATTGGCCTTGGACCGCAGATGACCCCTATTGAAATTGGATGCACTAGGTCAAAGGTCAAGGTCACTGTCACAATAAATGTAAAAATAGTTTCTGATGAATAACTTGTCAACGAATTGACTGATTGGATTGATACTTCACATGTGCATAGGCCCTGGACAAGGCTTGTTTGTAGAGGCATCTGTCTCAGACCGCTGAGCTTGTATTGAGATTGTAAATGAGGCCAAATGTTTGCCCCAAATTAGACCCAAAACAAACACACTCTAGGAATCACATGTATGATAGTTTGGTCAAGTATAGGGCTGTCACGATAGGCCGTGAGCGTACCGCGGTATATCGTGGTATGGCAACACTGTATCGCGGTACGTACCGCGTTATTTTACAGAATATGTATCTGTGAAGAAAACAGCAGAATAACAAGTTTCACAAACTTTATTAAGCTCAATAATCAGAAAACACTGGTATCATAGTATGACTAGAAACTGTAAAAGAAACTGTAATAAACTTGATAGAAGTAGTCATTGTTATTGTTATTCGCGTCTTTTTCTAAAATGTCCGCCATGTTGTTTACAATAGCTGTGACTGTGGTCTGTGTAAATCGAACGCTTCAAGGGCATGTTTAAAATGCGGAGTCAGCAGGCCCAGTATTGAAAATCCGTAGCGTTCTGACTCTTCCTCGACTTATTCAGAATCTTAAGATAACATGATTCGGAAGTGCCATGCTTTGAACGATCAATATACTAAAGAAAGAAAATGAGAAATAGAATAAACATCTTTTGGATAATTATGAACTTATTTGCAAAGGAAATCTGTCCCTTATTCCAACAAAAGGTACGGACCCATACATCGCCGTATTTTAAACGTGAAAGTTAAACATCTACCAGTGGAAGCGCTTGCTTGACCTGGATATTAACGGATTATTTATTTAGCCCTTTTGAATCGCTTCTACAGTTTTCAAAACGATATCTATATCAAAATAATTATGTAATGTATTTATATCTGTGCTAATATAATAATATTAAAAAAACCGGTGCGGCAACGCCGTACCGCGTTGCGATTTTTTTTCACGACATGCACCTCGATATACCGATATACCGGTGAATCGTGACAGCCCTAGTCAAGTATGATAGTTTGGTCAAGGTTACCTTTTCTGAACATAGAAAGTAAGAAGTACAGTTACTGCCAAATTGTAATTTAAATTATATATATTTATATTTATTTAATAATTTTAATGCCCCCCTTCAAGAAGAGGGGGTATATTGTTTTGCACATGTTGGTCGGTCCGTCCACCAGATGGTTTGCGGATGATAACTCAAGAACGCTTAGGCCTAGGATCATGAAACTTCATAGGTACATTGATTGTTACTGGCAGATGACCCCTATTGATTTTCAGGTCACTAGGTCAAAGGTCAAGGTCACAGTGACTCGAAATAGTAAAATGGTTTCCGGATGATAACTCAAGAATGCTTACGCCAAGGATCATGAAACTTCATAGGTACATTGATCATGACTGGCAGATGAAACCTATTGATTTTCAGGTCACTAGGTCAAAGGTCAAGGTCACAGTGACTCGAAAAAGTAAAATGGTTTCCGGATGATAATTCAAGAATGCTTACGCCAAGGATCATGAAACTTCATAGATACATTGATCATGACTGGCAGATAACCCCTATTGATTTTCAGGTCACTAGGTCAAAGGTCAAGGTCACAGTGACAAAAAACGTATCAAAAAATGTTAAGGCAGAAAGTGTCCTCAAGATTAGCTTGTGTGGACTGTAAAGACTTAACAGAGACAACACTTTATGCACAGGCACTAATCCCTGTTTTCCCCAAAGAGAGCCTCATGTATACCAGTGCACATGTACTGATGTTCTGTTGCAGATTGGTTTCAATGCCGAGCACTCCTGGTGAGTTTGTCTACTTTATTAGAGAATTATAATGTGCCAAATCATATTTAAATAGTTTGGGTGTAAATATTCCAAAATTTAAAGCTATATAATTTTTGATAGCCAATTTATCACTTGTAATTATTTGTTTTAAACGTACTGGCAAATCAGGCATTAACATACATGTAAGTGAAATACAATGCAAGAAAAAATAAATTGTATGATGCTAAATATATTTATAAGTGAGAAATTGTTTACTTGCTTGCATCAAAAAGCAAGGTTCTGCTTCAATTTAAATTCCTGAATAAGATAAAATTTATGTTAATCTTTTTAAAAAAAAGATGTTTTGTATAAAATGTTCTTTCATTTTATGACATGTGTTCTCTTTTACTGATAATGTTTTCTCACCTGAGCACAAACTGCTCATGATGAGATATTGTGGTCAGTCTCTTGCCCGCTGTATTTATCTAGCAGTGTTACCTCTTCGGAAGCCATGTTTTAAATCAATCTTGATGAAACTTGGTCACATAGTTTGGAGAGATCAATGTCAAGTTTGAATCTTGGCTGTGCATGTTCAAAAAGAACAAATGTATGTCTAAAATTCAAACAGAAAACAACAACTGGTTACCTGTCTAGAAGCCACATGAATAACTCAATCTTGATTAAACTTAGTCAGAATGTTTATCTTGACAATATCTAGACCAAGTTATATTCAGGGCCATGACTGTCCCAAAACTATGTCACCTGGTCAAATTTTGTCCTATATTTCTAGGCCTGTTTGAATCTGCATGAAGTTGGGTAAAACTCTTTATAACCAGTTCAAGTCTTTGAAAAATTGTTTGCACCTTGCACTCGGCTGAGCGCTTGAGGGCCATCATGGCCCAAACTTTTTTAACTGCATTTAAATTGCTTGTTTTCATTTTTTAAATTAGCAGATGTGTTGCCATTTTCAGTGAATTGCATCTTGTTGTACATGGTTCATTTTCAATTAATTGCATCTTGTTGTAGTCTGTTGCTTTGATTTAATATAACTACTGAGGCAAAGTTGATCATCACCATTGAAAAACATTGTCTTTTTATACCCCCACAAACGAAGTTTAGGGGGGTATATAGGAGTGAGTTGTCTGTCGGTCGGTTGGTCGGTCGTTCCGTATTAAGTGTCTTCTCTCTAATTCAAGTTGTTTTCATCCGACCTTCACCAAACTGGGTCAGTTGTTGTATCTAGATGATGTAGAGGTCAAGTTCGAATGTGGGTCATGCCAGGTCAAAAACTAGGTCACGGAGTCACTTAGTGCGTTTTAAACATTCAGCATGGTGTCCTCTCTCTAATTCAAGTAGTGTTCATCCCATCTTCACCACACTTTGTCAGAAGTTGTATCTAGATGATGTCTAGGTCAAGTTTGAATATGGGTCATGCCGGGTTAAAAAAACAAGGTCACAGGGTCACTTAGTGCGTTTCAAACATTCAGCATGTTGTCCGCTCTCTAATTCAAATAGTTTTCATCAAATATCTTCACCACGCTTGGTCAGAAGTTGTATCTATATGATGTGTAGGTCAAGTTCGAACATGGGCCATTCCAGGTAAAAAACAAGGCCACAGGGTCACTTAGTGCGTTTTAAACATTGAGCATGGTGTCCGCTGTTTTTTGTGAAGACAACATGCAATATATTCTGTGTCAATGCGGCATGTGGGGGTATTTGTCACGTCTGTGACAAAGCTCTAGTTTTTTAGCTCGGCTGTTTTCGGATAAAACCCAAGGTATTGTCATAGCCAGCTCGTCATGTCCGCCGTCCATGTCAAGGTTTGTTTAGGTTTTGAACATTGGTTCTAAAAACAAAGTCCTTCAACCTACAACTTTGAAACTTCATATGTAGATGCACCTTGATAAGGTCTACACGGGACACCCAGTTTTGGGTCACTAGGTCAAAGGTCAAGGTTACTGTGACCTCTAAAAAAAAAACAAAGCTGACTAGCTTTTGCAGCCAAGCGTTGGCTCCCGTTATGCAGTGCTCTTTTTTTTTAAATAACAGGTTTCATTAACTATAATTTGAAACTGTGTAAGTTTTCTTGTGGTAAGTTTATGTTTAGTGTTGTAGATTATTATACCCCCTGCACAATGAAGTTTTATTGGAAGGTATACTTCTTTAAGGTTGTCTGTCTGTATATGCTTTTTTTCATTCCCTGGATTTTTTTAAATATAATTATACCCCAACAAACGAAGTTTAGGGGGGTATATAGGAGTGAACTTGTCTGCCGGTCGGTCGGTCTGTCGGTCCGTATTAAGTGTCCGCTCTCTAATTCAAGTAGTTTTCATCCGATCTAAACCAAACTTGGTCAGAAGTTGTATCTACATGATGTCTAAGCCAAGTTCGAACATGGGCCTTGCCAGGTCAAAAACTAGGTCACGGGGTCACTTAGTGCGTTTAAAACATTCAGCATGTTGTCCGCTCTCTAAATCAAGTAGTTTTCATCCGATCTTCACCAAACTTGGTCAGAAGTTGTATCTAGATGATGTCTAGGCCAAGTTCGACCATGGGCCTTGCCGGGTCAAAATCTAGGTCACGGGGTCACTTAGTGCATTTTAAACATTCAGCATGTTGTCCGCTCTCTAATTCAAGTAGTTTAAATCCAATCTTCACCAAACTTGGTCAGAAGTTGTATCTACATGATGTCTAGGCCAAGTTCGAACATGGGCCTTGCCGGGTCAAAAACTAGGTCACGGGGTCACTTAGTGCGTTTTAAACATTCAGCATGTTGTCCGCTCTCTAATTCAAGTAGTTTTCATCCGATCTTCACCAATCTTGGTAAAAAGTTGTATCTAGATGATCTTAAGGCCATGTTTGAACATGGGCCTTGCCAGGTCAAAAACTAGGTCACGGGGTCACTTAGTGCGTTTTTTAACATTCAGCATGGTATCCTCTCTCATATTCAAGTAGTTTTCATCTGATCTTCACCAAACTTGGTCAGAAGTTTTATCTAGATGATCTGAAGGCCAGGTTTGAACATGGGCCATGCCAGATCAAAAACTAGGTCACAAGAGTCACTTAGTACGTTTTACACATTGAGCATTGTGTCCGCTCTCTATTTCAAGTAGTTTAAATCCGATCTTCACCACACTTGGTCAGAAGTTGTAACTAAATGATGTGTAGGTCAAGTTCGAACATGGGCCATGCCAGGTCAAAAACAAAGTCACGGGGAAACTTAGTGTGTTTTCAACCTCACCATGTTGTCCGCTCTCTAATTCAAGTAGTTTTTATCCAATCTTCACCAAAATTGGTCAGAAGTTGTATCTTGATAATGTCTAGGGCAAGTTGAATATGGGTCATGCCGGGTCAAACACAAGGTCATGGGGTCACTTAGTGCATTTTAAACATCACAATGTTGTCCGCTCTCTAATTCAAGTAGTTTTCATCCAATCTTCACCAAACTTGGTCAGAAGTTGTATCTAGATGATGTCTAGGTCAAATTTGAATATGGGTCATGCCGGGTCAAAAACTAGGTCACAGGGTCTCTTAGTGCTTTTTAAACCTCACCATGTTGACCGCTCTCTAATTCCAGTAGTTTTCATCCAATCCTCACCAAACTTGGTCACAAATTTTATCTAAATGATCTCTAGGACCAGTTTGAACATGGGCCAGTCCGGGCCTAAAACTAGGTCACATGGTCACTAAGTGCGTTTTTTAACATTCAGCATGGTGTCAGCTCTCTAATTCAAGTAGTTTACATCCGATCTTCACCAAACTTGGTCAGAAGTTTTATTTAGATGATCTTAAGGCCAAGTTAGAACATGGGCCTTTCTGGGTCAAAAAATAGGTCAAGGATCACTAAGTGCGTTTTAAAAATTGAGCATGGTGTCCGCTGTTTTTTGTGAAGAAGACATGCAAAATATTATGTGTCAATGCGGCATGTGGGGGTATTCGTCACGTCTGTGACAAAGCTCTAGTTAATTTTAAATTTGTTATGTATTGCTTGTTCAGCTCATTCAAAGCTAGTCATCGCACTCCAGATGATTTTGCGTTGGAATAGTGGATATTGTGTCTGTCTAGCAAGAGAGAGGTCAAGGTTTTGATAGACAGTGGCCTAATGGATGTGGTGTCTGCTGGGTTATCAGGAGGTCCAGGTTTGAATCCCTACTCAGGACTTGGCGCTTTTAAGCCCTCACTGTATAGGAGACATTAAGCATTGCACTTGTTTGTCAGTGTATACATTGTATCTTCATGCATACCGAAATTCGTAATGTGTATGTTTTTTATTTTGCTTAAAAATAAAAACAAATTGACAGTAAAAGTGTTTTAGATTTGTACGTTATACTGGCTAAGTTAAAATCAGAAATAAAAAATAAAGAGATGACCTAAAATAACATTGTAAAACATAAGCTTCATTGAGATTGGGAATGAGGTCAAATATCGGGCCCAAAATGTGCAAAAAAAACAACAGTGTTAGCTGTGTGATGTTGGTGGTGTTTCAGGGCGGATGCGCCAGTTCAGGCTCACCTCTGGGAGTATATGTGTGCAACTGACTGCAACATAGGGTATATACATGTACCTCACCTCTGGCTTATAGAGGCGTTTTCTGCAGCTTTTGTGTGCATTTAATCCCTTTCTTGAGACTCTGCTATACCTGTTTGAAAGAATCAATCTTACATAAAATTGGCTAACTTTGACCATCACACAATCTGACACATGTCTGACAAAAGCTTGCACTAATTTCTGATAGCAAGCCTGTGTGTCTGAAACCAAGAACATTGTTAATGCCTTGCAAGATTTTATCCTGATAAGTCAATGCATTTGACTGGTCAATGATAGGCCTATCAGGATCTATATAACCCTTTACCACTTAGATACGTATCATAGGCCTATCAGGGTCTATATAATCCTTTACCACTTAGATACGTATTTTGACGTATTTGTAGTCCCTTAGAAAGTTAAATTTAATTAAAGGTCTTTCTTACTTGACCCAAATTTCAAAGGTTTCAGTTCCAATCCTTAGATACTGATGAGCAGCAAACAGCATAAAACCTGAACAGACTGTGAGTCTGGTTTTATGCTGTTTGCCCATAACCATTTTCACTTAGCTTCTAAGTGAGAAAGGTATGACTGACAGTATGTCTGCAGCCGGGATGCCTTGATGTGAGGGCAGGGTGGTTTTGAACACTATTTGGAAGTGTTTGTGGGCACATTTAACTTTTGCTCACTGATAGAAATCAACTGATGAACATTGCTGTTTAGTGATCAATGCGTGGTGAAGTTCTCAGCAGTGTAGGGAATCAGTGTTTGAAAGGTTCATTTTCTCTCACATTTATGTATAACATAGTAGAAAATCTATGCTTGAAATTGTATATTTGTACTCACATTTTCTATTATAGTTTTTACAAGGTGTATCATGTTCCAGACTTTATTTATATTCAGCGATTTTTTTTCCCAATTGGGAAAAGTACTGTACCAGCCCAACTTGGAAAAATTTGCCCCAAAATTTCTGAAAATGGGAAAGTTAACTTTTTGCTTGCAAATACTTTAAAATTGATAACTAATGCTGTAAAGTTTTCAAGATTATATTTTCTTAGGTTCAAGCCATGCCCCCGTAGTTGCATAGGGAAACTAACTAAATGTTGCATCTTATTTAAAAAAAAAAAGTATTATATTCCTTTTAGCTCACCTGAGCAAAACGTGCTCATGTTGAGCTTTTGTGATCGCTTTTTGGCCGTTGTGCATTGTGCGGTGTCAACATTTGCCCTGTGAACTCTCTAGAGGCCACATTTGTTGTCCAATCTTCATGAAATTTGGTCACAAGATTGGTTTCAATGATATCTTGGATGAGTTTTAAAATGGTTACGTTTGCTTCAAAAACATGGCTGCCAAGGGGCAGGGCATTTTTCCTTATATGGCTATATATTGCTATAGTAAAATCTTGTTAACACTCTAGAGGCAACATTTATTGTCTGATTTTCATAAAACTTGGTCAGAAGATTCATCCCAATAATATCTTGGATGAGTTCGAAAATGATGCCGGTTGGTTGAAAAACATGGCCGCCACAGGGGCGGGGCTATTTTCCTTATATGGCTATAGTAAAACCTTGTTAACACTCTAGAGGTCACATTTATTTTCCGATCATCATGAAACTTGGTCAGAAGATTTGTCCCAATGATATCTTGGATGAGTTCGAAAATGGTTCTGGTTGCTTTAAAAACATGGCCATCAGGGGCAGGGCATTTTTCCTTATATGGCTATACATGTATATGGCTATAGTAAAACCTTGTTAACACTCTAGAGGCCACATTTATTGTCCAATCTTCATGACATTTGGTGAGAAGATTGGTCTCAATGATATCTTGGATGAGTTTGAAAATAATTATGTTTGCTTGAAAAAAAATGGCTTCCAAGGGGCGGTGCATTTTTCCTTATATGGTTATAGTAAAATCTTGTTAACACTCTAGAGGCCACATTTACTGTCCGATCTTCATAAAACTTGGTCAGAAGATTCATCCCGATAATATCTTGGACGAGTTCAAAAATGATGCCGGTTGGTTGAAAAACATGGCTGCTAGGGGGCGGGGCATTTTTCCTTATATGGCTATAGTAAAACCTTGTTAACACTCTAGAGGCCACATTTATTTTCCGATCTTTGTGAAACTTGGTCAGAAGATTTGTCCCAATTATATCTTGTTATCTCAGGTGAGCGGCTTTGGGCCTTTCAGGCCCTCTTGTTTATTTAAACCTTTAATTGGGAATTTTGTAGGTTTGCCGTTTTCCAGTACTTTATACAGAAGGAAAAAAATTGCTGATATTAATATATTTTTGTATCACATGAAATGCATAATTTACCTCAGCCAGCTATGTTAATGTGTGTATTCCCATTAGATAACACTAGAATAATTAAAGCATGTTGTGATCAAATGCATATGAACTACCAACCAATAACATCCTACTGATATTATACTAATATTATCTATAAGCTCATTTATCCTTAGGGAATGCAGCCCCTTCATCTTTTGTTTGCACCACAGTCTGATATTGTACAAAGTGCTACAGCAGAAGCAGATGTGAAGGTGTGTTACAAATGATGCCTAACAGACCATTCTGTCTCTATGGTTACCTGTGTTTTACAGGGCCATGTCTCACACTTGTTTCTATGGTTACGTGTGTTTTACAGGGCTGATGCTCCGATCATGGCTCATTTGTGGGAGTTCGCTGTGACTGATGACCACAATTTGTTTGGGTATGAGCCGGCATGCCTGCGTTACTTCATCCTGGCTGGAGCCCTCTGGCTTGCTGACCATTGTGTCAGCCTGAGAATTATATGAGGCTTGTTTTAATAAAACTGGGCTTAATGCATGTAGGTAAAGTGTCATCCCATATTAGCCTCTGCAGTCTGCACAGGCTTATCCTAGATGACACTACACTCTGATGGTATTTTTGTTTAAAAGCATTCTCTTCTTAGCAAAAATCCAGGTAAGGCAAAAAGTGTTGTCCCTGATGTGCCTATGCAGACTTCACAGGCTTATCTGAGAGAACACTATAGACACATACATTAAGATAGAACACTATAGACACATTCATTAAGAGAGAACACTATAGACACATGCATTGAGAGAGAACACTATAGACACATGCATTAAGAGAGAACACTATAGACACATGCATTAAGAGAGAACACTATAGACACATGCATTAAGAGAAAACACTATAGACACATGCATTAAGAGAGAGCACTATAGAAACATGCATTAAGAGAGAGCACTATAGACACATGCAATAAGAGAGAACACTATAGACACATGCATTAAGAGAGAACACTATAGACACATGCAGTAATAGAGAACACTATAGACACATGCAGTAAAAGAGAACACTATAGACACATGCAGTAAGAGAGAATGCTATAGACACATGCAGTAAGAGAGAACACTAAAGAGCCATGCATTTAGAGAGAACACTATAGACACATGCAGTAAAAGAAAACACTATAGACACATGCAGTAAGAGAGAACACTATAGACATGTGCATTAAGAGAGAACACTAAAGACACATGCATTAAGAGAGAACACTATAGACACATGCATTAAGAGAGAACACTAAAGACACATGCATTAAGAGAGAACACTATAGACACATGCATTAAGAGAGAACACTATAGACTCATGCATTAAGAGAGAACACTATAGACACATGCATTAAGAGAGAACACTATAGACACATGCAGTAAGAGAGAACACTATAGGCACATGTATTAAGAGAGAACACTTAAGACTTATGCATTAAGAGACTCAGAGAACACTATAGACACATACATTAAGAGAGAACACTATAGACACATGCATTAAGAGAGAACACTATAGACACATGCATTAAGAGAAAACACTATAGACACATGTATTAAGAGAGAGCACTATAGAAACATGCATTAAGAGAGAGCACTATAGACACATGCAATAAGAGAGAACACTATAGACACATGCATTAAGAGAGAACACTATAGACACATGCATTAAGAGAGAACACTATAGACCCATGCAGTAAGAGAGAACACTATAGACACATGCATTAAGAGAGAACACTATAGACACATGCAGTAAGAGAGAACACTATAGACACATGCATTAAGAGAGAACACTATAGGCACATGCAGTAAGAGAGAACACTATAGACACATGCAGTAATAGAGAACACTTAAGACACATGCATTAAGAGAGAACACTATAGACACATGCAGTAAGAGAGAATGCTATAGACACATGCAGTAAGAGAGAACACTTAAGACACATGCATTAAGAGAGAACACTATAGACACATGCATTAAGAGAGAACACTATAGACACATGCATTAAGAGAGAACACTATAGACACATGCATTAAGAGAGAACACTATAGACACATGCATTAAGAGAGAACACTATAGACACATGCAGTAAAAGAAATCACTATAGACACATGCAGTAAGAGAGAACACTATAGACACATGCAGTAAGAGAGAACACTAAAGAGCCATGCATTAAGAGAGAACACTATAGACACATGCAGTAAAAGAAAACACTATAGACACATGCAGTAAGAGAGAACACTATAGACACATGCAGTAAAAGAGAACACTATAGACACATGCATTAAGAGAGAACACTATAGACACATGCAGTAAGAGAGAACACTATAGACACATGCATTAAGAGAGAACACTATAGACACATGCATTAAGAGAGAACACTATAGACTCATGCATTAAGAGAGAACACTATAGACATGTGCATTAAGAGAGAACACTATAGACACATGCATTAAGAGAGAACACTATAGACACATGCATTAAGAGAGAACACTAAAGACACATGCATTGAGAGAGAACACTATACAAACATGCATTAAGAGAGAACACTTAAGACACATGCATTAAGAGAGAACACTATAGACACATGCAGTAAGAGAGAACACTATAGACACATGCATTAAGAGAGAACACTATAGACACATGCATTAAAAGAGAACACTATAGACACATGCATTAAGAGAGAACACTATAGACACGTGCAGTAAGAGAGAACACTATAGGCACATGTATTAAGAGAGAACACTAAAGACTTATGCATTAAGAGAGAACACTATAGACACATGCATTAAGAGAGAACACTTAAGACACATGCAGTAAGAGAGAACACTATAGACACATGCATTAAGAGAGAACACTATAGACACATGCATTAAGAGAAAACACTATAGACACATGCATTAAGAGAGAACACTATAGACACATGCATTAAGAGAGAACACTATAGACACATGCATTAAGAGAGAACACTATAGACACATGCATTAAGAGAGAACACTATAGACACATGCATTGAGAGAGAACACTTTAGAAACATGCATTAAGAGAGAACACTATAGACACATGCATTAAGAGAGAACACTATAGACACATGCATTAAGAGAGAACACTATAGACACATGCATTAAGAGAGAACACTATAGACACATGCATTAAGAGAGAACACTATAGACACATGCATTAAGAGAGAACACTTTAGACACATGCATTAAGAGAGAACACTATAGACACATGCATTAAGAGAGAACACTATAGACACATGCATTAAGAGAGAACACTATAGACACATGCATTAAGACAGAACACTATAGACTCATGCATTAAGAGAGAACACTATAGACACAGGCATTAAGAGAGAACACTAAAGACACATGCATTAAGAGAGAACACTATAGACACATGCATTAAGAGAGAAGACTATAGACACATGCATTAAGAGAGAACACTATAGACACATGCATTAAGAGAGAACACTATAGACACATGCATTAAGAGAGAACACTATAGACACATGCATTAAGAGAGAACACTATAGACTCATGCATTAAGAGAGAACACTATAGACACATGCATTAAGAGAGAACACTATAGACACATGCATTAAGAGAGAACACTAAAGACACATGCATTAAGCCCAGTTTTCCCAACAGCTCATATGCTTCATTTACTAATACGCCCTTTCACAAACTTTTTTTGTTTTATACCACATGATGCATGCGAATATTAACAGTATCTTCAGCTAACCAGTCATCCCATAACGAGTCCAGTGACATAACTGCACCTAATGTGTCAGTGCACAGCCAGCTGAATGTTTAGCCTGCCTGCGAGTTTGCATGAGCATGTTGTGTTTGTCCAGTTAGTTTTTGGCTGTTATAGTATTTTGTTGTTGATTTGTTTCTAGTATGTTCCGTTTTGTTTTTTGGTTGTTGTGAGCTCTAATGTACAATTAGCCATTTAAAAAAACAACAACATATAGCGCTTTCTCTATTGCCAGTTCAGAGGAAGCTTCAGTTGCATAGTGTCAGGAGTGAATTTAAATTACCAAGTTCTCTAGGCAGCACACCAACACAGTAAATACATTTACACTATCAAGTCACTTTGGAGGGAACTATACTTATCTTATGGGGAACAGTATTCTTGTAAGCTCTGAACACCATTTTTTTTTACAATATCACAATTACTGTCCCTAAAAGTATACCATTTTTACAAACTAATTCTTCAACTGCTTAAAATAATAGTTGTCTACCGCTGTTTTCACAATATCTAGCTCCTACCAACTAAACTTGGCATTTTTTGCTTGCCCACTCTACTTGTGCGTTTGTGTACAGGTAGGTATGGAATTAAAAACTGTGCAATACTGTCCTGTGTTTGCATGCTCATTCCTGTATATCTAACAGTGATGCCCACTAACGCCAGGTAGCAGGTACTAACCTTGACAATCGCAGATGCTTTCTAGGATATCATCAGGAGATGAAAGATTGGTCACAGTCAAACCATATGACATTTTCATTGTGTGCTGCACCTGTCCCCAGTTGGCAGTACCTGTCCTCCGTTGGCAGTACCTGTCCTCAGTTGGCAGTACTTGTCCAGTGTGTATGCAACTATTGTAAGGTGTGTGTGACGCATACACTTCAGGGCTGATGCTCCCGTCATGGGTCAACTTTGGGAATATGGTATCGCAAGCTTGGACCTTGGGTAAAACATACCATTCTCTTTAGTCCTTTTTTACTGTACACTGTACACTAACTGCTGACAACAGGTGAGTGAAATAGATAGGCTGCTTTACACCTCTGTCATTCACACACCTGACATAGTAAAGGATGCATGCAGTGATGCAGATGTTTCAAATCCTGATTTTTAGCTCGGCTGTTTTCGGAGAAAACCCGAGGTATTGTCATAGCCAGCACGTCATCTGCCGTCCTCCGGCGTCGTGCTAAGACCTTTACATTGGCTCTAAACTCAAAGTGCTTCCACCTACAACTTTGAAACTTCATATGTAGATGCACCTTGATGAATTCTACATGCCACACCCATGTTGGGGTCAAATGTCAAGGTCACTGACCTATAAAAAAAAAATCTGACAAGCTTTCATTCATTCAAAACTGCACCTGCAGCCGAGCGTTGGCACCGGTTATGTGGTGCTCTTGTATGGTTTTGTGGTGATTGGAATCAATAATTTAGTTTTGTTATGTTTTGAAAAAAATACACTTATTTGTCTTAAAACATATATATATATAATCAAAAAATGAATGTGAAGCATGTCCTACGTCCGTCAAACATTTTGATACTGACAGTTTCATCTTTAGAAAAAAAAAGAGAAAATTCTTCTGAAATGAAATGCTATTGAAGATTGTGTATGAACAGAGAGTGGTAAAAAAGCCAAGAGCTGTAGTTGTTGTGTCTGCTTGACCCTGCCCCGACATCCTACCACATCCTCTCATCGCAAGCTCAATCACCACAGGGCCAAGCATACAGCCTTTCAAAGCATTATGCAGCCACTTAAGCTTATATTTTTACACGCATTTATTCCATGTATCGTGCATTGTTCTTTGTGATGACTGCTATGCAATGGCTTAATGTGTAACAGAGCTTTTATTTAATTACTTTGTTATGCCTTACGAAAAGTGTCTGTGGGTTGTGATTTTCTTGTACCATTAATATGATAATATTTAAAATAACTTGGTATTGAAAAACAGTTGGTAATCCGTTAAATGCTTGATTGTTATATTCCCCATTACGACATAAAAGGGAATGTACTGGAATCACCATGGTTGTCAGTCTGTCTGTATGTCCAGAGACACACATTTGTCCATTCTAAACTTTTCAACAAACACTTCAAAATTTCTGGCTTTGTTCTGATATGGAGTTGTGCAATTAAAATTACAAAAGATATGCCCCTTTTGCAAGTCTCAGCCTTGTTTGGAAATGGTTGCATTAAAAATCATGGCCACCAGGGGGTGCAAGTTTCTTTCTATGGCTATAGTCAAACATTGTTATCCCCGCCGAAAAAAAATTCGGAGGGGATATAGTAATTGGTCCTGTCCGTCTGTCCGGCCGGCCGAAACTTTGTCCGAAGCATAACTCCAAATCTATTCAATGGATTTACTTTAAACTTAGAATATAAACAGATGGCAACTAGGAGAAGTGCAGTGACCAAGAACCATAACTCTATCTACCTTAGTTTTTGAATTATCTCCCCTTTAATATAACTTAAAAGTAAATTTTTGTCCAGAGCATAACTCTAAATATACAAAAGGGATTTACTTGAAACTTGAAATATAAACAGATGGCAACTAGGAGAAGTGCAGTGACCAAAAACCACAACTCTATCTACCTTAGTTTTTGAATTACCTCCCCTTTTATATAATTTTAAAGTATATTTTTGTCCGGAGCATAACTCTAAATGTACTGAAGGGATTTACTTGAAACTTGAAATATAAACATAGGGCAAGTAGGAAAAGTGCAGTGACTAAGAACCATAACTCTATCTACCTTAGTTTTTAAATTATCTCCCCTTTTATATAACTTTAAAGTAAATTTTTGTCCGGAGCATAACTCTAAATCTACCTAAGGGATTTACTTGAAACTTGAAATATAAACAGATGGCAACTAGGAGAAGTACAGTGACTAAGAACCATAACTCTATCTACCGTAGTTTTTGAATTATCTCCCCTTTTATATAATTTTAAATTAAATTTTTATCCGGAGCATAACTCTAAATCTACTGAAGGGATTTACTTGAAACTTTAAATATAATCAGATGGCAAGTAGGAGAAGTGCAGTGACTAAGAACCATAACTCTATGTACCTTAGTGTTTGAATTATCTCCCTTTATTTAATTTGAAAGTAATTTTTGTCCAAAGCATAATGAATTATCTCCCTTTATTTGTTTTTACAAATATTATTCTACTCTTTAAAACAAATGTCATACAAGCAAACTCATTTAGGCATTTTCTTGTTAACACTGGAAGTTACATTTTTTCCCTTATCTTCATTGAACTTGCTCAGAAAATGTGCCATGATATCTTGGCCAATTTCCAAAATGGTTTCGGAAACATCACAAAGCTGCTAAGAACAGTTTAGTTCCCCCTAAGTCTCAGGTGAGAGATCTATGGCCAATTGCTGTCTTGTTTATCAAATTATGCCCCTAGGGTAAAAGTGGGTCAAAACTAGAGGTCGCATGCTTTTTACAAACTTTTATAAACCTTTTTATCTCAAATCACTGTCTACTTTCGGGTATATAATATAGTTTAATGGTCATTTTCAAAGTTTCTTTTAACCATGCTCATGTGGTCAAAACTGTCCAGGGTTAGGGGTCCCATTTATGTATCCTAAATATCATGCAATTTGGCGTCTGGGGTGGGTGGGTATCAGTACCTAGTTTTGACAATGCAATTTATGTTGACCCCATGTATTCAGTTGTTTAGTTGTTGCAACTCATGCTTTTTGACTCGGAAACATATTAAATATTTGTCTTACTCATTTGTGAGCTTTAAATAAATCAAATTTTGTATTAAAGCAAAATCATATTAATGTTTATTTTACTATTCCTTTATATTCTGTTATTGACAAACTTGTTTAAAGAATTTACCATGTATGCTGAAAAAAGCTTCAAATGTTTTGTTTTTATTCCATTACGCTTATTCTAAGTGAATGTGTTCCTATGCATGTGTGTGAAGTGTCTTCACAGTCTGATTATCATGGAAGATATGTTCTGCATATAGCAGTTGAACTGTCAGTCAGTCAGTCCGTCTGTCAGTCTGTCTGTGCGTTTGTCTGAAAACTGTAACATTGGCCATAACTTTTGCAAAATTGAAGATTGCAACTTGATATTTGGCATGCATGTGTATCTCATGGAGCTGCACATTTTGAGTGGTGAAAGGTCAAGGTCATCCTTCAATGTCAAAGGTCAAATATATGGTTTCAAAGCGGAGCATTAGGGGGCATTGTGTTTCTGACAAACACATCTCTTGTTTACTAATAGATTTAAGCCTTGCTCGTTGATAGCAGGGCTTAATGCATGTGCAAAAAGTGTTGTCCCAGATGAGCCTGTGCAGTCTGTACATGCTGAAGTGTTGTCCCAGATGAGTCTGTGCAGTCTGTACATGCTAAAGTGTTGTCCCAGATGAGCCTGTGCAGTCTGTACATGCTAAAGTGTTGTCCCAGATGAGCCTGTGCAGACTGTACATGCTAAAGTGTTGTCCCAGATGAGCCTGTGCAGTCTGTACATGCTGAAGTGTTGTCCCAGATGAGTCTGTGCAGTCTGTACATGCTAAAGTGTTGTCCCAGATGAGCCTGTGCAGTCTGTACATGCTGAAGTGTTGTCCCAGATGAGCCTGTGCAGTCTGTACTTGCTAAAGTGTTGTCCCAGATGAGTCTGTGCAGTCTGTACTTGCTAAAGTGTTGTCCCAGATGAGTCTGTGCAGTCTGTACTGCTAAAGTGTTGTCCCAGATGAGTCTGTGCAGTCTGTACTTGCTAAAGTGTTGTCCCAGATGAGTCTGTGCAGTCTGTACTTGCTAAAGTGTTGTCCCAGATGAGTCTGTGCAGTCTGTACATGCTAAAGTGTTGTCCCAGATGAGTCTGTGCAGTCTGTACATGCTAAAGTGTTGTCCCAGATGAGTCTGTGCAGTCTGTACATGCTAAAGTGTTGTCCCAGATGAGCCTGTGCAGTCTGTACATGCTAAAGTGTTGTCCCAGATGAGTCTGTGCAGTCTGTACATGCTAAAGTGTTGTCCCAGATGAGTCTGTGCAGTCTGTACTTGCTAAAGTGTTGTCCCAGATGAGTCTGTGCAGTCTGTACATGCTAAAGTGTTGTCCCAGATGAGTCTGTGCAGTCTGTACATGCTAAAGTGTTGTCCCAGATGAGTCTGTGCAGTCTGTACATGCTAAAGTGTTGTCCCAGATGAGCCTGTGCAGTCTGTACATGCTAAAGTGTTGTCCCAGATGAGCCTGTGCAGTCTGTACATGCTAAAGTGTTGTCCCAGATGAGTCTGTGCAGTCTGTACATGCTAATGGAGGACGACACTTTCCGCCTGAACTGGATATTTGCGAAGAAAAGACTTCCTTTAAATGAAAAATTCGCAAAAAAAGACAAAAAGTGTCATTGCTGATCAGCGTTTGTGGACTTCACATGCTAATATGCCAGGATGCTATTCACATGCAATAAGCCTCATTTTTCCAATTGGTAGCTCATATCACCATGTCACGGTATACCTGCATGTAGGCCTATTGTAGGCAGGTGCTGTGTATGTTACAGATACACAGAGGACGGACACACGAAGGGAGAGGCTGTGAATACACCCAACCCTGTCAGACTGGAGTGGGACCTTGCCCCAGAGGTATGGGATAGATATCCAGATTTACAACGAGGACATAACTGTTTTAAAATGTGTAAAAAGTGTGTGCTTTTAGGAAAATGTAATATAATTTATGTTTATTAATACAATTATTAACATAATGTTAATATGATGAAAGTCAAATAACTAAAGTATTGAACTGAAGAAGCATCCAGTAAGAATGTATTACATGCCAAATCATTCTTTAATGTTCTAACTAGTATCTTTGTTTGTGACCATTGTTTATTTTGTTCTTTATAGTATGGGTAGTTATAAGTTTTCATTACTTCATTAAACTTTCAAATCATGCAGTTATCCCCAAAAAATGATCTTGCCCCTAAATTTTTCATTCTCCTGCTTTAAAAGTGTTTTCCCCAATGGAAAACAAAAGAATAAAGATGAATTAAAGTTAAAAAAAAGACAAAATGAGGTCAAAAGCACCTATTCACAAAGAGGTAATTCGAGCAGTTCACGCCCACAGTGCTTGGATGAGCTCTGGGTTACACATTCAAGGACGCCAGGTTAGATTTCTGGTATTTGTGCTTGTGTGATGGATGGTCATGGTGTTCTTCCCTTATCTTTAGATTGCAGTCTGTTAGTAGCATGAGTATTTCATGTTTGGCACTGGTAAAATCAGCTTACACCGAACAAGTTCAAGTTCTGGTAAGATAACTGAAAGTTTTGTGATGAATGAAATACTCTTGAAAACAAAAAATAATCAAAAATAAATTGATTATTTCTGAGCAAAAAAAATAAACCCACGCTTTCTCCTCTCCACCAAGATGTATAATGGATACCTGTGAGGAGAATAAGAGCCATTGTGCAGTGGCTGCAAACTGGGACGAGTGTAAACAGATGACGTTTATTTAAGTATGTGTTTTATGTCTTTCTTCCGCAGTGCAAGAAGGTGATTGCCTCCAGCTACCAGACCTGCCTGCGCCTGATCAGTGACGTGGACCTGCACTTTCTCATGCACGACGCCTTCGGGAAGGGCCTCATGAAGGAGTGCAAGACTAGCCCCGACGCCTTCATACAGATGGCCCTCCAGCTTGCATACTACAGGGTACTTTCACACTTGTATTTCTGGTTTTATTTTGTTACTATTTAATGTTAGATAAACATTCATTTAAACCTCCCTCTTGGAAAACTGGGCCTTATGCATGTGGGTTAAGTGCAGTCCCAGATTAGCCTGTGCACTGTTTGCATAGAGCATAGATTAGCCTGTGCACTGTTTGCATAGAGCATAGATTAGCCTGTGCACTGTTTGCATAGAGCATAGATTAGCCTGTGCACTGTTTGCATAGAGCATAGATTAGCCTGTGCACTGTTTGCATAGAGCATAGATTAGCCTGTGCACTGTTTGCATAGAGCATAGATTAGCCTGTGCACTGTTTGCATAGAGCATAGATTAGCCTGTGCACTGTTTGCATAGAGCATAGATTAGCCTGTGCACTGTTTGCATAGAGCATAGATTAGCCTGTGCACTGTTTGCATAGAGCATAGATTAGCCTGTGCACTGTTTGCATAGAGCATAGATTAGCCTGTGCACTGTTTGCATAGAGCATAGATTAGCCTGTGCACTGTTTGCATAGAGCATAGATTAGCCTGTGCACTGTTTGCATAGAGCATAGATTAGCCTGTGCACTGTTTGCATAGAGCATAGATTAGCCTGTGCACTGTTTGCATAGAGCATAGATTAGCCTGTGCACTGTTTGCATAGAGCATAGATTAGCCTGTGCACTGTTTGCATAGAGCATAGATTAGCCTGTGCACTGTTTGCATAGAGCATAGATTAGCCTGTGCACTGTTTGCATAGAGCATAGATTAGCCTGTGCACTGTTTGCATAGAGCATAGATTAGCCTGTGCACTGTTTGCATAGAGCATAGATTAGCCTGTGCACTGTTTGCATAGAGCATAGATTAGCCTGTGCACTGTTTGCATAGAGCATAGATTAGCCTGTGCACTGTTTGCATAGAGCATAGATTAGCCTGTGCACTGTTTGCATAGAGCATAGATTAGCCTGTGCACTGTTTGCATAGAGCATAGATTAGCCTGTGCACTGTTTGCATAGAGCATAGATTAGCCTGTGCACTGTTTGCATAGAGCATAGATTAGCCTGTGCACTGTTTGCATAGAGCATAGATTAGCCTGTGCACTGTTTGCATAGAGCATAGATTAGCCTGTGCACTGTTTGCATAGAGCATAGATTAGCCTGTGCACTGTTTGCATAGAGCATAGATTAGCCTGTGCACTGTTTGCATAGAGCATAGATTAGCCTGTGCACTGTTTGCATAGAGCATAGATTAGCCTGTGCACTGTTTGCATAGAGCATAGATTAGCCTGTGCACTGTTTGCATAGAGCATAGATTAGCCTGTGCACTGTTTGCATAGAGCATAGATTAGCCTGTGCACTGTTTGCATAGAGCATAGATTAGCCTGTGCAGTCTGCTCTTTGTTATCTAAGACGATAGTTTTTTCCTAAATTGGATTTGTGTTAACAAGAGACTTCCTTTGAAGGAAACATATCATTAAAGCAGAAAATGTCATCCTTGATTAGCCTGTATGGCATCCATTAAGCCTTGTTTCCAAGACCGCAGTTCATTTCTTATAGATGGACATAATCAGCCTTAAAATATATGCATTCCAGGCGTAACCCCACTTTTCACAACCACCCAACTCTTGGCTTTTCAAGCAAATGACAATTTTTTTATGTGAAATCTGTATTCATTAGATATTAGCTTAATCTGATGTTTTTGTACCAAAATGTCTTAACAAACAAATCCTAATACTTATAAACATTTTGGACCTCTCCTTCAACATAATCCTCTCCGTCAACATAATTGTGCTTAGTATCCATAGGCAAAATTTCTTACTTAAAGAACTCTTCTGTGGTACCTGTTTAGTAAAATAAAAGTGTTGATGCTTGCAATATTTGATATAAAATCCAGCCAGTTGATTTGATATTAATACTGCACGCCTGTTTCTACAAGTAATTCCATTTTTCTTTTAACACAATTTAAGAATTTTGAAAAGGAAAATTGTATTCACCCACTGTCTTTTACCAACATTGACATGCCACTGCTCAGTTTTAATCCCGTCATGCCAATAAAGCCATTTGGAGGATCAAAAGTCAGTGACAACTTTTTTTTTTAAATTGGAACCCTTGGCACCAACATGAAACAATATATTTTCTGAAATACTTAATATTAATGCATTATATGAGCCGCGTTCTGAGAAAACTGGGCTTAATGCATGTGTGTTAAATGTCATCCCAGATTAGCCTGTGCAATTCGCACAGGCTTATCAGGGACGACTCTTTCCGCTTTAATGGTATTTTTAAGTTCAAGGAAGTCCCTCCTTACCGAAAATCCAGTTTAGGCAGAAAGTGTCATCCCTGATTAGCCTGTGTGAACTGTACAGGCTAATCTTGGATGATTCTTTACGCACTTGCATTAATCCCAGTTTTCTGAGAACAAGAGTCTTTTCACAATTCTGTGTTCGTTCTAGACTTCCAACAAGTTCAGTTTGACCTACGAGTCCAGCATGACTCGACTGTTCCGTGAGGGACGCACAGAGACCGTCCGCCCATGCACCATAGAGTCCTGTGCCTTCGTACGCGCCATGGAGGACCCAAGTGTGCCGGTAAAGTCTAGATTGAAATGCCCTTGTACTTTGTTATTTGCCATGACCAGATTCAAACAGATTTTTGCAATAAGCTATAATCATACACAACAATGCATTAGTATCAATTGATGTCTGTGATTATGTTGACCATATCCTCTGGCTTGTACATGCATTTCATAAACATTAATGTTGTGTTAGTACAATTGATAAACAAGACACATTTGAAGGTGTTTTAAAAGTGCTTTTGATGGTGAAACCCAGTTTTTCTTTGTAGTTTATGGAATAAAAACAGTAAGCATCCTCTTGGAAAAGTATATATAACCTGATTAAAAAGCTAACAGATCAAACTCAGTTGTATAAAATTCTAATAATTTTCAAATTGTATAACCAAAAAATACTCTATAAAAACAGAAACAGTAAGTGTTTACAAATGTGGTAAAGTTTTTGTGTATCACCTAGAATAATAATTTGCAAATTATTGAGACCTTGACGTGATTGAGAAGTAGTCTGTGAAAGTTTGGTTGTATGCATGTGCGTAAAGTGTTATCCCAGATTAGTCTTTGCAGTCTGCATAAGCTAATCAGAAACAATCCTTTCTGCTTGAATGGAATTATTTGTTAAACCGAAGTGTCTTCTTAACAAAAATCGTGTCTAGACTGAAATTGTGGACTGCACAGGGTAATCTGGGGCGCCTCTTTACGCACATTCATTTCTGTTCGGCAGCGTGCGGAAGTCTTGAAGCAATTCAAGGCAGCCACCGAGCGTCACCAGCAAGGTTACCGTGATGCCATGACGGGTAACGGTATAGACAGGCACCTGTTCTGTCTGTACGTGGTGTCCAAGTACCTGGAGATAGAGGACCCGTTCCTGTCAGAGGTGCTCAGTGAACCCTGGAGGCTCTCCACCAGCCAGGTAATTCTTCAATAGCGTAAAATATGAGCTGTCCTCTGTGGAAAAGGGTTAAAATGCATGTGCGTAAAGTGTTGTCCCAGATTAGCCTGTGCAGTCCGCACAGGCTAATCAGGGACAACACTTTCCGCTTTTATGATATTTTCTGTTTCAAGAAAGTCTCTTCTAAGCAACAATCCAGTTTCGGCAGAAAGTGTCGTCCCTGATAAGCCTGTGCGAAGTGCACGGCTAATCTGGGACGACACTTTATGCACATGCATTAAACCCCCTTTTCACAGAGCACGACCCTTATATATTAGCCTTACTTTCGGAGAAGGGGGCTTAATACATGGAGTAAAATTTCGTCAGAAATGTTTATCTTCAGTGCATATTGTCAAGGCTTTGGCTGTTGAGTTATTTTTAAAAAGTTATTGCCCTTAGTTTTAAATTAATGTACATATAAAAGAATCCGTGCTCAACTCCACGTTTATTTGGCAAGACATTTGTGTTCATTTTTGTACACAATCATTATCATTTCAAAGTGCTACATCTTATATTGTCAAGGTTGCCAGGGTTTTTTTTTACTAAGAAAGTGACGCCGATATTCGGCGTCTTCCCCTACCAGAATTTTTCCCCAAAAATACAATTTTCCCTCCAAAAATATAATTTTTCACCAAAATATAATATTTTACCCTCAAAGAAATATTTTTTGTATGCCCCCCTTCGAAGAAGAGGGGGTATATTGCTTTGCTCATGTCGGTCTGTCGGTAATTCTGTCGGTCGGTCCGTCCACCAGGTGGTTGTCAGATGATAACTCAAGAACGCTTGGGCCTAGGATCATGAAACTTCATAGGTACATTGATCATGACTCGCAGATGACCCCTATTGATTTTGAGGTCACTAGGTCAAAGGTCAAGGTCACGGTGACCAGAAATAGTAAAATGGTTTTTGAATGATAACTCAAGAATGCATACGCCTAGGATCATGAAACTTCATGGTTAGATTGATCATGACTTGCAGATGACCCCAATTGATTTTGAGGTCACTAGGTCAAAGGTCAAGGTCACGGTGACCCGAAATAGTAAAATGGTTTCCGGATGATATCTCAAGAACGCATACGCCTAGGATCATGAAACTTAATGGGTAGATTGATCATGACTCGCAGATGACCCCTATTGATTTTGAGGTCACTAGGTCAAAGGTCAAGGTCACGGTGACCCGAAATAGTAAAATGGTTTTTTGATGATAACTCAAGAACGCATACGCCTAGGATCATGAAACTTCATAGGTAGATTGATCATGACTTGCAGATGACCCCTATTGATTTTGAGGTTACAAGGTCAAAGGTCAAGGTCACGGTGACCCGAAATAGTAAAATGATTTTCGGATGATAACTCAAGAATGCTTTTGCCTAGGATCATGACACTTCATAGGTACATTGATCGTGACCGCAGATGACCCCTATTGATATTCAGGTCACTAGGTCAAAGGTCAAGGTCACAGTGAAAAATAGTATTCACACAATGGCTGCCACTACAACGGACAGCCCATATGGGGGGCATGCATGTTTTACAAACAGCCCTTGTTTCTTTTGTGAAGTCGACACTTATCCAATTTGTACCATGTACAACGATCTCGTTTCTCTCTCCCGACGAACACTCAAATCTGGGAATACCAGTGATTCTAAATATAGCTCTTAAATTATGTCATGGAAACCGGGCAACTAATCGTATTTATCATGTGACTATTTTACTGGATTCTGTTCTTGCGCGAGAAGGGTGTTTCGTCAAATAATTACCGGAAACCAGTCGAATTTTCATCCGGGTTATGTGAAAGCCAAGATATAAACGTTAAAACAGAAAAAAAGTCTCACAATTGGCGTTCATACACAAACAGAATAAAACGTTCGGACTGGGAAAATATTAATTGCGTCAACGCATTTTTTAACAATGAATCATCAAAAACCGTTGAAACCCAGCAGGATTCGGAGGTACATGCAATCAACATCGAACATTGTGAAAGTGAAGGTACACAATCGGCAGCTGCCGCACCTTTCCCTTCCAATACTGTAGCAGATCTACATCATCTACCCATTCATCATGAAATTGAAATCACAATATTTACATGGTCCCCCGGCCCCAGTTGAAAACATTTCCCATTATTAGATCTAGCCCTGCAACTTTATTTAGGACTTTGACTTTAATATCGTACTTGTTCATGTGTTTAAGAACAAAAAGGTCAAAGACATGCCTCTTTTTCTAAAAAAAACCCTGAAGTCTGTAGGTGAGTTATAGACATTGAAATGAACAGGGTTTTTTTTCCCCCAAATATGTCTCTTTCGCGCTCTATTTTCCCCTTTTACCCAGCGTCCAGTGTCTTCCCCTTTTTCTAAAAAAAAACCCTGGTTGCCCTATTGAGTTATTTTTATGCCCCTGGTAGGGTGGCATATAAAAAATGAACTGTCCGTCAGTCAGTATGTCATGTGTGTATGTCAGTCTGTCTGTCCGTCCGAAAAAAACACTTTAACATTGGCCATAACTTTTGCATTATTGAAGATAGAAACTTGATAATTGGCATTCATGTGTATCTCATGAAGCTGCACATTTTGAGTGGTGGAAGTTCGAGGTCAAGGTCATCCTTCAAGGTCAAAGGTCAACAAAAAAAATCAAAGCGGCGTTCTCACGAAACAAAAAATCAAAGCGGCGCAATAGGGGGCATTGTGTTTCTGAGGAACACATCTCTTGTTATTGCCCTTTGCTTAAATAACAGATATGTTTTGTGCATATCTCCTCCATTGTGCATGTGTTTTTAGCCAAACTTTTACTTACAGAATAATTATCTGCAAGGGCTGCTCTTCATTTTTTCAAGGTTTCATGATTGCGCTATTTTTAAAGGTTTGCGTCAAACTTTAACATTGTCCATAGTTTTGGCCACAGTTTTTGCAATATTGAAGATAGCATATTGATATTTTGCATGCATGTGTATCTCATGGAGCTGCACATTTTAAGTGGTGAAAGGTCAAGGTCATTCTTCAAGGTCAAATGTCAATTTTTGCAATATTAAAGACAGCAACTTGATATTTGGCATGCATGTGTATCTCATGGAGCTTCACATTTTCAGTGGTGAAATGTCAAGGTCAATGTCATCCTTAAATGTCAAAGGTCAAGGTCTTAGGTCAAATATAATAGGGGACATAGTGTTTCATAAACACACGTCAAACTTTAACATTAGCCATAACTTTTGCAATATTGAAGATAGAAACTTGATATTTAGCATGCATGTGTATCTCATGGAGCTGCACATTTTGAGTTGTGATAGGTCAAGGTCATCCTTTAAGGTCAAAGTTCAAATATTTGATGGGGGGGCATAGTGTTTCCAGTCTCAGCCCAACATGGCCACCCCGATGGCCATGACCTGTAAAATTGTGTAAGGGACGGCCTGTCGGTCAAATTTACAGGACAGATTGTCCATTAAAAAAAATTAAAACGAAATCTTTGGTTTGTATAGGTTTATTAATTAACGGCTCTGAAAGTTTTCTGAGGTGCAATAATAGCGATAGCGTGTTTATACACGTGCTTTTCCGTACCAACGCTCTTTCTGCTGACAAAATTTTCCAATGGCACCTTATTGGTCCCTTTTTTATGCATCTTACCAATGCATGTCAGGACGGTCCAAATCCATGACGGCCTAGCCGCTAAACAAGATAATCATAAATCTAATTATTACAATTTAAATGAAACATATATCAATTTGTGTGGTTGTAATAGCAATAGTAATGTATAATAACAGGGTTCGCACAGACCTTGAAAAGTGCTTGAATTTCAATGTTCTCCTTGAAAAGTGCTTATAAAGGCTGTGTAGTGCTTAAAAAGTGCTTATTTGCATATATAAACTTAAAAATGCTTGAAAAGTGCTTATTTTGGGCTTCAAAAGTGCTTGAAAAAAGTACCAAGGGTAAAAATATATAATTTCATATCTTTTCCATGAGTCGGAAGTCGTTTTTTTTCTCACAATTTTAAATGACAGTTCTGATCTGTTTGTACTGGATCGGTACGGGATGGTATGGGTTTTAGAACATAAGGGAGACAACTACTAATAATCTTCCGCCAATCGGTCTACTTCGTGTTTTTGTACGCATTATGCCATTTATGATACAGTGCTGACAAGTTGAAATATGCCAGCAAATAAGTTCATTTTTCAGAAAGGGTGGCTTTTGAAGTACCCTTGGGTTGTTGACAACGCCTATTCAAAAGTCAAAGCATCTTCTAAAGTATGCAGTACAGATATAGAGATCGCTAGTATGGGGGAATCGGCGTTGAAAAGCCACATAAGAGTGCATTTAGAACATTTAGAATACATATTCAATACAAATAACAGGTTTTGTTTTGGTATGTGTTATGCCTTTGGTCAAATACTATATCATAATGAAACATCTTACTTTTGATTAAACAGTGTTACTGTAGCAGGGTAGTGCAGAATGTTGTAAGTCACATAGAATGTCAAGCAAGAAGATACCTATTTAACGAAAATGTTGTCAGTATTGGACACAGAATAATATACAGTTTTCAGTAGGTCGGACTAAAAAAGTGCTTGAATTTGTATTTTTTCCCTTGAAAAGTGCATAAAAAGTGCTTGAATTTCATTATAGAAAATCTGTATAAACCATGAATAATGATTAGTGTCATTCAAACCGTTATTATCTTGGCTGTCAATGCCCATGCGTGAAAAAAGGCTGGTCCTCATTTAACGAGGCTGTCGTCGGTTTAAGCCGTAATGACCAGACTCGTATCTGACATTCACGCTAAGCGTAGCTTAGGTAAACAAGTATCAGCTTTGGAAAATGTTCTTAAGATATTACAAATGAGCGATTCCCGTTTATATTTACTGATAACATGCGTTCAACATTGAAAAAAATATGTTTTAACTAATCAAGACTAGTACCATGTATGTCGTGTATTATTATTTAATGTCAGATACAAATGTGTGACCTTGAAATTAATAGCTATTTAATCATTTATCATTTTTTAACATAAACACCTTGTTCCCAGAAATGACACCAAGCTATTTTACTATTATATTCTGTCGCCAGTATGTCCTGTAAAAAAAGAGTAGGTCCTGTATTTTTATGCCCCCCTTTGAAGAAGAGGGGTTATATTGCTTTGCACATGTCGGTCCGTCTGTCGATCCGTCCACCAGGTGGTTTCCGGATGATAACTCAAGAACACTAAGCCTAGGATCATGAAACTTCATAGGTACATTGATCATGACTCGCAGATGACCCCTATTGATTTTGAGGTCACTAGGTCAAAGGTCACGGTAATCGAAATAGTAAAATGGTTTCCGGATGATAACTCAAGAACGCATACGCCTAGGATCATTAAACTTAATAGGTAGATTGTTCATGGCTTGCAGATGATCCCTATTGATTTTCAGGTCACTAGGTCAAAGGTCAAGGTCACGGTGACCCTAAATAGTAAAATGGTTTCCGGATGATAACTCAAGAACGCATACACCTAGGATCATGAAACTTCAACCTTAGATAGATCATGACTCGCAGATGACCCCTATCGATTTTGAGGTCACTAGGTCAAAGGTCAAGGTCACGGTGACCCGAAATAGTAAAATGGTTTTCCGATGATAACTCAAGAATGCATACGCCTAGGATCATGAAACTTCATAGGTAGATTGATCATGACTCGCAGATGACCCCTATTGATTTTGAAGTCACAAGGTCATAGGTCAAGGTCACAGTGACCCGAAATAGTAAAATGATTTTCGGATGATAACTCAAGAACGCAAACGCCTAGGATCATGAAACTTCATAGGTAGATTGATCATGACTCGCAGATGACCCCTATTGATTTTGAGGTCACAAGGTCAAAGGTCAAGGTCACAGTGACCCTAAATAGTAAAATGGTTTCCGGATGATAACTCAAGAACGCATACGCCTAGGATCATGAAACTTCATCGTTAGGTAAAGCATGACTTGCAGATAACCCATATTGATTTTGAGGTCACTAGGTCAAAGGTCAAGGTCACGGTGACCTGAAATAGTGAAATGGTTTTCGGATGATAACTCAAGAACGCAAATGCCTAGGATTATGAAACTTCATAGGTACATTGATCATTACTCGCAGATGACCCCTATTGATTTTCATGTCACTAGGTCAAAGGTCAAGGTCACAGTGACAAAAAACGTATTCACACAATGGCTGCCACTACAACGGACAGCCCATATGGGGGGCATGCATGTTTTACAAACAGCCCTTGTTTCAGATTTAACAGGACCTACTGTCCTGTAAAAATTTGCCTAGTTTGGATTTGACTGTGTTTCACAAACACATCTTGTTCTTTATAATTCAATTACAAATTCTCACTCTCCCCTTTTATGCAACTATGCAATCATGGAGACGTACATGTATGTTGGGAAGTTATTAGTTACTAGCATAGATATGTGCATGTAGAGTCTTAGCACCTGTAAACAAGTTTACCCAGGAAAAGTGAATGTAGGTTTATTGACCACTATTCATTGAAATACTGTGGGAAACAAGAAAAAAAACACATTAAAACAAACCTTTCTGACAACTGCACGTATTCAATGCAACTAAAAAGCTGTCATATTGGCCAAAAATACCAAACAAAGACACAAGCCACACCTGTTCTGCTTCCAGACGCCTCACAGCCAGACAGACAAGCTGGAACTGACCAAGTACCCCAACCGTATCTCGGGCGGTGGAGGGTTTGGTCCCGTGGCAGATGATGGCTACGGTGTGTCCTACATCATTGCTGGAGAGGACGTGCTGTTCTTCCACATCTCATGCAAGAAGTCCTGTCCTACCACAGTATGTAGCGCTGTCTTGGCCTGTCTGAACATGTATTTAGCCTCGTTCTGAACAAAAACTGGCAAAAATGCCTTAAGTGTTGCCCCAGATTAGCCTGTGCAGTCTGCACATACAGGCTTATCAGGGACAAGACTTTCCGCTTTTATGTTGTTGTTTTCTTTTAAAGGATTGAGAAGGAGAAATTGGTGTTGTATTTTGCTAACAAATACATGAAAATTAAGGGAAAATGTTTTCAATATTTTTTCACTTGGGTTCAACTTATAGAGCTTGTTATAGACATGAACTAAATGACTTTAATTAGAAATTGATCTGTACCTGTCTAGCTGCAGTTTCATTAAACCAATTTGCAGGTGCTGCTTTATTTGAACCTCAGAGAATTGGGCTTAATGCATGTGCGTACATTGTTTCCCAGATTAGCCTGTGAAGTCAGCACAGGCTAATCTGGGATGACACATTATTCCTAAACTGGATTTTCGCTAGGTGGAGACCACGTTTAAACCAAAAATTCCATGAAACCAGAGAGTGTCCCTGATTGGCCTGTGCACTGCACACACTTATCGGGGATGAAACTTTGCACACATGCATAAAACCCAGTTTCCCATACTTAGGCACATTTTATCATAGTCTTAAAATTAGTTTTGCTTAAAGGCATACATGTATTTGTATGACAAGATTGCATGCGGTATACTTGCAGAGCTCTGAGAAGTTTGCCAATGCGATATGCAAGGCCCTCGCCGATATAAAGGACCTCTGCCTCAAAAAATGATGACAAACCGGGTTTATAGGCTAACAAGGACTAGAGATCTACTTCATTTTGTGAAATGTGTACTCCAGACTTTTTGTTTTGTTTTATATTTGTTGTATTCTATGTGAGCTTTTAGTGTGTGTGTCAGTTTGTTTTATCACTGTTAAACTCATCTTATCGTTTGCTACCTTTTAAAGATGTTTTTTCACTGGCTAGTTGTAAAATTGGTGAAGACTGAGTGCTGTTACATTTATCATAGTAAGTAGTTTAATTTGACCATTTAATTTAATTCAAACAGAACTATTTGAGTCACACACCCACTGTGAATGGTTGTTGCTGAATGAGTGTTAACCAAATATATTTTGTCTTAGATTTGCATTCGTTTTTTATGATGTTCATTTTTATTTTGCGTGTGTACTTTTTTCATATAATTTCATTTTGTTTTACACTTACCGAAGATATTTCATCTCTACATGTTCAACAATGTATTTCCAATATCACTAATCCAATTTTGAAATGTTAAGTTTCAGTTGTGTCTGTGTCAGTATGCCATGTCCCACTTTCTGTGATGAGATACTAAGCAATTCATTTTTTTTTTCATTTCTGTTGTCAAAATACAGACATTCTGTTCTTTTTTCAATGAAAGTATAATCTGTTTATCTGTCTTCTGCAGACTGTTTTATTTCATGAGTTAATGTGTCTATCTAATGTGTGGAAGTTGTTTTATTATTGTAGGTGTTTTAGATTCAGTAAAATGTTTTTATTTTGTTTGAGTACAAAGTTTAGTATACAATGCATTCACACATTTGAAGATTTTATACATTTTAATTTTTACTGTTACACAGTTTTAATGTTCAAATGGCTGATTCAATCTGATTGTTTAACATGATGTTTGTATCAAATCATTTGCTTATCATCTGTTTTAGGTTACCGTATAATCACATTCAATAAACGTGTTGACACCATCAAGTGTTTGTATATGTTGAGTTGAGCCTCGTTCTGGTAAACAGGGCTTTTGTTAATTGTGAAAAAACAACAATGTTACCACAGTGATTTTTATGTCCCCCTCTATAGTAGTGGGGGACATATTGTTTTTGCCCTGTCTGTTGGTTGGTCTGTTGGTTGGTCTGTTTGCACCAACTTTAACATTTTGCAATAACTTTTGCTATAATGAATATAGCAACTTGATATTTGGCATGCATGTGTATCTCATGGAGCTGCACATTTTAAGTGGCGAAAGGTCAAGGTCATCCTTCAAGGTCAGAGGTCAAATATATGTGGCCAAAATCGCTCATTTTATGAATACTTTTGCAATATTGAAGATAGCAACTTGATATTTGGCATGCATGTGTATCTTATGGAGCTGCACATTTTGAGTGGTGAAAGGTCAAGGTCAGAGGTCAAATATACGTGGCCCAAATCACTTATTTTATGAATACTTTTGCAATATTGAAGATAGCAACTTGATATTTGGCATGCATGTGCATCTCATGGAGCTGCACATTTTTAGTGGTGAAAGGTCAAGGTCATCCTTCAAGGTCAGAGGTCAAATATATGTGGCCGAAATCGCTTATTTTTTTAATACTTTTGCAATATTGATGATAGCAACTTGATATTTGGCATGCATGTGTATCTCATGGAGCTGCACATTTTGAGTGGTGAAAGGTCAAGGTCATCCTTCACAAGGTCAAGGTCATCCTTCAAGGTCAAACGTCATATAGGGGGACATTGTGTTTCACAAACGCATCTTGTTTTATGTCGGAACTTAATGCCTCTTACTGGCTCCTTCCCAATGCAATGGCAAAAAGTAAATTTTTTTCCCCAAATAGCCGACTAACATTCCCCCCCCCCCCTCCTGAAAAAAATGCAGAACTTTTCCAAACTATTTAACATTTGGTTTATTTAGTTTTTAATGCAGATATATAATTATGTAACACTTTACAGCATAAATGCAGTTAAACATTCACTTCTAAACAATTCGAATACTGTTATTTATAATCATTTAAATAACGTTTCATTTGCATGGTTTATCCCGCTTTATATCCCAAGCCAAAAGGCATAGGCTGTTAAATGAAGCCAAAATAAATAACCGACAATGTTAGTTGCAACGTTACCAAGACATCAGTGATTCTTTGTCACTGTACAATGATGGTCAGCAGTTTTGGACCTTGACATAATGATGAATAAAAGTAACAGATTCAAAGCCGTCATTTGATTCAGATTTTTCTATTACTGTCCTATATTTTTGCAAGCAATATTTAAGTTTAAAAATCGTTTTTAATGTTTCTGTATTTCTATATTGTCTGAACTTAATCCGTGAACAGGGTAGCAGAAACCTGTGTGTTCATTTTTTTTATAGGACGTTTTGGGGATTCCGATAATGACGTCACGTTTGCGCATGCTCAAATTTTGGCCGTCAAAACTGCGGCCAATTTGCTATTGTTTGCATCTGATGAACCGCATCGTGATAAGGTTACTACTTGATACATATTCGCGAACCTTTTTTAGAACAACAAAATACTCAGAAATTGAAATTCTTTCAGAATAAATTAAATTGAATGAACAAACACAAATAAGAACGAATATAAACAACAATTGATTGATTTCATGTAATCAACATATAGAAACTGATTTGAACCTATGTCTGTATAAACTTACCTTGTTACAGATTAACTAAAGCCTCTTGATAAATGTTGTTGTTTTATTTAATTGTTCACATCAATTGTGTCACTCTTTGTTTCAGCATTTTAACCCAGTGTTTAATTAACCCCTTTGTTTATCACAAACCGATTATGTCGTTTTTTTCGGATACTGTCCAGACAATTACTAAGAAAACGGTGTTATAAGCCCTGGCACCTATACCCTGAATAAACCACATGTGTTTGGTCATTAAACACACTTTATGATACCCTTATGTCATCTATTGGCATATTGAGAAGTCATTTAAGCCAAATACTTAACAGTTGTTATAATAACAAATTTGAACATATTAAACAAATATATATAGATTTGTCATAAATAGATTAATAGGAACTATAAAGTGTGTGTGTATATATATATATATATATATATATATATATATATATATATATATATATATATATATATATATATATATTAGCCAGTTTAAGAATAACAATAAAGTGTTTTATAACTATAAATTTAAAATATTGTCAGGGGTGTAGCTAGCATTTTTTTAGCTGTAGGCCTGGTTATGAAGCATCAAAACGGGGGGGGGGGGTCCCCCTGAAAACTTTTAAATCCTTTAACGCCTGTGTTGAGATTTAAAGCATATCTAGACAAATAATAAGATAAGAAAATATAAGACGTTGGCCTGTTTTTCTTTGCTATATTACTGTTTTATCTCGATGTCAGAGAACTAAATTTTACTGTATTATCGTTGTACCAGAGAACTTACTTTTAAAACTATATGGAACAGAGCAGGGGCGTTCCTGAGGCTATTTCAGCTATACGCACGATCGAGCAGCGAAGCTGCGAGTGGGGGTAGGTGCGGGAGGGGGTCTCCCCCTCCTGCTGGGGTGGTTTGGGGGTCTCCCCCAAGAAAATTTGGGAAAATTAATTGCATATGGTGCGTTTTGGTGTTGTCTTTCAGCCACGTTGGCAATTTTATTCATCAATTTCTTGCTTGAAAAAGACCAATAAAAGGAAATATTTTATAAAAAATTGTCAACTGCAAATATACTTTTGACCATAATTTATTTGCTAAGTTTTAAGTGTCAATGCTTAAAAGTCAAGAAGCCTTCTTGCGATGGAAAATGGATCCGTAGTTACATAGGTGTGTGAGGGTGTTCAGCTCGATTGCTGACGGGAGTATCAGGTCCTCCGCTAAAAAAATTTCGAAATTTCTTTGCAAAAGGTGTAATTTGGTGTTGCATTTTAGACACATTTTGGTAATGTTTATCCTCGAGTTTTAGCTTGAAAACACTGAGAAAAATAATTATTTTCAATAAACATTGCCAACTGCAAATATACTTTTGACCATAATCTAAGTTTGAGTGCCAAGGCTTTATGTCAGGAAGCCTATGACTGCGAGTGAATGGGTATGTCAATGTGAGGAAATGTTTTACTCTTGCTTCTTCCCCCATTAAATGTTGGATTTAATTGCAGAAGGAGCGTTTTGTTGTTATCTTTTAGCGACATTTGGCAATTTTATTCCTCGATTTCTTCCTCTAAAAAAAGTAAAGGATTTAGCATGTTTCCCATGGAAACCTTTTCCATGTCCGTGTATTTGTTGCGACTCTGTAAAAATGTAGTGCTACGCCCACGGCGTGTATATTTGATTAGACGAGTCGTCAAACCTGGTGCGAGGTGGAGCCAAGAACTAAGCCCGTGATTATTTTCTGCTCAAACTGATTTTATTTGGGGTATTTGGTAAACAGAAAATTAAATTCGTTTTTAATTAAATTGTAAAAGAAACACTCTGAATGAAACAACAGCATGCTCGCTGAGTCTTGAGCGAGCATACTAAACTTTTATTTAAATCGTAGATCTATAAAACGACTTACATTAAGTGAAATGTAAAGCTTTTCCCACTTATCTGCCAAAAGAGATAGCTTATGAGTATCATCTAATGAACATCCATTAAAAAATTTCGCGGTCATTAACATCATTCAGAATGTTTCTTAAAAATCCAACGATAATCGATTACAACTTACTGTAGTGAGAAGTGTTGAAAGGTAGACAAGTAGATCTACATGTAGATCTATGTAAACTTGTAACAGCAAGTCACGTGAAAAGAAGTGAGCCAGAATCTATGCACATAGAAAGAAGTAGAGTTAATAATTGGAAGATATGTCTTTTGAACACGACCAGAATCCATTGGCTGAGGATTATGTCAATATGAAATGCACATTTCTAACACCTCCCCTGCCCACCCCCAGGGTCAACATTTTTATGCGTTTTGCGAAATTGAACGATTTTAATTTGTTCATGTTTAAAAAAAGTTGTAGGCTCGGGCCTGCTGTGCCTTAAAGCAGCTACGCCTCTGATTGTGCATATTTACTGCTACACAAAACGTATTTAACGGGTACCTGCAAATGTAAACTCGGCTATAAAGTGTAAAGATCGTGCGTTACTGAAGTGTTCGAAACATCATCATGAAAACGAGCAATCACGTTTGATCATAGTAGCCTTAGGAGGGATATAAAATACTTGCGTAAAATATATATTATATGCATAGATTTATGGTATCATAAAATGCTAGATTTGTATCGTTCAATATCACTAGTGAAGAGTTCAATACACATGTGCATGCAAAGACAGTTCAATTTTCAAAATATGCAGGTGTTTTTTTTCCATTTGAATGCTAAAATTTATTATTATTTTCATTCAATGCAAACGAAACGAAAATTCATGCAATGAAAAAGAAAATTAAAACTACATTGTAATGTATTGCGCTTTATAGCGCTTAGTTTTATAACTGATTCAATGCACCTCTTACAATAAATTTCGATCGCGGATGAAAAATAACACTATCGCATCCACACCACTTAGGCCTATAATTATAATCAAATTATAATATTATATGTTTTATTATTTTTGAATTATAATTTATTTAAGTCTTACTTTAAGAAAGAATATGGGTATTTATAGTTTTGTTTTGTGAAATTGTAAGTATTTAGTCTTCCGACGACCTTTACTCTAATACAATGTAAATGGCCGCAATCGAGAGGTCTGACGGCCAGTCTATTTGTATTAACTCTTGTGACGTCACGCCAAAACCTCCTATAGTTTGTACAGATGGCATTAAATGTAAACAATTCTGACGGCATAATGTTTGCTTTTTTTGTAAGCGACAGTGTTTATTATCTTGGAATGAAAGCTTGATCTTTTAAGTTCAATATGCAACAAAAACATTCCGACCCATCACTTTCAACAATACGATTTTACATATTCTCACTGTTTGTTGTTCAGAATTCATTTACAGGTCCCACGCCCCTTCACGGAGTCATTTTAGATGGACCTGTGTACATATTCTTTTCTGATGTCGTTCTGATATATATATATATATATATATATATATATATATATATATATATATATATATATATATATATATATATATATATATATATATATATATATATATATATTATCAATGGCATTTTGGCACTCAAGAGAGAGAACTGCCGCTCGAAACTTATCTGTTTTCTTCTTCTTCCAATACTGCACTGTAATCCCTAGGTGGAGCATTTTCGAGCAGGGGTGTTTATACAAAGGCGTTGTTCGGAGTGTAAAGAGCATACTCGATAAAAAAAAATTATGAAGGCACTGAAGTTGTTCGCTATTGCATAATTTATGACTCAACTCATTTTACAAAATTTATCGCAAGTTTGAAATAAACACACGCCATTCAAATTTATAAAGAGTGTGTCATAACGCACAGGTCGAGATTTGTGTGCACTTTTTATCATCCTATTTATTTTATAGAGATAACTTAGACAAAATAACAGCAACATGGCCCTTTTTAGACGTCCTGAAAGCATAGAAAGCATGATGAAAATGGTAATGAGAACCGAATATAAAGACAATTTGCAATCACCATCATATTAAATGCATATTGTTGGAATATCGAATACCTATATCACTAAGAATATAATTTCATGATGAAAATTCCCAGTACAAAACTTTTGACTTTTGACACTATATACAAATTCAAAATATACAATAAAATAATTGATGAAAATAAATAAAAAACTAGAAATGGCGCGGCAGCTGCCTACACTTATACCCTCGCCGCAAGCTACCGTGTGTTTAAGTTTCAAGGTTCTAGTGATAACAGTGAAAGAAGAGATAGTGGCCAGGGCGGACGAAAAGGCAATTTTGGGCGGGCCTATGTGGGGTGGGTAATGTGGCTTGGATTTTAATTATGCTGAAATAGCTAGGGATCTTGACCAACAAACTGGCTTTGATTTTAATTAGGCTGAAATAGCTAAGGATCTTGACCACCAAACTGGCTTGGATTTTAATAAGGCTGAATCGCTTGGTGTGTTGACCACAAAATTGGCTTAGATTTTATTTATGATGAAAAATCTTGGTATCTTGACCACCATACTGACTTGGATTTCAATGATGATGAAATAGCTTGGGATCTTGATCACCAAACTTGCACGTATTTTAAAAATGCTGAAATAGTCCGGGGTCTTGACCGCAAAAATGGCTTGGGTTTTAATAATACTGAAAAAGCTTGGGATCTTGACCACCAAACTGGCTTGGATTTATGTTATGCTGAAATAGCTTGGGGTTTAGGCTGCCAATCTTGCTCGGATTTTAATTATGCTGAAATAGCTCAGGGTCTTGACCACCAAACTGGCTTGGATTTGAATTATGCTGAAATAGCTTGGAGTCTTGGTCGCCAATCTGGCTTGGATTTAAATTATCTTTAAATAGCTCGGGGTCTTGACCGCCAATCTGGCTTGGATTTTAATTATGCCGGAATAGCTCGAGGTTTTGACACCTTAAATGGCTCGGGTTTTCATAATGCTCAAATAGCTTGGGATCTTGACCACCAAACTGGCTTGGATTTTAATTAAGCTGAAATAGCTTGGGGTATTGACTGCCAATCTGGCTTGGATTTTAATTAAGCTGAAAAAGCTTGGGGTCTTGACCGCCAATTTGGCTTGGATTTTTATATGTGCTGAAAAAGCTCGGGATCTTGACCACCAAATTGGCTTGGATTTTAACCAATTTGCAATTGCTGGTTTGGATTTGCTGAAATAGCTTTGGATCTTGACCACTTAACTGGCTTGGATTTTAATTATGCTGAAATAATTCAGGGTCTTTACCGCCAATCTGGCTTGGATTTAATTATGCTAAAATAGCTCAGGATCGTGACCACCAAACTGGCTTGAATTTTAATAAGCCTGAAACAGCCTGGGTTCTTGACCACAAAAAAATCTTAGATTTTAATTATGCTGAAATAGCCCGGGGTCTTGACCACCAAAATGGCATGGGTTTTAATAATACTGAAATAGCTTGGGATCTTGACCACAAAAATGGCTTGGATTTAAATTATGCTGAAAAATGCTTGGGGTCTTGGCCGCCAATCTGGCTTGGACATTTATTATGCTGAACTAGCTTAGGGTCTTGACCGCCAATCTGGCTTGGATTTTAATAATAGCGAAATAGCTCGGGGTCTTGACATCCAAAATGCCTTGGGTCTCAATAATGCTAAAATAGATTTGCATCTTGACCACCAAACTGGCTTGGATTTTAAATATGCTGAAATAGCTCTGGGGTGTTGACTGCCAATCTGGCTTGGATTTTAATTATGAATTAGCTCGGGTCTTGACTACCAATCTGGCTTTGATTTTAATTATGCTGAAATAGCTCAAATCTTGACCATGAGAGGTTCAGTATTAATTTGAAGTCAATTGGTGAATAAATAAAGAAGTAATGTTAAAACAACATTTTGGGTGGGCGTGGTATTTGTGGGCGGACGCCCCAGGGTTGGTAATATGGTCATGCATAGTAAGTTGACCAATGCTGGGAAAATCAGTCTTGTGTTCAAAAAATCACATTTTGACTTTTTGGCAATTTTTGATTCTCTAAACATTGTATTTCACAAAAATGATATAGATTTTTTATTTATCACATTCAAATCTAATTTTATGACCTTCCAAAGTGACCAACCCTACATTTTACCGTCACTTAAAGTTATCATTTAATTAAAAAAAACACGAAAACATTCAAAAAACAAGCACATTGTTTTATTAAAACAATAATCTTTCCTTTAGTCAAATACATAATTATAGTGCAATAACTGACAACAGCATTATGGACATTTAAAATGTACCATTTGTGTTGCTATGGTAACCGATCTACAAGTTAATAATCACCACAGCACACAATCACACCTTTTATAAATATATGAATTGTATTTTCAATCAAGTGTTTGTTTAAAGACAAACACAACATTAATTTCACTCTTTTGTAACTAGTTAAACAATAACAATCAATAATTTTTGTGTTCCATGAACAATTTCCTTTTTTATTCAGTTACATGTGTATTTAAGTATAATATAACCTCAAACACAATAGAATGGAAAAAAACAGCATTGAAACGTGTTGGTTAAAAGTACACTTGGATACTAAATGAAATAATCATTATTTATCATTATTTCTGATATAGAAAAATAGACAAAATAAACAATAAAACATAAAAATGTTTGTTTTTGTTACTATGCAAACAATGTAGCAAACAAACAAAAATATAGGATTTTCATTGTAAAACATAAATAAATACAATATTCACACTTATTTTTTTCCAGTTTTTCGGAAAGGCAGTCTGTGTCTATAAGATGAAAACAATTGCATGGTAACATGGAAAAAAGATTTTTGTTTTGTAAATATGAGATATAAAAAACTTGAAAACAGGCTTATGCATTTAGAACAACAAACGTTTGTATTGAACATTTCAAACCCTGTATCAACTGACACATTTAGCACTCGTATACATGGTTTAGCTATCCTAGGAATAGAGGATTGTTTGCACTGTTTGGGAGAAAATATATCACCCAATACCTTGGCCAAAATAAACACTGATACATGATGTATGTAATTGATGTGGCATAATCAGAGAAGATCAGATGCGCATCTGAATGCATCTTCTTTTTTTTTTGGGGGGGGGGGCACAGTCTGTATTTTGTCGCTCACCAGTAGCGCGTTTCGGATCAAGTTTTTGGTTCATCTGTGCGACAGAATTCACGAATGTTTTCAAATAAATACCACTGTCAGATGGTCCAGATCAAGCCCTTTTGCAAACATTTCTTATGGCAGTTTGTCACAGCTCACATTAACATTCACTTTCGAGACCCTCCTGAGAGTGATTCTGACTACTGGTGAGTCCCTATATTCCCTGGACTCCACAACACCGGGGTGATCCGCTGACACATGGAATTGATGAAATTTGGTGACATTCTTTATGGGGTGAAACAATGTCGAAAGGTAATCCTTCCTGTCTTAGAAAACAACAGGATTGGAAGTGTCCCCAACAAGCTGGGGGATGTTGTGGCCCGTCCTTGACAATTACCCCACAGACGCAGCGACATCAGACAACATTTCTGCATTAAAGTTTCTGTATCAAGATTACCATTTAATTAAGAAACAATTGCAAAATATAGTTTTCCTATTATCAAATTATTATTTTGTTGTTGTTGTTGTAATAGAAAATTTACAAAGTTTGAAGGATGATTTTGCATGGGATTTTGTTTGCCATATCAAGAATTTCATACCAATAAAACAGCTAAAACTACTAAAATAAATATTTATTGTCCTGTTACAAGACATAAAGTACATACACACTATTTTTAATTGATTTATGTTTTATTATTTTTATATTTTATTACATTGCAGAACTATACAATTGGATAGACCTATGGAAATGCAAACTAGGTTTATCAAGAAAATCATGCAGGTCACATACACCATACTGTGGTAAGGAATTTACCTCCACTTTGACTTCCAGATGCCAAAGTGCCAATCTGGTGTAAACTTTGTATGTCTTATCAACATAAAGCTTAGTGTGATGATTCTGTGTTCAGCTGAAATGTTAAAAAATAAGTTTTTAAAAAGGTCAGGCTACAATTTAGAATATGTATTTTGTAGTAATTGACTGACTTAAAAATGGTTTGACTCATTTCAATATATTATTCTAAGAGATTTTTCCTTTTGGGATTGATACCAGAGTATTTTTTTTTACATTTTCACTACATATCAACACCGTTTACCATTTTGCAATTGCATTACTGCAAGCAAATATGTTTAACAACAGGTTTAGCTAAATTAATTTCTCAACATTAAAAAAAGCTATCACAAACACAATAACTTAGGTTTGTTATAACCAACAAGAACTCTCCACAGAAGGTACCAGATGACTATGTTGTTTTTATTTTGGCCGCAACAGTTGTCACACTGAAAGTGAGCATGATGTTCGCCAAGACTGTTTGTGTTGAGGTAGTGGTGAACCTGGCTGACCACAGCATTTGCACCTTTACTATGTGACTGGCCTTCGTCTGCGAGGTAAAACACCTGCTTTCCTTTGAAACAGAAGACTAATAAATGTACCGTAATATCTTACTAGAGATACCCAAATAGTTCTTTTTTCCAATTAATTAATAGGTGGTTTGAAACATTTAGATAATGCATGGTTATTGTCTTATCATAAAAGATTGATATTAAACGAGAATGATATCCTCCAGACCGCACACGCACACAAACACGCAAACACACGCACACACAACAATAAAAAGTAAATAATCAATGGGTAGCTGATTACATTAATAGACTGATTCAGTTTGTGGATAGCAATGATATTAAATTAATTCAAATACCAGATCATTCACAGTTGATTTCTATACACCTCACACTTCCTCGGGGTCTTGAAAAATAACTTCCCAACCTGTAGAATATTAAATTATTGGTTATTTATCTACATAACACCTTTTTTATAATAATAATTAGTAATTAAAATTGTGATTAAACATTTCTAAAAAGTCAACCTTAAATTTGCTTTGTTTATCAGCTTCTGCCAAATCAAGTTCAGACTTTTCAATAAACACAGTATCTGGTGTTTTTTTGACAGCTTCTACATCAATATCAATATCAGACTCATCATGGTTTGACTCAAGGTCACTTTTATAATCACCTAATACACCAAACAAATCTTGAGTAGCGGGGTGAGAAGTTTCAAAATAAAGTTAATTTTATAATACATTCGATAAATCATTTAAATTTAAAAACGAAGTGTCCTGGTCTTGTGAAATTTCATATGGAATAGTGTTGGGGTTAATAAATTGAGACGTGATATTTTAAAGTCAAATTTGAATCTACCACCATTTCATGTAAACAATTCAGTTGCTATCGTACAGTTTACGAGTTATGGAGCTTTCGGTAAATGACAAGTTCGGTAAATTGGATTTCTATAGTAAATGCCGTGGAGGTTTCGGTAAATTGGTATAAATAGGGATTATCGCAACTTTAGTCGATGTACATTAATTGAGTTGTTTGACATTAATAATTTATCTGATTAAAATGTAAGGAGTTGATGTTATCAATTTAGAGATGTTTGCAAAGTGTGAATATTAAATATCCAGGCTTGCAAGATATTAAAGGGATCTTTTCACGTTTTGGTAAATTTACAAAATTGAAAATAATTGTTTTAGATTCGCATGTTTTCGTTTTAGTTTTGATATTTGTGAGGAAACAGTAATACTTAACTTTTACCATGGTTTTATAGAGCCATTATATGCATCTTTTTACGATTTAAAAACCTGAAAATTATAAACGCGTTGCAACGCGAAACGATTAAATAATTTGGAGAGTTCTGTTGTTGTTTAATTTTGTGAAACTACAAAGATTGCTTATATAAACTATCAAATACGTGTCTCAAATATACTTGGCAGGATGGCCGAGCGGTCCAATTGGTTTTTACTTCAGGACTCTTGGGGTCATTGGTCCGAGCCCTGCTGCGGGCTACTTTTTAAAATTTTATTCTTGATGTTTTACTGGAGCTTTTTAGATCCAATGTTAACATTTTTCAATATAAAGCATTTAATGACAAACTTCAAAAAATGCCAAAATCTGTAAAAAGGCCCCTTTAATATTCTAATCAAAGGAGGTAATTTATATATTAAAAGTTTATCTTTAGGTCATGATTTTTTTTGTTTTTAAAAATAATCTAAATATGTATGTTTAGATCGAGAACATGCTTTAACAGTGGTGGCCGATTTTTTATGTACACGACCAGTAACTTTCAAACTGTGAAAAAACAAACATTTTCCTTCTTTTCATGTTTACAAAAATTAACTGGTGGTGATATCAAAGGATGTTTATTTGTGGTATAAATAAAATAATTATGTAATTTGGTTATTATAAAATTATCACGGTCATGTTCAAATAAAAAATCAAAGGCAGGATGAAGAGAATGTTTTCACGGGTTTCGAGTAATTAAGGTAATTGTTGTTGCTCAATTGTTAAAGTGTAATATGCAGGTGATTTTTTTACTTTATCATACAATCATGTGGATTGTAACCTAGAAGCTGCACGCGCTTTTTGAAGACGGGGAAAAATATTGAAAATTTTAAGAAAAACTTACAGATTAACAAGTTATATAGTAGTTTATTATAGGCAGTAAGTGGTATGTGACATTGTGCATCAAGGAAAAAGTGGTATTTGTGCATGGTAGTCTGTGTAATTGAAGAAATATAATCAGTTTGCTAGAAGCGGACCATTTGGACGGGAACTTTGTACCTGAGCACCGGGTAATCCGAAAGTGTCATCAGTTTTCGTGGCTCAGATATTGTCGATTATTATCTTCTACACACTGTATCCGTTTTAACTGCTGTCATTATAGTGTTCGATAGCCCATAAGCAACCTGTGTAAACCTGAAGTTGTTTCAGTATGGCATCTTTAGACACTAAAGAGTCACATGAGTATGTCGAGTCGACCATGGGCCCGTCCATCACACAAGTAGCAGAGTTCACACCTGTCAAACAGAACAGGAAGCGAAACCACTCGTCCCCAGTTCATGGATCCGCGAAGAAGGTAAAGGAGGATGTTGCTTGTGAAAGTTCTTCTAGCGATAAAATGAGCTCCCTGTCTGAGCCGGTGTCCAATGAACTTCATCCAGTTAACTCTGATCTCAAGGCCCTATTATCAAAGCTCTCTACTGACATATGTGCCATGAATGTCTCGATAAACAATCGTATTGATCAACTTGAAAGTTCCATAGAGCAAAAGTTGACCCATAAATTTGCACAACTGTTGGACAAGAGAGTTAACATTGAGCTGGGTCGTATTAAGACGAATGTGCAAGAGCAACTTGACTCATTTAAGGAGAAAATTACTGAAGAGTTACAAGAAGTCAGTGAAAAGTGTTCCTCAGTCACGGCTGCAGCTGGCGGACCCAGTGGTGGTCAAGATATCTCAAAGAATTTGGCAATTCGTGGCCTTCCCTATCATGAGGGAGAAAATCTGAACAGTAAAGTGAATTCTATGTTCAAAGACGTAATGAAATGTGATGTGCAAGTATGCAACACACAGAGAAAGACAAGTGCTAACAGTTCCAAGCCGGGTGTTGTTATTGCTACCATGCAGTCACAAGAAGATAGGCAGAAAGTGTTGAAAAACAAGTCAAAGCTGAACGAAAGCAGAACTTATTCTGATGTTTACATCCAGTGCGATCAATCGCGAGAAGAGCGTTTGATGATGAGTAACTTTAGAACCTTAGTTGACGCAATGAATGCCGAGGGGGTGAGTGTTCGAGGGAATCGTGTGGTGCGAAACAGGCCAATGTCGAGTGATGACAGGCAGAACCAAGGAACTAGTCATTCACAGGGTGATGGCTCACAGCGCAACACTGGGTGGAATGGTCCTCGTGGTGCTCCTCGACGCGGTGGGTCTTCTGGGCGTGGTACCAACAGTGATCGTGGATGGCAAAGAGCACAGCAGAACAGAGGAAGACGAGGAGGAAACAATTATTAGTTAAAAACAGGCTTTTGGAATGTTCATGGTTGGAGCAGTTCGAGCTCTAGTGACAATTTTATTTTACGTGAACAATGTATTAAGCATTTGAACCTTGATTTAATTGGGATTGCTGAGTCTCATTTAAAGAACTTTAATAGTATTGATGTTTCTGATTATACATGGTTTGGTAATAATCGTAAAAATATTCATGTGAATGCAAGAACTGGTTCTGGTGGAGTTGGGTTTTTGGTCCGTAACAGTGTTCTAGATGTTTTTGATGTATCTATTTTAAATAACTCCACAGATGGTATATTATGGCTGAAATTTGTACACAAAAATGATAACTTTTGCTTTTTACCATGTGTTTGTTATCTTCCTCCAGAAAACTCTGCTAGGCATGTAGATGCAACTGCCTTTTTTGACACAATACTTGTAAACTTATATGAATATCAAAACCTAGGTCTGCCTTTTATTTGTGGAGACTTTAATAGTCGTTGTGGCGATTTGGAGGACTTCATAGCAGGTGTTGATAATATTATTGAGAGAGATGTGATAGACTTTAAAACAAACAAATATGGAGATCTTTTTATTGATTTTTTAATTAACTGCAATTTTTGCATGTTAAATGGACGTAATACAGTCCATAATGATTACACGTCAATTTCTGTAAAGGGTCAATCAGTTGTAGATTATTGCATAGTACCTTATGAATACTTGTCATTATATAGTCAGTTCTATGTGCATACAGTTGTTGATGTTATGAACAGTATTGAATTGCAGGATAGTATTGCTCCAACATGTGTCCCTGACCACTCTATTCTCACATGGGTTATGGAAATTGAATCCACTGACTTGGAATTTGCTACAGATAAGACTGGGTCAGTACAAAGTACAGATAAATTTGATTGCTCCAGAATTCCTAATGATTTTCTGCTAAACCAAGTTTTGGTAGGTCAGATTAACGACTGTATTTCTAACCTTGAACAGGGTTACAGAACACAATCAGACATAGATCAGGCATTTGGAGATTGGTGTGGTATTGTACGGGATGAAATGTATGATAAACTTCCGTTCAAAACGATTATTCATGATTCCTGTAGAAGAAAGCGCAGGTCTGGTAAGCCATGGTGGAGTAATGAATTAAGTAGTCTATGGTCAGATATGTGCAAAAAAGAGAAGTTATGGTTAAGATGTAACAATAAGCATTTAAAAGTTCAGCTTAAGACTGACTATATAAGGTCTAGGAGGTTTTTTGATAGAGCGGTACAAAAGGCCAAAAGACATTACTGGTTTTCTACACAGTCTAGATTATCTAACTTAGCTTCTGATAATGATGTAGAGTTTTGGAAGACTATTGGAACTTGTGGTGTTGGCCAGGAACGTAAGAAGGGTATTCCTCTTGAAGTTGTGTTAGACAATGGGACAGTTTCTTCAAAATTGGAGGATGTGTTGTTGAGATGGAAGAATGACTTTGCAAATCTTTTGAATCAATCTGTTAATTCAAATGTCGGCCAGCATACAAGTAGTTTTGATAATGTGTACCATGAGGAGTTGGATAGACCTTTTTCAGTTTTTGAGGTGAAAGCAGCTATTGACCGAGCCAAGTTGAATAAAGCGACGGGCATTGACCAAATTCCTAATGAAGTTCTTAAGAATGACATGTCTGTCTCCTTTTTGCATTCTTTATTCTGTGTATGTTATGAAACTGGTATGGTCCCATCAATGTGGGGTAAGAATATCATAAACCCTATCCCTAAGTCGAGCACTGCTGATAAGAGAGATCCTTTACAATATCGTGGTATTAGTTTGGCTTGTACTATGTATAAATTGTATGCAAGTATTTTGAACCATAGGCTGTCAAGCTGGTCAGAACTTAATGATAAAATAGAGGATGAACAGAACGGCTTTCGCAAAAAGCGCAGCACTTTAGATCATATCTCTGCACTGACCAATATTATAGATGTTCGCAAGAAGTTACATAAATCTACGTTTTGTTCATTTATTGATTTTAGACGTGCGTACGACGGTATTGAGCGGAATTTACTCTGGCAGAGGTTGAATAGTATAGGTGTCCCAACAAAAATGTTAGATGCAATCAAATCCTTGTATGCGTCGGTCTCCTCTTGTGTTCGTATAAATAGCCATTATACTGATTGGTTTGCAGTTACCACTGGTTTACGGCAAGGTTGTTCGTTGTCACCGTTGCTGTTTAATCTCTTCCTTAATGACTTATCGGTGCAGATTAAGGCGGTTGGTAAAGGTGTTTTGATTGAAGACGAGCTAGTTTGTATATTGTGCTATGCAGATGACCTTGTGTTGATTGCGGAAAACGAGCAAGATTTGCAATGCATGTTAGATGTATTAAGCCAATGGTGTACCTCGAATAGTATGGTGGTCAATGCAAATAAAAGTAACATTGTGCATTTCAGGCCAAACTCTGTGCCCAGATCTGAATTCAACTTCAAATGTGGTGTTCATGGATTAACTTATGTTGACAAATACTCCTATTTAGGTTTATTACTATCAGAACATTTGGACTTTAGTATTTCTGCCAAATCTGTTGCACAGAGTGCTAGTAGAGCACTTGGCTTACTTATTGCTAGATATAAAAGTATGGGTGGTATGTCATTTGCAGTTTATAGCAAGATGTACAATTCTACAGTGTGGCCAGTTATCTCATATGCATCAGCTATATGGGGCATACGGACATATGCATGTATAAATGCTGTTGAAAATAGGGCCCTACGCTTCTTTATGGGTGTTGGTAAATATACTCCATCAGCTGCATTAGCCGGTGATATGGGATGGCAACCACCTCTAGTTAAACAGTACAAACATGTTTGTAATTTGTGGCATAGATTTGGTAGTATGAATATGAACCGGGTCAATAGGAAGGTTTTTCAGTGGACTGTTAATACTGCTGGAGTTAAGTGTAAGAACTGGGTGTTCAGTGTGAAAATGATGTTTAAAGATTTGAATCTTGAAGAATTCTGTATTTATCCAGCTACTGTGTCTAAACAAACTTTTAGTGACAAGGTTGATAGTGCTATGTTCTGTAAGTTTAAAAGTGATTGGAAAGATACTGTATTACAACCAAATGCAATAAGAGGGAATGGCAGAAACAAGCTAAGAACCTATTGTCAATTCAAGAATGAATATTGTACAGAAGAGTATTGTAAGATGATATTACCATATAGACATCGTTCTGCTTTTGCTAAATTTAGATGTGGGGTAGCCCCAATTATGTTGGAAATTGGGCGTTATGCTAATGTGCCTGTTGAAAATAGATTCTGCCCTAATTGCACAACTTGTGTTGAATCAGAAACTCATGTTATGCTATACTGTCCACTTTATTCTGATATCAGGACCTCTCTTTTTGAAAAATGTCATACCATTACTGATTTTAACTCTATGTCAGATATAGAAAAGATGGTAGTTTTATTCTCCAACAAATTATTGATAAGAGATACTGCCAAAGCCTGCTACAATATTTTAATGACCAGAAATGCTTATTTGTATAGATAGGTTACACATTCTATATGGCATTTTAGTTTTTAGATTTTATCAATTATTTGTAGATAACATAAACAGACTACATTTTTGTACAATAAGGGAATAGGACCTTTGATTGTTGCTTTAAATTATTCCAACATGACACTCTGGAAGTAAATATCCTAACTAATACTTTTAAATTCTACACACAGGTTTCATGAGATTATTTTTATATTGAAACTATCAAAGGTCTCAATATTCCACTTATGCAATATTGTTTTATTGTTTTATAATCCATGTTTTATAATTTTAACATATTTGGTTAACTTTTAACTGATGCATAGTAATTGTGTTCTTGACTACTGTTATGTCTCTTATAAATCCATTATATGATTGGCACTGTAATTGATATGAATACTTTTATTGTTGTATATACTTGTACAGTGATGAGACAGAAATAAAGATAGAAATACAATCATGGCTGAACATCCTTGTATTTTCTGCAATATTGACGTCACTTCTCGTGCGCACGCTATTGCATGTGATGCATCAACGCCCTGGGACCATCCACGGCGGTACACCACATGCTCGACGACGACTATTGAACTATGTGGATGACTGATATTGTTGAAATGTCACATTAAATAACTTTAAATAAACAGACATGTGGAAACTCTGAAATATGACAGTTCAAAAGATGCCTTGTATGAACTACACTGGCTGCCAGTTAAGGCTAGGATAACATTCAAATTACTGAACTTCATGTATAATTGTTCTGTTGGTAACGCGCCAAAATACCTTACAGAACCATTAAAATAAAAAGTACCAGCACGTAACCTACGATCTACCGTCTCGTTTGACGGATGTTATAATGTGAAACGCACAAAGAGAAAAACTTTCATGGACAGGAGTTTCGGAGTTGTTGGTCCGAAACTGTGGAATGACCTTCCATCAAGCATCCGGACTCCCGCATCAATAAACATTTTCAAAAGGAATTTGAAAACATTTCTCTTCCGAGACTTTTACAACCTATTTTAATTTGAATACCTGTGATTTAAAAAAAATAAACGAGACTCAGTTGTGCGGGCTTATTTGTCACTAGGACTCATAGGACCAAGCAATTAAAGAATTGTGCGGGCTTCTTTGCTCGAAAAGGATATTTATTGTACAAGTGACTGGTAACCAAGAATCATTAAGGCTTCTTTGCTCAATGATTGAATTACATTAACCAGCTGTCTTTTAGTCATGCTTAGGCCTTCTAGTTGTGTCTTATAGTCACACTGTAATTTTAACCTTCAAGTTGTGTCTTGTAGTCACACTTGGTCAGTCTATTTGTGACTTGTAGTCGCGATAGTTCAAATAAGGTTAAAACCCAAAAGAAGTGTCCTTAAGTATGACAGGTGACCGGTAGCTGTGGGATCCGAAAGCCAGAGTGCAGAAATATCCTTTTACGTATCCTTTTAGTTAATGAAAAACAGTGTCTTTATGTTTCCAAATATTTGCTCATAAAATCATTATAATTATTGTCTTAACTCTAGTTATATCAATTTATTACATAATATTTTACTTTTACTGTGTTTTAATAGTGTGGCCGGTATTGTTTAATTGCTTAAGTTCCTTACAGCATTCTTATTTATATCACAAATTTAAAGATCATTAATCCTTAATTAATGCTGCATAATATTATCAATACCTCTTATTTTTTATTAATTTTATGTACATATATATGTTTTTGTACAACGCCACTGAATATAATTATATAAATAGGCGTTTCATCAAATTAGCAAGTTTCAAGAAAAATGCTAATGTGTCTTATTTATATTGTATAAATATAAATGTATCTTATTTATATGTGACTACGCCCTTATTTATTTGTTTTGCAATGAAATATTCAAATATGTCCTATATATATATATATATATTGTATCCATATTTTAAATGTGTCTTATTTATAATATATGGTAAATTAAACGGATTACACAGTGTATTCATTCGCGTCTGCTGGCGTTATGTTAGATGTCATTTTTATCAGTTTTTAATTATGTGTAATTTAGTTCGCATCTCTTCGCTTAACTCAACGTTCAATGGCACGCGCACTTAACAAAATTATAAAACATAACGCGTATCATTATATTTCTTTTTATAAATTACGTACATGTATTATATGCTATATTTTTTTTTTCTGCGCTCGGCCGCTGATGGTGTATTGTAATATGTAATATGAAATTCAACATTTGGCTCTTACAAGACGTGGCCTCCACGTGGCAATAGCTGGGCAACATATTCATTATGTTGGCAAATTACCTCATGTATATATATTGAGAATTTGAGTGCTTTTCGGTGGTCTAAAATATTATTGCGCAGTATATTTAAACTGAAATCATTTAAAATAAATCGTGTCTACAATATTTTACAAGAACCTTATTTTTATAGCATTAAACTTAATTGAAGATCTTACATTGACTCCGTCGTAAATCATCATTTATTATTACTATTATGTTATTTAAATAAAAGCGCCAATGATTTAAAAAAAATAGTATTGAGTTATTTAAATCGTAAATTTACCTTCAATAGCGTTACATTTTAAATTCAATCTATATTTTTTTGGTTTGGTACTTAAAATTTCCTAAAAGAATGCGTTTTTAAAAGTTCAGAGGTAGCTCATTCATGCCCCTTTATTCTTTACCGTAGGCATAGCATTAATTACTCAACTCAAAATTAATCCACAGTTTGCAATACATGCCCCTGATGTTATTGTAAGCCAATAATAGGTGTCATTAACACCTCACTGTAGATATACCACCTCTATAAAAACCAATTTACCGAAACCTCCACGGCATTTGCTATATCAATCAAATTTACCGAACTTATCATTTACCGAAACCTCCAGCACCTCAGTTTACTTCCGGGTCAAACTTGCGAGTCGCGAAAATTAATCACAAAGCCAAAATACACATATATCTTTCACTTACCTATTTTAAGCATGTGGAAATATCATTTCCGAACCTTCTTCGATTGAAGACATCCAACAGTACACGATGTCACTTTGATTTACAGCGTTTAATAGCCATTGAAAATGAATGATTTTCAAACTATCTTATGAAAGTGAAACTGTTGTTGAAGATTGGAAAACTGCACATGTGAAGGCATTGTTTAAGAAAGGTGCCAGAGATGAAGCTGGTAACAGACCCATAAGTTTGACTTGTATACCTTGCAATATGATGGAAAAACTTGTTAGAGACTGTATAGTTTCTTACATGAACTAAAATAACATGTTTTCAGATTCTCAATTCGGTTTCCGTTCTGTACGTTCGTGTGCTCTACAACTTTTAGACGTAATGGAAAAATGGACTAAATGGATAGACGAGGGTAATAGCTTTGATTGTATTTATTATGATTTTAGCAATGCATTTGATACAGAACCGCACACCCGATTGATGAAGAAATTAGAGTCTTATGGTATAAATGGCAAAGTTTTGAACGGGGTAAAAGCTTTTCTTACTAACAGGAAACAACACAGTATTGAAAACGTTTGCACTTCCTAAATTAATATATGTATTAACAGTTCACCCAAATCCGCCAAATGATGTTATTAACGATATAAAATCAGCAATATTTAATTTCATATGGGACGGTAAGCCTGATAAAATAAAAAGAACTCAGTTAATTCAATCTGTAGAAAATGGTGGTATCCAATTAACGAACATTGACTCATTCTTGAATGCAATCAAATGCAGCTGGGTTAAAAGATACCTAGATTATACCAATACGAGTAAATGGAAATTATTCTACCAGAAAATCCTAAAAAAATATGGTGACTCCTTACTCTTTGAATGTAACATCAGCAATACTATCTTACATGAAATTGCAAACGAAAACATATTTCTGTCTGATGTTCTATCAGCGTGGAGTGATGTCACTCATAACTTAAAAACCGAAACCAGCAGTAAAACAATTTTATGGAACAATAAAGACATTACTTCAAACAATAAGACGTTTTTCTATAAAGACTGGTTTGAACGAAGCATTAAATATGTCGACCAATTATATGACTACAGAATTAAGGATTTCTACTCTTTTGATAATATATGCTACATATACGGAATACCTTCAAATAATTTTTTGAAGTACTACACACTTATCAAAAGCGTACCCTTACATATTAAATCTGAAATAAATACAAATAATACACCATGTACTCAAACAACATTTGTAGAAAACATACTTGGAAGAAAAAAAAAAATAAAATATTTTACACACTACAAATTAAAAACCCTACAGAAAACTCCAAAATCCAAAATAAATGGCAAGTCCTTTTTGGAGAAAATGAACTTAATTGGAAACACATATTTACCATGCCATATAAAGCAACTATTGAAAGCACACTGAGAAATTTTCATTTTAAATACATCCATAGAATTATAGCTACAAATAAATATATCTTTAAATGCAAATTATCTAACTCAAATCTGTGTGACTTCTGCAGTGAAAACATTGAAACTATAGAACATCTTTTTTGGGAGTGCAAACACATCCGGCCTATTTGGAATCAATTAATATCTTTTCTTGAACAACATCAACTAAACGTTAAACTATCTTTCTTAAATGTAAGTTTCGGAATTAACTCATTGAAATCAATAGACTGTAATAATATTGTTAATTTTATGGTTATATTGATGAAATATTTTATCTTAAACATAAAGTACAAAAAACAAGTACCAAATTTTAATTGTTTTGTCCATAGTCTTAAATTAAAAATCCAGATTGAGAAAGAAATAGCCCTTAGTAATGACACATTACAAATCTTTGAACAAAAATGGAATCGGATTAAATTCTCATAATGTTTTGTCCACTTATATACATTTCACTCTACTGTTAGTTTATTTCTCTAAAATAGTTTTGTTTATTTTTTTATTTTTATTTTTCAATCTGACAAGATCATTGTGAATATACAACAAAACACACAAGTCCAGTATGCTTTCTTCCGACTTTAAACAACTCATCATTTTTCATAACTACTCCTCTGTTGTTCTTTTCTTTTCTCTCTAAATAAATATATATATATATATATATATATATATATATATATATATATATATATATATATTAGCATACCTGTATAACATGTCTGAACTTTATTGCTTTGTACAATCACTATGTTGTAAGATCATATACATGTTTACAATGTATGTATGATATTGAATAAAAAAAAGAAAAAGGAAACAACAAGTTATTGTAAATAAAAGTGAATCTGAATGGTGCAATGTTACCAGCGGCAAACCTCAAGGAAGTGTTTTAGGGCCCGCGCTTTTCCTGGTTTACATAAATGATATTGAGGACTTAATTGAAAGTACCATTAGACTTTTCGCAGACGATACAAAACTATTCAACCTTGCAAAATAACAACAAGATACGGACCAAATTCAAAGAGACAATTACAAATTATGTAAATGGAGTGACACTTGGCTTTTGAAATTTAACACTGAAAAATGTGGAGTAATGCAATTTGGAAAAAATAACCCAAACAAGACATACCTGCTCGGACAAGGATCTGAAAGAAAGGAAATTGCAAGTAAAATGCAAGAAAGGGATTTTGGGATTATATTCAGTCCTGCATTGAAATTTAGAGAACATATAAACCAGTGTATAAATAAAGCGAACAGCAAAATAGGACTAATTAGAAGGACTTTTTTTCACATTACTACAAAACAAATAAGGAAATTATACAAGTCGTTAATCAGACCTCACTTGGAATATTGTAATATAATTTGGTACCCACGATTCAAGAAAGATATAGAAATTGTAGAACGAGTACAAAAACGTGCAAATAAATTTGTTTACTATGTTAGACACTTACCATACATTGAAAGACTTAAAATATTGAAAATACCATCTTTGTCATATCGTCGTTTCCGTGGAGACATGATCGAAGTTTTTAAAATCTTGAATAAAAAAGAAGGCATTGAATTTGACAGATTTTTTTAAATGAACAATACTACGACAAGGGGTCACTGTTTTAAACTCAAGAAGAAATCTTGTAGAAAGGACACCAGAAAATACTTCTTTTCTCAAGAGTGATAGATCCGTGGAATAATCTACCGGAATTCGTTGTTACAGCGCCACCCCTTAATACCTTTAAAAACAGATTGGGCAAATACATGGGAGATAAAATGTACTCAATTATACCGGAGACTACCTGGGTTAACGAACATGAAGGGGCTATTAGAAGCTGATCCAGCTTGCGGCCCTAACCGGATATGTATGTATGTATGTAACACTACGAGACAGGTTGTGCTACATGTGAACTGCTCAAACGAAACTGTGTCATTCAAGGGGAATAATTTGAAATAAATAAAAGGATTACAAACCACCAATTGTGCCATTGTTTATAGGACATACTCATGCTATATTGTGGAAATTTTCAAAGCATGACATAAATTATGAGCCGAGAAATTGTATAGAAAAGACAAAATATCCAGCGCATTTTCGTACAAGATTTTTATATCGCGATTTCCCGACATAAACGTCAGCGTACACAAGACTGATTTTTGCTGACGGCGTCACAGTTGAGATTGACCATATTGTCATAATAGATGTTCAGTATCATTTTGAAGTAAATCGGTGTAGAAATGAAGAAGTAAATGTAAAATAACATAAAATCAAAATTATGTTATAGCTTTTTATATCGCAAGTTTGAAGTGAACACAACCCATTTAAAAATATAAAGAGGGTGTCTTAAAGCACAGGTCGAGATGTGTGTGCACTGTTTGTCCTCATATTTATGTTATAGAGATAACTTAGACAAAATAACAACAATATGTCTCTTTTTTCACAATTGGTTGCGGCACTGGCAACCATCTTCAGAATTGTGTTTCCTTGCTAAAAATAACAAGCCTATTATCATGTACATGTTGTGTTTTGTGTATCTAATACTGTATCTATTTTCTTTAAATTATTGACAACAATTTTGCCAACATGACAGACTTTTAATGCAGCATTAAGCCCCGTTTTCTCTGAAAGCAGCAAATATGTACAGATTTCAATGATAAACTGGCAAATGTCATCGCACAAGCTATTATAAACACTAGAATGGCCTATATCATTGAACAAGCTCTTAAACCTTATACATGCTGTCTGCTACTGTGTAAACAGGCAGTGGTTATCTTTACTAGCTGCAGTTGTCGTCCCTAGCGTAGTTAAAGCATACTGATTTTCAAAACTGCCTCTCTACTTTAGCGTGAGCTAACGCTCACACTAAAAACAGATCTGTCTTGATCTATGGTGTGCCTGCAAACCCCTCTTAAAGGCCTCAAGGCTTACTGCTGTGGTATGCTGCAATGGTAGCTGATTGCATAGTTTAATCGCTGAGAGGAAGAAGAAGTACTTGAGTACATCTGTTTTGCAGAATGGTACAGACATCTGTGTCCATAGCCATGTCCACCAAGAGTCATATGATGGAAGAATCTCACTGGTGGGATGTCGATTAAATCATTGGTTATGCGACAGACCATACTCATTTTTGAGTTTGCACGGCGATGTTTTAGCGTACTCAATCGAAGCTGGCTAATCATATTGCTGGAACTACTGGTTCGTCTGTAGACACCCTTCCCTAAACGGATTGCACGCCTTTGAACTGCCTCAATCTGGGTGATTTTTATCTGCGTGTATGGATTCCAGACAGGACTGGCGTATTCTATGATTGGTCTAACAAGCGTTTTGTATGACTGTGCCTTGATCTCTTGTAGGCTGCTTGCCAGATTTCTCATCAGGAATGCTAGGCTGTCGTTTGCCTTTTTTACAGTGTCCTCAACATGACAGTTCCAGGAAAGGTTGTATGTTAAAGAAACAACGAGGCATTTACCGCTCTTGACTTTGCGCAGATCCTGCCCATGCATTTGGTAGGCATGCTTGATTGGGTTCCTCTTGCGAGTTATTCTTATCACCTCACAGTTGCTTGGGTATCATCCACTTCTTCTCTCATTCCTGTAGTCGGCCAAGATATTCTTGTAGTAGAAGAGAATAAGTCTCTGAGCGTATCTTGCGGTAGACCAGGGAGTCATCAGCAAATAATCGGCTCGAGGAAGACACATTCATGATGAGGTCATTGATATAAAGGAGGAACAACACAGGGCCAAGAAAGGATCCCTGGAGATTTCCTGAAGTGACTGGAGCCGAGGAGAAGGACTACAACCTGCTGTAAGCGTTTAGAGAGAACACTTTGGATCCAGTGCAGTGTGGCTCCTCGGATTCCATAGAAGTTGGCCCTCGCAAGCAGACGTTGATGAGAAACGACGTCGAATGCCTTGCTAAAATCTCAGAATAGTTAAGTGCATTGGTCTCTCAGTCGCATGCCTTAGGAACATATGCCGTCTTGTGTTGCGCGCAACTCAAAAAGTATTGCTGTTAGAGGGCTGAAACTTTACATACATATCAAGCGGCATGTGAATTTGTGTACCTTCCTAAATCAGTGAAGAGTGTTTGGACTTAAAGGAATGTATGGTACCTTTTTGTAAAAAAAATTTGATATGTGTCACAAATAGCCACACATTTTGTTGTTAGGAGGCTGATGTATACTAGTAACTGATTCATTACTATAATTTAAACATGAACACTTTCATATTTTAAATGTGATATTTTTAGAAAATCAATCTTATGGTCTTTTTTATAGCCAAGCACAATTTTTTATTGCCCCCCCCCCCCACTACGGTGAAGGTGGATGCAGTAGCGTGTATGCCCGTACACATGTTCAATGTTGTTATATTGTCAGCCTTCAGAGGCTAGTAGCGGTATTGTTATTTTATTATTTTTAGAAACCTTGTTTAAGACCTATCCTATACATAGATTCTTATGCATTCTCTGTACTTATAAAGTAAACGTGTTTGTTCATCAATTGAGAGTTCTGCAGGTTATACTGAATTTTTACAGACCATTATCTGACAAGCTGCCTTATACTCTTTTATGTATATTTACTTTGCAATGTGTATTAATGTAACTATAAGATTGGTGGTTTCGCCAAACAAAAAACCTATGGACAGATTGATAACAAAAAACCCTAAAGTTGTTCTCTTCCCATTGAGAATTCCGATTGCACGTAGTATTCATTTGCCGTTAAATTTTAGGCAGTTGCTTTTTCTAAACCTACCGTCAAATTAAGTTTACTTCGAACATCTTTCATTGGAGATACAATGCGGCAGGGTTCTAGTTCGCAGCGTAATCAAGCTCCGTGTAATCGGTATCCTACAATAAATAAGTGCAACTCCAGGAAGTGCGTCCGTTGCAAGTTTTTTAAAAATCTCCTCTTTTATTCTTTCATCTGTTAATAACCGCACATTTTCAGTTAACATTAAATCCGATGTCTCATGAAATTCTATGCATGTGGTTTATGTCATTAGTTAAAATGTACCCTGTTGTGGTGCGCAATATGTTGGGCAGACTGGTAGATCACTTAAAACACGTTTTAGGGACCATTTTTTTGAAATTAAAAATAACAATAAATTTTACAACTTCATTAACCAGCACTTTAATAAAACGGGTCATAGCGTTACAATTATTTTAATTCAACCTGTGGAGCAACTTATTTTTAATAATAGTACTTCAAATCAGTGCCAATTAAAAGCAAGGTGCATGTCGGAATTTAAATGGATTAAACGTTTGCAATCAGCTTACCCACTTGGATTAAATGATAATATTCTAAATGTTGGAACTATTTCTAAAAATAAATCGATTAATTCATTTTCTCTGTTAAGTAAACGTCTAAGAAATAAACGCTCACACGGCATTAGGAAAAATGGTAACTTCAGGCGTAAATTTAAACGTCTGCTTTCTTTAAATCACTGCTATACATGTTTACAAAATGGGGGTAAACATAAATTACTAAGTGCAATTTGTCCCTTTCTGTTTCTTCGTTGGCGCATATTGATAAGAAACGTAAACTTATTTTACTTCAATCTGACCCTCTATATGAATGTGCTTGTATTATTGAATCTTTCACTGACTACTTTCTTAAACCATTTATTGAAAATGCTCTCAACAAAACTAGAAATCGTATCAAAATTGAGCTTTGTAACAAAGGTCTTGATTTTATTGACCTTCCAAAAATATTCAATGATAACAATGTACGTCGGTGAGTCCCCCTTATTTCCGCAATACTGAATCACAACTTATTTGCTACAAATATAGTAAACCTGTAAGAAGTATCGTTTTAATTATAATTCTATTTCCACAGATATTAATGTAATAAGAATTTGTCCTACATCATGTTACTGTTAACTTCTAGTTCCAAATATATATATGGTCCAGTTGGACATGTTTTTACTGTGGACCTTACTTTCATTCAAAATAAAAACCTTAGACATTTACTACGCAGAGGCCCTAAGTATAGATTGCTCTTCCTGTTGATTTTGATGACCGCATTAAGAAAAGCGTAACATCCTTACAGGATTATTGTACTAAATGGTGCAGGAAGGAAAATGCTGAAATTACTGCACTCAATGATTGGAAAACAAAAATATTTAGTATGGCCATGAATAAAATGTATTTTTATGATACAAATCATTTGGACTTACCACATTCACCTAAATTGAATAAACAACTTCTCTGTAAATTGCTTGAAGACTTAAAATCTAAATTCGTCATAGTTCCTGCTGATAAGGCTGCTAAAATGTTATAATAATATGACGAGTGTTTTATGTTCAAACTATTTCACTAGAACTTTCACAAACTACATCATATTGTCATTACAATAAGCAACCTAATGAAATTATTGCCGACCATATTGCCGAATGCAAACAAATAAATGTAATAGTCAATATTACTGACACGAATTTGCCATCACTTTACTGGATACCTAAATTACATAAAACGCCATATAAAAGTCGTTTTATCGCTAATTCAGTGTCTTGTACCACCAAACAATTATCAGTGTATCTTACATCTGCATTCAGTGCTATAAGATATCATATAGCTAAATATTGTAATAAAGTTTATGAAAATAGCAATATTAAACTATTTTGGTCAATATAAAACTCTTTAGAATTTATTGATAAAATTGAAAAGAAAAAATATAAGGTGTCACAAGTAAGCACTTATGATTTTTCTACACTATATACAACGCTTCCTCACGCTTTAATAAAATCCAAACTTGTTTCTTTGATTGAAAAAAACATTTGCTAAAGAGAAGTGTTCATATCTAGCTTTAAACACTAAAACAGCTTTTTTTACTATTCAGATATTAGATAATAACATCATTTGGACTGGTCTTGGCTTTTGTGCAGCACTTACTTTTCTTCTGGATAACTTATTTGTTGAATTTAATTGTAAAATATTTAAACAAATTATTGGCGTTCCTATGGGTACATATTATGCGCCACTTATAGCTGATCTTTTTTATATTGTTATGAAAGCGAATTTATGTTAGAATTATCTAAAACTAAACAAGTAGATTTGATTTAATGTTTTAACCTTACTTGTAGGTATATTGATGAAAAACTTAATTGAGATTTTCCATTATTTGAACAATATATTCACAAAATCTACCCTAATGAACTAGTCTTAAATAGATCGTCTCAATCCAATACAGACGCTGCGTATTTAGACTTGCATCTAACTATTAATAATATTATGATTAAAACTAGTTTATACGACAAACGGGACGACTTTAACTTCAAAATTGTGAATTTTCCGTTCCTGGATGGCAACATCCCTAAAAGTCCTTCGTATGGTATTTACATTTCGCAGTTGGTACGTTATGCCAGAGCATGTTCATGTATTAAAGATTTTAATGATCGTAATCTTATATTAACACAGAAATTGCTAAAACAAGGTTTTTTGTATCATAACCTAAGAAGTAAATTCGATAGATTTCACTCAAAGTATAGTGATTTAATTTCAAAATATAATGTTTCTTTAAAATGGCATTTACATCATGGAATTTCCCATCCATCATTTTATGGAGATGTTTTGAAGCGTGTCCGCTAATTAAAGTATGTTAAAGAAAATTTTCATATTAAACTTTTCAATTTAATTTAATCGTTTTTATCAAAAGGATAGGATGCTGATGTACTTAAAAACACGTGCTTGATGTTTTTTGATTCACTATATCTTTCTTCTTTTAAAAGTTGGAATCATTAATGATATTATGGGCATTTTTTACATTTGAGCATAATTGTGTCTTTGTGTCGTTTGCACAATTCTGCATGAAAACTACATTTAGGCTCACATCTTACATCAAATCATTTCTGTCGTCAATTGTCAAAACACCTATATAATGTTTGATTCCAATAATGTCGCTTTAATGGAGTTACCATTTTTATACATTTGATTCTTAATATTTAATCACCTAAAGTTGTTTTATTAGTAGTTCAATTTTGCAGTACCGCCCCATTAATATTTTTATTTTTACTTCACAGTACTGCCCCTGGGTTTTGTTCACGTCATTGTGTCTTCGCTTGTCAATTACGTCATAACTCTTTCTCTGTTCCTGGGTACATTGATTTTTGTGACGTCATACGACCAACTTTCCCAGTTGTTATCTACATGCATAGGTCATTGGGTTTATAATTTTATTTTTATTTGCTTTGTGACAGGCGTTTCTTGTTTGATTTATTTTTTAGCAGTACATAAACAACCAAGCAAATGTAATATGGAACTTTTACACCCACTTTTGCTGCTTCTTCCTGTATTTGTGCAATGATGATCTGAAATATAAACTTTATGATGCTATATTCTTAAATCTTTTTCTATAAAGAAGGAATGTAGGTGACACTTGTTCATGGTTTCATTCAATCGTTCCTCAAAAAGTTGTAACTCTGTTGCTCTGGTATCTTCAATACCATTGAGTAATCAAATGGTTATTAAATTGAATGCGTTTTAAATCCCTTTTATTATTGTTTAATTTGAGTAACAATGCTATGAGGTTAAATTTTATTTACACTTAAATGTATTATGAATATTGCTTGGCCAAGTGTGAGGCTGAACGCTCCAATACCGGTTTAAACCCCCAATGCTTTGCATTGACCGTTCCAAGGCGGTGACCCCAGCTTTATTCTTATTTGTGTTTATGTTGTTTTGTATTGTGCTGTATTGTGCTGTTTTTTACTGTTTGGGCAATCGGTCACTTGCCTAAAATAAAGGACCTACTAATTGTTTATAATAATAATTCAATACTACTCCAGCAGCTGGAGTTTCACTTCTTTACATTTGTATAACACTTATGCGTCTGAAACTCCTCTTAAAAGACTGGATGGAATTCGCTTAAATTTTCACGAATTAATGAAATATGTTTTATAGCTAATTCTAAAGAAAGTAATTTTGGCAAAAATATGGCCCTTTGTCTGTTTTCCATCATAGATAAAATAGTCGCAAAATGTAGTAAACCACAATTTGTATGCCCCCAGTATGGTGGCATATAGCAGTTGAACTGTTTGTCAGTCAGTCAGTCTGTTCGTCCGTCCGACAACTTTAACATTGCCCATAACTTTTGCAATATTGAAGATAGCAGCTTGATATTTGGCATGCATGCGTATCTCATGGAGCTGCACATTTTGAGTGGTGAAAGGTAAATGTCATTCTTAAAGGTCAAAGGTCAAATATATGGCGTGTGTCCGTCCTTCCGAAAACTTTTACATTGCCCATAACTTTTGCGATATTTAAGATAGCAACTTGATACTTGGCATGCATGTGTATTTCATGGAGCTGCACATTTTGAGTGGTGAAATGTCAAGGTCATCCTTCAAGGTCAAAGGTCAAATATACGGCTTCAAAGCGGCGCAGTAGTGGGCATTGTGTTTCTGACAAACACATCTCTTGTCTTTTACTACAGGGTGGTTCTCGCTCAGACTTTTTATTGAATGAACTTCACGTGCAGATGATCAGGAATTTTGGCATAGGCTAGTTTTGAAAAAAATATTTCCCTTTATCAGTTTTTCTTCTATAGAATTCATTAATTTTGTCTGTTTCACTCCTCTTTATTTACTGGTTGGCCCTCGCTCAGAATTGTTCGGTCGAAGGATCTTAACATTTTGATTATCGTAAGAAAACAAGTTTTGGTAGATATAAATCTTTTGTCCTATTTTAACTATGAATTATATAGGCGCAACACTTTTTTTCTTTTCCACTTCTTTTAAACAGCTATGCGCAATTTTTGTTTTCTTTTCAACATCTTTCAAACTTTCACTGTAATGATCGACCTTAAAGGGACCTTCAACCAGATTAACGAAAAAAAGAATAGTTCTAAAATACCGTTTTTTACCATTATTAGTTTATATTGATTAAAATATCACGACTGGTATATTAAATTGCTTGAAAAAAGTTGTAAAGTTTTCATATTTTCATATATTTGGTAATACAATTTGACTGGGTATGCGTAACAGGTAACGCAAGTAGATTGTTCTTCATCGTCACGTGGTCAACTCAGGAATGCAAATAATGCATGCGTAGTGAACTGTTTATATTTTATATATACAATGATCAATCTACATGCGTTATTTATAGTGTGTATATCGTTATGTCACCTATTTTCCCGATGTACTTTCGATTTCTCATCGCGAAATTTTATTACCGAAATACTGAAAATATGATTTTTTTAAAGTTATGTAATATACCAGTCGTGATATTTTAATCAATATAAACTTATAATTGTAAACAACACGGTATTTGGGAACGATTCTTTTTTCGTCATTCTGGTTGACGGTCCCTTTAATGTGTAGATGAACATAAGGAAAGGAATTTTGGTATATTTCCCTTTATGTATATTTTTAAATAAATGGTTGTTTTTTATAAAATAAGTACTACTTGTTTTTAAATTTTCTGAATAAAAAATTATTCGTTAAGTTTGATTATATTTGAACAACATAATACGGAGGGGGTAATCACGTGACAAACAAGATTGCGACATCCATGCCGAAACAGGTATTTTTCGCCGTTTTATACCCTTTACTACTTGTATTTTTTTTAATTCCGCTCACTTTTCACCCATATAAGCAAGAACGTTACTAGCGTTTATTTCATAGTAATATTCGCTCTATATTTCGACTTTACTCGGTGCGAAATGTCTTTGCGGGATGACCTTATTCGGGCTCCACTAAGAAGAAAAGTCGAGATATAAAGTGAATTTAAATACTAAATTAACGCTAATTACCTTTAAACTGATATGGCTGGAAAGTGAGCGTCGTTTAAAAAATAAACGAAAGTAATAAAGGGTATAAAACGGCGAAAAATAACTGTCTCGGCATGGACGTCGCCATCTTGACTATCACGTAATTACCCCCTCTGAATATACATTCCACACATGCATACAAGTAATTCACAGATGGGGCGAGACTAAACAAACGTCGGAAGAGACACATTTGAACGATAACATCAAATGTGGAAGACACTGACAATTTAATAAATAGGCAGAGTTGGCAAGTGTTGTGGAATGGTATGATACGCGTTTAAACTATCGGGTAAGAGTCTATAATGTGATTGTGCACTAACGGCATAATAAAAGAAGAGTTCCTCCCACGTCATGTTTGAGACTTGCGTACTTTCCCTCAACCGGACTTAGTGCCACGCCGTCTAAATTATATTATTGCACGTGCCATGGAAAAGTGGGCGATAAAACGTGTTTAAATAACTATTTCGGTCGGTTGTTAGGTTCCCATTTCTGGAAAATAATTCTGATTGAAACCTACGAAACTTATGCGATATTATGAAACCACCGTATTTGTTGAGTTTCAGAAATAACTATGTTGCATATCCAACTTTGTTCATGACATTAATGTCTGACATTCAAGCTGTCTGAGTGGCACTGAAAACTTTGTTCGTAGATATAGAGCGTTTAATTATACTTCTATGGACAGTGGATAATTTTGTTTGCTACACTTACTGCAACGATAGTATTGAAAATTGCATCGACTTTAAAACAATTTTAATGGAAGTAAATTGCAGCTTTCAATTCAATATAGAACTAGTGCTTATAGCTCTGAATCAGAAGACCCTATGATTACTGATGATTTTTTCGTCTTAAAAAACGATCATAGCTTACATCAGAATGTAAGAGATTGTTTCAATTAAATATAACTTTATGCACCATCTTTATGAAACTCAAATTAAACCTACGGGTATTTGTACAATTAAATCAATAACGCAATGCCTTGTATGGAAATGTTATATATTTCAGACTAGGTAAAATTTTGCAATTCTAATTGAATGTTTTTGTTTCAGAAATTTAAAGCTATTTGTATTCAGTTTTTATGTTCCTTGTGTGTTACTTTACCATGAATATATGGTGTTAATTTTATTTCCATTTTTGTAAGTTGTTTGTCGGTAGTCGCATATAAAAATATAATGAAAAAAATCAATGTTGGTCTTCACGCCGTTAAATTATCTTTTTGATTTTGTCACAGCTGTGTAGAGTATCTATTGGATTTTGAAACAACTGTTACAAAATCATAATTTTGCTTCAATCAGTTTATCGAAAGCTTAAAAATGCATGTTCATCGATAGGATACTGCAAACATCCGCTTTGATTAAAATTACTTGAAACATTGGTTAGTAACTTGTTGGTGCTTTTTTGGTGTATTATGGCATATGACTTAGGGCGTGTGTGCATGTTTATCTATTAAATGTATCATGTATGAAAAATTTAGGTTTTCATTTACGTAGTAGTTGTGTATTTTATTAAAGTGACGCATATTACATCGACAATCATTGGTATTTACAGCAATAATACAATCAATATTTTTATTAACAAATATGTTTACAAAAAAATTGTACTTCCCAGCCATATAAATGGCTTACGAGTCACTAAGTTGATATTTTATGGGTGTAGTCATAGAATCATATCAATATTGTGCAGGAACGATCACTATAATAAAAATCGTGATCTTGTTTAAAGTATAAACATTGATAGTTTAGATCAATAATTTCTATAAATTATTTACAAGTTGACTTACACTGATAGTATTGCAAGTCCATGTAAAACACCATCTGTTACTCTTGTGTTTTCAGATTCTAATTATCGACATAAATTTACATAAATGAATACATGCTATGTATGTACATTAACTGTGATCAAGTAGGCTTGATAATTCATTTTCCAAATTCGTAATACAATCATTTTCGGTTTATATTGGATGATTCATATTGAAAAGGTAAGTCTTCAATAGTTGGTTAAATTACATAATTGTTTTTATTCAAATCTATATATTTATAAGATAATGTTGTTTTCTTTTTTGGTTCAATCGAGCGAAGACATTCATGAGTTGTAGTCCATTTTCATCCTTTTTTAAAGTTTATGATCACACATTTCCCGTGGAGTTGTTTCCGAGTACATTTTGTCATCCAATTTTAGATCAAACTTCATTAAAATGTTTGTTTAATAATACAATCTTTCTTCAGCTCATTATCAAGTCAATTGTTCCAAGAATGTGTAATAATGGTCTTTGAATGATTTGAGATTGACATGTCATTCAATATTCACCAAAACGCAACCAACCTCTTTAATACGATATCCACGATATCCTAGTAATGCCTTCGATTTATCAAACATTTTCCTTTCAAACATTTTCATTGGAACAATCTGACATGGGCAAAAATACTAACAGTATCATTGTATTTGAACGGAAAATGTTTGGCAGAGTACATATAAACATTGTATAATATAAATAAGTCTATATGTAGTTTTATTATGTATTATTTTATATATATACTACAATTACTACTATTAAATTACCGTGATCATGACAGGCCTATGCCTTAATGTGGTGATACCGTACAGTTCGTAAAATGATGTTGCATTTTGGGACAATTAAAGTGGCCACCATCTTGTGTCCTCAGTTTTTGTTTCTGCTATTCAACGAAAGGTGAGTTAACGATTTGAAACCTCAAAATGGCACCAATGTGTCGCATGTTTTGTGAATACATATAATCATAGGCAACTAAACTGACCGGATATTCGACAGGTGTGCCGCTCCTAAAATTATTAAATTAATTTGATATATTTGGATGTTGTTTCTTTCGCCCGCAATGTTCTTTTGTCATCGCACCCAATTTTTTTTACAAAAAAGCTCCTTTTTTATTAATTTTGCTTAAGCCTAGATTTTGTCACTTCTGTTGGGCTGTTTTATTTGTTGGAAGATTGATTAAACACATGGGAGAATTAAGTCGTTTTTTTGTGTCTCAAAGTAAACGAAATATATGTTTTTCTTCTAGTTGCTCGATATATGTTTGTTTCAAATATGTTTTCAGATTAAAATCGTTGTACTGTGTATATGGAACTACGTTCAATGGGTTCATTTTATGGCAATTGGCAAGTTTGGTTGGTGGTATAAAGCAAGTAAAAAAACACGAAGTGCACACACACACGAACATGTCGAAATATTATTAATCTTTAAAAAGTCGTGTGATTATATTTAATTTGCTGAATATACTAATTGTGGTCGGTTTGCTCAGATTGTTTCCTAAGATATGTGTGGATAGGCCGACAGTTCTAACAGCTAACAGAAAGGCAGAACTCAAAATCTTCATACACTGACCTTCGCTTGTCATTCACGAGCTACAGTTGAAACTACACAATGACACAAGTCATGAATAGTTTATAACAATCGCAAACACAATTTATGGGCAATCACTGAGTTATATCACAATTGCATTACGAGGAAATAATAGGAAATATATAAAGATTGAATACACTCGTCAACAATGTTCAATTATTTATGGATGAATTCGTAGACTATTTGTTATCCTGCGTTTCCCACTCGTCTCTGGTTATATCAAAATATGAATCAAAATGATTTTAGTGTACTAGCAAGCTCGAACATATTTGTTGTTGCATTATCTATGTTTAAATAAACTATACATAGGCAAATGATAAAAGGAATACTGATAAAGTTGCCAGCAGGGATGATCAGGGGGTATTTAAGAGTAAGTAGTTTTGAAACAAGATCCAAGTTATTGTTTAACGTATATTTATAAATAGTATATTCCCCAAGCAGACTGCGATAATGGCATTAATATTAAGTGTTCATTTTATGATTATACCGCTCAATGTTCCCATTTTGAACGATTGCAGGATGTATGTCTACTAAAATGTATAGACGGAAGACAAACTGACTTCTTTTTGTGTTCTATATTATATAGTTCCTTAAAAATATTGTTTTATTTGATTGATTACAAGGAGGTACTAAAACAGTCACAGATAAAGCTAGAGACACAGAATAAAACGAGTTTTTTGTTTAAATATCTGTAAAGATAATCCTTTACTAGACTATTATATTAATGCAACAACGGCATTATATATATATATATATATATATATATATATATATATATATATATATATATATATATATATATTTATTTATTTATTTATATATATATATATATATATATATATATATATATATATATATATATATATATATATATATTTATTTATTTATTTATTTATTTATATATATATATCATATATATACTTCAAAATAAACACCCTTGAACATTTTTACATGATTTTGTCAAGCAACGACAAATTGCTAAATTAAAAACCAATTTCTTTCGTGTATAAATAAAACATTTTACATTTCAACAAATTCTCTCGGGGTATTCAAAACATTAATTATGCACTTTCATTACGCTTCAATAATCAAGTTCATTTTGAAGTCGCTTTATATATATTGCAAATCGATGTTTATGCCCATTTAAACCGCGATCGGAATTATTGCGCTTCGCCTCGTAAATTAGAGATGAACAATCTTTAGAGTAGATCTCTTAAAAGGCAGTTTTGTTGCTAATGTAGTATCAGTAATGTATTTTCTAGATTACTTTTAAAGAATGTGTTTTCATCAAGTTTTTCTTGTATTAAACGCTATATCTCATGGATCAAAACATTCCAGAAACGATTTCCGGCCCTAGCCATGGAACCTCTAAGCATTGGACTTCAGATTTTAAGTCTGGAGCATTACCAAACTAACCTATAGATATAATTAGTAGAACAGCATATAAATATCATTATATATTTTGAGTCCCGTTGGAAAATATTGGTTAGATCTTAACATTTTTAATCTGTTCATGTAATGAATGAACCTTAACATTCTTAAGTGTTTTTATGAAGTTTCATACTTATCAGCAGCAAAGATAGACCATGATATATAATAATCGGCCATTAAATGAATTGTCTTCAAGTTAAATAAAACAATAAATCAAGTTATTCACAGAAGTCAGTGAAAACGTATAAATGTATGTCTGGGTATGTACATATTCATACATAAATACTTTAATCAAAACATACTTTAAAGTACTTCAACGCAAGTCGCCGTGGTGTAATGAAAACGGTGTCCGGGAGGTCACATGTTCGATCCCCACCGTGCGTTCTTTAGATCTCCCCCGAAGACACCAAGCACTGAGTCGAGGCCCAGGAAACGGACTCGAGAGCATTTATATAAGCCTTAGGCTTTCGATGCAATCGAGCTAAAATAAATAGGTTTAAACAAAATACTTTAATCAAACACAAATCATTCACATCTTGTAATATTAAAAATAGGAATTGCGAGCACAATATTAAGAAGTATAACATATATAATGGATAACAAGTTAAAGCAACGACAAAAAGACAAATCAATTAATGACCAGAACCTGGTCAATGAAGGATTGAGATGAGCATGTATGGTGTATATGGCAGTAAAAGATTATCAATGCACATGGCGGCAATAATCAATCAGTTTATTTTTAAGTCTTGGAAAGAGAACCTTGGAAAAACGGAGCAGTAGAACATTTATAAATTACAACTGGTTAATTAGATCAAACTATAAAGACGCTTTGAAGTTATGTTACAGGTATCTTATTGGTTACAATAAAACACAATTTAATATGAACAAGTATTATTTCCAGAAGTTCTCGAACAGTTAAATGACTAATTGTTTGTTCTCCTTATGAATCGTTGTTTCATACTGATAATAATGATATGGTTATACGAATTTTATAAATTTACATTCTACCTGACTAATTATATTATATACCATAGTAAAACTCATAGCAAAACCTTGTAATGTCTTGCCAAGGACTACCGGTACTCTTCTATTAGACACTAACCTGTGTATCAAAATACTTGTTATGACCTCAGCTATTTCAAATAAATGCCTCTCTCCATTAGGATTGAAAGCATTCAAATGCAACGCGAACCAAAAACTTCAAAATTCCCTTATGTCACAAAGGCATTATGTATTCATTAGTTCAAGTTGCATTTGAATGCCTTCAATCCGAAATGTCTTCAATGCGAATCGGGTCGTAATTCTCACAAAACATGTGAACAAAGCGAAACAATACCTAAAATAATGGAGACATAACAAATATGTATGCTTTTCTTACTCTAAACGTTCTCTGAGTTGCCTATTTTTACTTAATATATTTATTAATGAGTTTATTATAATATCTTAGGTCATATAATATAGAAAATGAGTAGACATTAATTTTGTTTAACAGTTGGTTCAATGTTACCACCTTGCATCTTGGAAAAATGAAAATATTTAAATTTCTCATGTATTAACTCATGTCGATTTCAAATGTTAGTTCTTAACTTTTTTTAAAACAAGGTCAACTTTGCTGAACGCCTCAAACAAAAATATTGCCAATATAACTTGGACTTACTGCTAATCATGAATTTTATTGAGCTTGTTCGATTGAACATAAATGACATTGTATATATTTGTGTGATATACAAATTTAAATATCAGTGTTCTTTTGAATAATAACTTATAACGACACATTTGAAAACCATACGAGATCTAGCTGTATTTGTTAGTTACCATTATATTATTATTATATGGTTATCTATACCAATGTTGGCATTATAATTTTCATAATACAACTATACCGGTTTCCGATTGTGCTTAGACCGAGCAAAAAGTGGGTAAAACAAGCTATATTGCAAAAATTTACAGGGGCTGATAGTAAGTCTCTTGTATATTGTTATAAACATACTATCGCAAATGTTCTGTTTCTGGCGTTTCGCTAGTAGAAAGCAGAAAATACTTTCATTTACTTTGGCCATGGCGTTACAAAGAAAATGAAAATACAGAATTAAGTTCGCAAAATAAACAAAACTTCGTTAAACATAAGGATTTTCGTGAATCAAGCAGAGCATGGGAAAAGGTTTTTACACAAAACGGTATGGTCTGAATGTGTGCATATGCATTTACGAATCGATTGCATTATCACAATTATAATTATCTAATGAATAATTCGCATTGTTTAGTACAATCACTTCTTACCCTTAGCCGTGATTGTGTCGTAGAGTAAAAAAAATAATCGCATAAAATCTAGACTATATTTATTTATTTTAATCTGAGGGTTTAAATATAAATTCAAATACATTTCACTTGTCAAAGGGCAGTAGCACAAACCGTTTAACCAAAACCTTGTATAGATAATAAAGGTCACAGTTTTCATCCAATCTTTATGAATTTTGGTCAGAATGGTCATCTTGATGAAATCTGGGTTGGGATTGTATTTGGGTCATCTGGGGTCTAACACTAGGTCACTAGGTCAAATAATAGATAAACCTTGTGTAGACAATAGAGGTTCCCCGCCCTTTCTAAATCAGGCCAATGGTATTGACCTGCTGGTATTCTTTATTTTTAAACATTTTTTTAAGAGAGTATGACGTTAGTCCACAATTTACATTTCTCAGTGTCTTAATATAACCATATTTTATGGCAGTTCTTATTATAAGAAATGACGAGGCTGCCCAGTAACCTGATATTGTTGGCTGCATTGCACCCTCTCTCTTCCCCTTTGACACCCCACCCTTTCCCCTTCAAACTCGAAGAGCCATGTCGGACTGGAGTGCACGGTGCAGGGCCTTATACCTTGCATAACCCTTATTTAGCCCTATTCAGGGTAATACCGTATTATTGTAGATTTTGTTAATATTGCTATTTTTCCATCATAGCAATTTTTGTACCTTAAAATACATTAAATCTTGTTAAAATTGCTATTTTTTATAGCAAATTTCCTAATATTTGTGTGAAACTGCTATTTTATAAAGCAAATTGCTTTAACATTTTCTTTCTATTGCTATTTCTACATCATAGCAAACTTTGTATTACATTAATCCTTGTTAAAATTGCTATTTTATATAGTAAATTCCTTATTTTATGTTAAATTGCTATTTTGAATGGCAAATTGCCTCGGTTCTGTGTTTAATTGCTATTTTACGTAGCAGATAAGGTACTTCAGTACTATTTCCTCTATTGTTATCTCCAATATATTAATAATATTGGTTGGATAAGACCTTTTTGTTGGTTTTTTCCTGCATTTAGGTAATATCTGGTCTTTTTACCAATTTTATATCATGCTTTAAAAATTTCCTTCAATTGTATTCAAACTATTTTTCATCTACCGTGCACTCCCTCTGGTCTTGGGGAAACAACCGTTGTAGACCTCATCCCCACAATTACCTCCCTTAGTTCAACCTAGGGCCATCACCCCTGCTGGCTGTTTCCCTATTCACTCCAGCCTACACTTCCAAATCTCTTCTTCTTTCAACCTTCCAGGGTGGCAACTTGTATTATGTATATATAAATGCATATAGTACTGAACATATTGTAAATAATGTACTGTTTGTACCAATTTAGTTGTTTTGTCTCCTTTTTAACTGTAAAGCACATTGTTTTACTCATGATTTTTATGTGGCCCTATAAAGGTGACAGGTTGGCGACACGGAAGTTATTACCCTTATTATATAAGGGTTTTTACAAATTTCACTTTTAAATATTGTTTTAACGCCACTCTGGGGGGACTTCTCTTCTCCATAGCCCAATCCTCTTTAAGTCCCATGCAGACAGGGTCTTATGTTGGAGCATTACGGCTATATTCCTTGTCTGCAAGTGTTTAATATTGAGCCACATACATAGATATATACACAATTACAATTACAATTCTCCATATAACTGCATGTCTACATGGAAATGCTCTTTTCATATGAGAGCTATTCAACCAGGCTCTAACTTTCCTACTAATTAATGTTGTAAATAGTCATATTTTCCCACTGCCTAGATCTTGTTGTATGACATTAAATTTAAACCTTAAATATACACCTAATTTTGATACTTTATTATGTATGTAAATACATAGTGGCAATGTTAAACCACTTTGTGATCTGAAAAATCCTTAAATATTTTTTTATTATTATTTGTTTTTGTTTTACAAACTTATTACACATCCGTGTATTCCTTTTCTTTTCTATAAACATTATATCAAAAGTAATCCTATTTGGATTTTGACATTTAAAACACAGATCACAACGTTTCAAGACTCCAACAACCCATTGCAGTAAATACTGAACAATGGGTCTAGTAATGATGATACCACATATAATAAATAGTATGTATTTTCACCATCAATACTTATAAAAAATGGGCTATTCCTCTCCTCTCTATTTTCAACACAAACAACATACATATAATAATATAAAAATAACAATTATATTAATATAACATCTTCATTGTGGTTTAATAACATATACCAATCATATTAAATTCAAATAGATACAAGTATTAATGGATGTATTTATTCCTTCTTGTTTCATACCTTCCCTAATGAAATTCTGATTTGTTTTTATTTTAAAAGTGCAAAAGAGCAGACGCCATACAATATGATTGGTTGTCTCTTTCACGTCTGTGCGGGAGCGGACGCCATTTCAAAGTCGTTCTTTGTGTGAATTTTACATCTCAAAACGGATTGACCTACTTGCGTATAATAACACTTATGGCCGGCGACACGAATTACCTAAATCTACCCAAATCTACAGAAACCTTCCCAAATCTACTAAAATCTACATAAGTCTTTGTAAAAAGAATTATCTTGCATCATGTTTGTGTGATGGGTACTAGGTGAATATTTGATTAGGTTCCATTTACTGTCCATATTCAACAATTGTCTAAATGGTAGACATTAACAGATATAAGTTTCATAATTACAATTTTAAATAATATGTAAACAATATAAGATATTATAAGAGTTCTTAGCAGATCACAGGCTTAAAGCAGTTTTATGCTTTGTCGAAGCAACTAACCCTCAATGTATTTTAGTAACGGTGTGTTGTTCGAATTCTTAAAGGGTAATTTTCTTGATTGTTTTATAAAAGAATGTCAAACGAAAATAAAAACCCCAACCATATGGAGCTAAACATATTTAAACTTAACTTAATAACAGTTACATTTAGTAACTTTATATGCAGACTATTTATAAATGGTCAGTTATGGCTCTGTCCGTAATTGTCATCTACCGCACGGGAATGATACGGGGATACAAGTTTTTCCGAAAAGTAAACATTCTTTCAACCTTTTACGTCATAATTAAGCAATTAACAGAGCATGAAAAATGTGAAAATCATCAAAAAGTAAGTAAAATATTGAATGTACTTTTATTCAGTGTCAACACCGTTCTTCCATTTTTTTTGCTATTTCCACTTCCTGTTTTTTTATGATTTTCCAATATTATGTATTCTTAGATGCCACAAAATAATGTGTGCGTAATGTGTTTTTGAGACAAGTAGGATGCTGTTAGTGGATGATCAAATGTCTGAATGGCATCACCGTTACAGTCCACACCGTCACTCTGAATGAGTAACGGTGATGACAACTTCGTAACGATGTGCACAAATATATACACACATTATTTTGTGAATAAACTTCGTTTTCATATCGCCGATTGTTTTTCAAACAACATCGCAAATTTTACATGGAATTTATCAGACAAAAATGGAGAATTAATACAATTGGAATCAGTTCTGTCAGAATTCCCGAATGTCATCAACGTTACGTTTCACACCGTTACGCTGAATGAGAAACGGTGTTGACAACATCGTAACGGTGTGGAGAAATTTATACAAACAATATTATGCGAATAAAGTTCGTATTCATATCGCCGATTGTCTTTCAAACAACATCACAAATTTTAAATGGAACTTATCTGACATACTTTCTAGTAAAAAACACGATGCGAATAAACAAGAATATGAAAGTATAAGATAATCTGTCCACACCGTTACAAATGTGACAACACCGTTACGCCGCATAAAAAGAAGACTTTTATATACATTAAGTTTCAACAAAAACTGCAAACGTGTTTTAACATCATAAAGTCTTCAACAAGGTGTCCAATCAAAGAAGAATTTAGTATATAAACATGTACCCAAATATTTGATAGAAATTCTTAAAGTTGTTAAACGTAATTAAAATGTGTAGTTACACCGTTACGCACTTAATGTTCTGATAAAGTCACTGACGATTTTGAATTGATGTAATAGCCACTCATGATCACTTCATACTATGAAACAACGCCAAAAAATCATTTAAATTAAGTTGAAATAAAATAATATTATCAAACAAGTAGTCATGTCCGTAACGGTGTTCTCTTCACAGCTTTTGACGTGCGTCAAATAAGCAATCGCGATCTGGGTCACATTAGGTCGTGCCAAGCTTAGATTGACGTCCGTCTGACATGTACCTAACTGATAAACGGTCTGTCGACACTGCTTTACTAATTGTGTTTTTGAATATATTTTTTTTTATTTAGAATGGAACCAAATCAAATATTCACCCTAGTACTATTGTTTTGTGTTACGCTTCATCTTTACACGAGACAATGTGTAAGTTTCTAATAATGGGTAGATCTGGGAAGATTTGGGTGGATTTAGGTAATTCGTGTCGCCCTTGTAAAATAAGATTACAGTGTTAGTAGTGCGCATTGATCTGAGCTTCACTGAACTAAGGTTATCACTGTTTGAACGTATTCATTATTGCAAATCAAGGTTAAAGTAATTTTATTGAATATTGGTTTTAAATCTTACCCAAACGCTCTTAGTGAACTTTGATTATGCGATGGTGTTAAGGAATTTGTATTTTTTTATTAGCGCCACCTCAATGTATTTTTTGGAAGGTGATTGGTCACGAAGATCCGTGTACATTTTTAGACACATGTATCTGTAACGCGTGCTAAATAAAAATGAATTTTACAAGAACAAAATCGTGAGAGTATATTGTCGCCTATTTGTCCACTTGCATATCCATCACACCTTCTTTTCAGGGCTAAAATTACCTATGGATAAGACCACGGCGTTTCAATTTAATGATTTGTTTAATATTTAAAGGATCGTGACATTTTCATAATTCAATGAATAAAACAAGCGCCTTCCTGTATAATATATGTCGTTTTTAATTGGTAGACCAGACAGCGATAGTATTTTCTTAAAAAAATATTTTTGATCATTCTGTAAAAAATAAGTTTTATGTTGATTATTTATTCATGATTCGATACATGGGAAAAAGAATCTGGTTCTGCATGGTAATTTTGCATCATTCTGAAAGAAGCGTTTACTACTCATAGAGGCAGGAAGAAAGTGGAACAATTAAATATAAATCCATTAGAACAAAAGATGAAAAGGTTCTTATTTATCTTCTTTGGGACCATTTTTCCAATGTTTGTTTTGTTTCTCTTTTGTGTCGTTGATGTCGATAATGAAGGCCAATAAATATATAATGTAGTTAAAGTTGGCTCCAATTAAACGAGCATGGTCGTTTGATGGTTAAAATATTGCGAATGCGTAACTAAGGCTTATACGGATGCGTAGTAGTTGTTATGCTATGCATCTAAAGAGTATATTGAGATCATTTCAGTGTGCCAACCCAATTAAACTATACGAATCTTGGCTTTATTGCACTTTTTTAGATTGATATTCGTTATATGCGTTATATATAATTGTCCCAAAAATAGTGTATTCAATATACTGAAACTGCCAGTTTATATTTATTCCTGTTTCGGCTATGTCATTGTATTTGTCGAATCTGACACGAAACGCAAATTGCTAGTGTCCTATTATCTGGGCGTAGGTACATTATGTTTTGTAAAGATTTATCAAATTATTTTAAATAGCGCACGTAGGATGCAAAAAGGTGTGTGCTTGTTATTTGCTGTGCGGTTCCACTTACCGATTTTTTTAAATGCCCAAAACACTAGCGTAAATGTAATTACCCAACTTTTGAAATAAACTTATCAACTCATATATTGTATAAAATTGCATCAACTTTTCACATACATTCTAAAGGAAATATTACATGTGGGTGCAATCATTTCCTCTTAAATGTTAAGTTTATAATTATAACAATGTTCATTATTGTTTAAAATATTTATATATATAAGATTGTTTAAGTTTTTTAAAACCTTCTTTAAAATATCATTCAAAGTTATTGTTTTTTTCTAACGAGGCTTTGTTTTCTGGCAAATTTTTTTCTATTGAAAAGCTTGCATGGAAACTCCTTGCGTGCTCAGCGTTCCGATATTTGCACAAACAAAAAGTCATTTTGAAATAGCATATATATTTATTATTTTGCGCTGTTAAATAATGCTCAACATTCAACAGTTTTGCGCCATAACGAAACGTAAAATATAAAAAAAAAAATCCAGGGTTTTGTATGCTGGATTTAATTCAGAAATAATTAACTGCCATTCAAATTGTATAGGATGTATTGATGAAATTTGGTAACGTCCTCGTAAACAGTTTACCTGCTACGTGTTGCCGGTATTGCACGCCTCTGCATGTGTGCTCTGTTTACTATCCATACATTGTAAAGGCCTGTAAATCAAGCATTACGGTACGTGCACAAACACATAACATGTCTCGAAAACCGAAACTATGTTTACATGCTATTGAATAATAAATTAGATTTTACCTTTCGATAAACACCCATTACCCTTTCCCGGATCTCTCAGCTTTCTACAAATCATATGACACGATAAATTAACAATTTAGGGATATAATAGCTGTATTTAAATACGGATTTTGACTGTGGATGCATATAGACTAAACCATATGCGATTGCAAACATGTTCATGTCTAATATGATGTGCCATACTAAAAAATTGACCAGTTGCTGAACATAATGTTGTGTTTTTATTGTAAATAAAGGCGGACTTGTTGCATCCTTTGACGTACTTACGAATTGCAAATAAAACTGGAAGAACAATGTGCCGTTGAAATATTGCGGAATATTTGTGCGGTAAATACAACATATGTATTCAGATGTATAAGGCTAATCGCTCTCATTAATCCATTTATGCCTTGCGCCTAGAACAAAGGCCTTGGCAAACAGCGTAGACCCAGATTAGACGCCGCATGATGCGGCGTCTCATTAGGGTCTGCGCTATTTGCTTAAATGAATTTTTGTAATAAATATCATAAATATAGAAATAAATATAATCGACATTCCTAATTTTGGAAATGAATTGATCCAATTTAGAAGGATGGGAGAGTCCACTAGGCATAAATGGGTTAATCTGGCTTATAGTGTTGTCCCTACTTGAAACGTATTTTGGAAATGTTTAGAGGAACAAGGTTTTATTTTCTTCTAGTGATAAAATTATTAATGTTTGTGATAGTCAAATAAAATTTAAACTACAAACAGACCTTTATTGTACGAAGCGATTTTTATGCTTTCCAAACATGTACTTTGAATTATTAGCCGTTGCGTAACAATGCAATATTTTGGCGATGTTTTCACACTGCTTATGTTTTTGCGGGCGTTAAATGAAATTAAATAATGTACTTGGATCAAGGATGTTTACTTCTTAACTATCTCATCGAGTAACAAGTATATAGTGTTAAATCGTAGCGCTAAACACGGCGAAGTTTTTCTGTTTACCACGCTTAATCGATATAAGATGTTTAAGAGTTAAAACGTTAAATGCAATTCAAAATGCATAGCCATACAATGCTTGCGAATTAACTTTCATGTTTGGCGGTAGGCTGCTCCTTATTGGCAAGTGTCCAAATCGTACGTGCTTCGGAACAGATAAACAGAACCTATTCAGATTCAGGTTACTCCTGTAGTCGTTAAACTTTAGAATTGTAATTCAATCACATGCTATAAATGGACAATAACTCGCTGGCGTATTATTAATGACATGCCTTTTAATTTAGAAACGTACTTCTAGTCTTTGTTCACATAATCAGAAATGAGCTGGCGCATACAAGGGAAACATTATACTCAAGGATAAAATATTACTTGGCTTTGTAATTAAACGTAAACAAAATCCAAACTTTGTTTATTGGAAGGACATTAGTGAACACAATTCAACCGCACCTATAATGCAAAATATATCTGTTTAAACAGCTTGTATAAGTTGACAATACATAAATAACACATTAGGAGAGAGTAAAACGTCCTATTCTACCTCTAAAGGTACACAAACATGTGTTTTTAATAAATATCAAAGTCTTCTGTATTTAATAGTAATGTTAAAACAGGAGTATTACTGAGATGGTGCCTACATACATGTAGATTGCATGTGTGGGTTTAAGTAGAGTATACACTCGAGACAATGTGTAATTTCCTAATAATGGGTAGATTTGGGAAGATTTAGGTAGATTTGGGTAATTCGTGTCGCCCAGTTTTATCAAGTCTCTCATGGGCGAAGCCATTGTTGTAGAAAGTGATCATTTCACATCGAATATATCCTTCGAATTCCATCCATTGTTGTCATTAGCGGAGATTTAGTGAATAAAAATTCATATCATAAATGACAGCTTCTAAATAGCGAAACAGGCCAATTTATGCAGTAAGAAAGTTTTGACTCGAGACTCTCATGGGGGCGGCCATTGTTGAATGTTGAAACACGAACGACAACTCTGCTAGGAGAATGTTATCAATGAAAATCAACGAGGTCGAGGTATTTCGATTAGAAAAATCGAGTTATCTCAATTGGACTGGCTCGGTCTTGTACATAGGTCGCCATTGTGAAGAATTTTTTATGGTTATCATACCTTAGACGATGCTGTTCCAGCATCGTCAATTATTCAATTCTATATATTTATTAAATAAATGTTTCTTGTTGGTTCAATCGAGCGCATACATTCATGAATTGTAGTCTCTTTTTCTCTTTGTTTTGAAGTTTATCATCACACATTTCCCGTCCAAACATTTCGTACATTTTGTCATCCAATTTTGACCAAACTTCATCGAAATGCTTGTATAATAATACAATTTTTCTTTAGCTTAATAGCAAGTCAATTTTTCCAAGAATTTCTTATAATGGTCTTTGAATAATTTGAGATTGACATGTCATTCAATATTCACCGAACGCCAATTAACATACTATAATATGATATCCATGATATCATTGTAATCCTGTTTGATTTGTCTTTTAAACATTTTCATTTAAACAATCTGACGCGGGCAAAAAGAAACACAGTATCATTGTATTTGAACGGAACATGTTTGTCAGAGTACATATATACATTTGAGATATAGATAAGTCTATATGTACTTTTATTATGTATTATTCATAACTCACATACATATTTCCTAATTTACCGTGATCATGACAGGCCTATGCCTAAATGTGGTGAGACGGTACAGTTTGTAAAATTATGTTGCGTTCTTTAAATTTTTAAGTTGCCACCATCTTGTGTCCTTCGATTTGTGTATCTGATTTTCAACGAAATGTGAGTTTATGATTTCTAACATCATAAGGACACCCACGTGTCGAATGTTTTGTGAATACTTTTAATCTTAGGCGACTGAACTGACCAGATGTTCGACAGTTTTGCCGCTTCTAAATTATTTAACGAAATTGTATATTTGCATGTGTTTTCGCCCGCAATGTTCTTTTTTCCTCGAACCCATTTTTTTACACAAAAAAGCTTTTTCTCTATTCATTTTGCTTAAGTCTACATTTTGTCACTACTGGTGTGATGCTTATTTTTTGTTGGAAGATTAATTCAACAAAATTGCAGAATTAAGTGGTTTAAATGAAATATAAGTCGGTTAAAAATAATTGTGCAGATTAATATCGGTGTACTGTGGATATGGAACTACGTTCATTGGGTTCATTGTATCACAATTGGCACTTTGGTTGGTGGCATAAAGCAAGTGAAAAAATGAAGTGCAAACAAACGAAAATGTCAAAATAGTACTAATCCTTAAAGACTCGGGTGATTTTATTTAATTTACTGAAGATAGTAATTGTGTTCGGTCTGCTCAAATTGTTTCCTAAGATTTTAGTGGATAGGCCTTTAGTTCTAACAGCTAACATAAAGGAAGAAGAAATCTCACTGTGCACTTCGCTAGTCATTTCACGAGTGACAGTCGAAACTACACATTGACACAAGTCATGAATAGTTTATAACAATCGCAAACGCAATTTATGTGCAATCACTGGGTAATATCATAATTGTTTTACGAGGACATAATAGGCAACATATAAAGATTTGAATATACTTGTCAAAAACGTTTAATTATTTATGAACGAATACGTATTTGTTATTCTGCGTTTTCCACTCGTCTCTGATTATATCAAAATATGAACCAAAATGAATGATTTTAGTGTACTAGCACGCTCGAACATATTTGTTGTTGCATTATCTATGTTAAAATAAACTTTACAAAGATAAATGATAAAAGGAATACTGGTATAGTTACCAGCAGGGATGATCAGGGGGTACTTAAGGGTTAGTTGTTTTGAAACAATATCCAAATTATTGTTTAACGTATATTTAAAAAGAGTAAATTGTACCCTCAAGCGTACTACGATAATAGCAATAATATTAAGTGTTCATTTTATGATTATACCGTTAAACGTTCCCTTTTTCAACGGTTGCAGGATGTATTTCTACTCAATTGAACAGACGGAGGACAAACTAACTTCTTTTTGTGGTGTATATTATTTTTAGTTCCTTAAAACATGTTGTTTTATTTGATTGATTACAACGACATACTAAAAAAGTTACATGTATAGCTAGAGACACTATTAACATGTGAAATCAATCGAGGAATAAAACGAGTGTTTTGTTTAAATATCTGTACAGTTTATCATTTACTAGATTATTATATTAATGCAAAAAACGCTTAATATATTTATGTTGTTCCTTTTCTTATTCCTTTGTTTAACACAAGAAACTGAAAAGTTTATGTGTAAAAAAATATGTTCTGTTCTGTTCTATATTGCTTCGTGAAACGGTTGTCATTGCTGTTGTTGTTGTTTTGTATATAGAACAATCAGAAAGCTTCCTGTGAAATGAGTTAAGAATGCGTGCTTCTAAGATTCACTTCTAAATAAACACCCTTTACTGTTTTGTCACGCAACGGCAAATTGCTGAATTAAAGCGAATTTCTATCGTGTATAAATTACACAAAAATACATTTAAACAAATTCTCTCGGGGGTTTCACAACATTAATTTTTGTTTTCAATACGCTTCAATAAACACGTTCCTTTTGAAAACGATTTATTTTTAAACCGACGCTTATGTCCTTTAAAACCGCGATGGGAGATATAGCGCTTCGCTTCATAAATTCGAAATGAGATCTCTTAAAAGGCAGTTTTATTGCTCATGTATTATCAGTAATGTAAATCTAAATTACTTGTAAAGCATGAACTTTCATAATAATTTTTTGTATTAAACATGGATAAAAACATATCAGAAACGATGTCCGGCCCTAGCCATGGAACCTCTTGGCATTGGACTTCAGATTTTAAGTCTGGAGCTTTACCAAAATAGCTTTAACAAATAATTAGTAGAACAACATATAAATATCATTGTATATTTTTAGGAGAAACGATTGGTTTAATCTTAACATGTTTACATCTTTTTGTGGCATGAATGCTCCTAAACATTCTTAAGTGTTTTTATGAAGTTTCATACTTGATCAGCATCAAAGACCATGATATCCGTTATGAAATTAATTGTCTTCATACAAAAAAATAAGAAATCGAATAAATCACAGCAGTCCGTTTAAACATATTAATGTATTTATGGGTATGCACATGTTCATAAATATATACTTAAATCATACACAAAACATCAACATCTTGCAGTTATAAAAAATAGGCGTTGTGAGCACAATATTTGGTATAACATATATAATGGACAACACGTTATAGTAACGAAATAAGAGACAAATCAATTAATTGACCTGATACTGGACTATCAAATATCAAGATGTGCAGTTATGGTGCACTATGGCAGTAAATGATTAACAACGAACATGGCTGCAGTAATCAATCATCAATCTGTTTATTTCAAAGTCTTGGACAACTAACCTTAAACAACGGAGCAGTAGAGCATTTATAAATTACCGCTGGTCAATTAGATAAAGGCGCTCTGCATTTATGTCATACATATCTAATTGGTAACAATAAAACACAATTTAATATGAAACAATATTATATCCAGAAGTCCTGAGACAATTAAATGACTAATTGTATTTTCACCTGGTTAATCCTTGCTAATTATCTTGTATACAATAGTAAGAATCGTCATTGCCAAGGACTACTCTTCTAGTTGACACTGCCAACAATCATGTATACACGAGATCACAGCAAAGATGAACCGAGAGCGTTCTCTCTTAATTAACATGTATATGTTCATATGTAATGACTTGTGTATCGAAACACTCGTTATGACCTAAGCTATTTCAAATAAATGCCTCTCTCGATTAGGATTGAAAGCATTTTAAATGCAGCGCAAACCAAAAACTTCATAATTCCCGTATGTCGTAATGGTATTATGTTTTCATTAGTTCAAGTTGCATTTGAATGCCTTCAATCCGAAATGTCTTCAGTGCGAATCGAGTCGTAATTCTCACAGAACATGTGAGCGAAGCGAAACAATTCCTAAAATAATGAAGAAATAACAAATATAAATGCAATCGTACTCTTAACTTTCTCTGAGTTGCCTATTTTTACTAAATATATTTATAAATGAGTTTATTTTAATATCTTACGTCTTATAATATAAAAAAATGAGTAGATATTAATTTTGGTGGCCAGTTGGTTTAATGTTGCCACCTTGCATATTGGTTATTATGTTATTATGTTATTATTAAATATTATTGAAATACATTTACAAATATCTTGCAGTTTTTGCCGATATCTGAAGGTATAAGAATCAGTCCTTGAATACGTCTGAAATCGGTGACACAATTTCACGTTGTGTGAAAAATAACCATTAACAATGAATGCAGTAGATACCGAATTTTTTAACAAGAACACAGGCTTATTAAATCAAGTTTTCCGATGTACTTCGCATTGCCATAAGCATCATAAAAATCTGTCTATTATGCACAAGTTGAAATTCTTTAGAAAATGTTTTTTTAAAGTTATTTGAAATAAAACACCGCGTACCGTCTTGTATACATCAATTAAGGTTAAAAGAGGGAACCCCATAAAGTCACGTGATCCTGCACCCTGGTAACGGCTGGATATGTTGTAATACTAGGGTGGTGTTATGTTGGCGACCTACACGCCGGTTATCAGCTACCATTAATCAGAACCGGTCAGTACCAAGTGTAGTTTTGTATAGTTTTGGAATGCTAGGGGAAGAATTGAATCTTGAGTTTTAGGAACATATAGGTCATAGAGTAACATACTATAATATGCATTTACATGTTCATTTCAGGTGCCAGTTACATTTTCCTTCAGGCGCTATCTGAGTAGTTATCACCAGGCAACATGAAGCAGGCACATCTTCTACTTGTCGGCTTGGCAGTCCTGGTGTTTTTCGGTGCAGCTTACATTTATGGTCTCGATAAACAGACGCTCTCGCCCGTTGAAATATTTTGGGTAAATTACAACATAACAGAATAAAGAGTGATTTATTCATACATCTATTTAAGCCCATTTCCTTATTCAATCTCTTTGTATCTTATGAACATATTCGATCTAAACACCGATTTTTCTCATACGATGATGATTCTAGTAAATGTATATATTGTTTTTGGTTTCGTTAAATTATCGATTTTAAATTCATGAGTGATCAGAAAAATTCAAGTTTGGATGAGTTGCTCAGAAACGAGTTAAAATCTTGTTTTCTATGATAACGATTGCATAAACATCGATTATCTATCGATACTAACACATTTTCTTTCTATTTCATTGTTTCCCCGTGTGTTTACATAAGATAAAACGAAAGAGTTATGCTAAAAATCTTCGCTGTTATGATTTCGTCATGACATAAAAAGGCATCATTTTACAGTGAAACAGTTTAAATTATAAAGACGTTAAACGTTTATATGTCATGGTTTGAAAGAGTGAACCTCAGGTCAGATATAACCCTATAAACTGGCGGAAAGCATAATAACTATTAATAATAATCCAGAGAATTATTATTAAGTTTTTAAATTCTCCCGAACTAACTTTTTAGTCTTTTTGAACATTTCGATAACAATTGTAAACACTTTATATCTATGATTATATGGAAAACTACTATTCATAGTCTTATGAAATATAAACAAACATATTAATCGCTGATGAATAAATATCTAGAATAAAATGAATGTACTAATAAAACATTAACAAAAAAAGTTGTATAAAACCAAGCAATAAACAGATCAAACATGAATAATGGTACACGTAATTGGTAAATGTTTTCAATATTATCCACGCTATTTATTGTGTTGTAGTTTTTTCATTCCAACAAATTATTGGGGCTGTCAGTATGTCGATTTAACTGATTAAGTTCCTCAAACATCAGATACGACTGTTGGCTTCCATTGTCGATAAGTTAAGGAATGCTTTTAAACTGTGATGATTTTAGATGCAGAAAGATAAACAGAATGCATTACCCAAAGCAGAGGAATCACGTGACTACATGATCCCGAGTGACGTCGAGCTGAAGAACATGTCTAATACGCAATGGAAGCAGATATATTGGAAGTATGCTCGTTATTTTCAAGTTGATTAGTTACAATAATTACTTATGTCTATTACAATCCTGTCGATCTGGGTTGAGTTAGTTTGTATGTTCTGGAAAAAAGTCAGAACAGGTGCAAGAAAAATGAACACTGCTTCTGTTGAAATTGTTTCCCAAACACTATATATAATTAGTATAACATTTAAAATTGTGTATTGTTCTTATTATATTGTCCGTATTAAGCTTACCCCTTCCCTGATGTTTCTTTTCGGAAACAAGTAGCATTGTAAAAGTTATACGATGGTTCGTTGCTTGATTAAAATCGTATTTAGCCCCTGCATTCATGCATTTCCACTTTAAGGATTGTGAACGCATAAAGTCATTATCACTTTAAGGATTGTGAACGCATAAAGTCATTACCACTTTAAGGATTGTGAACGCATAAAGTCATTATCACTTTAAGGATTGTGAACGCATAAAGTCATTATCACTTTAAGGATTGTGAACGCATAAAGTCATTATCACTTTAAGGATTATGAACGCATAAAGTCATTATCACTTTAAGGATTGTGAACGCATAAAGTCATTATCACTTTAAGGATTGTGAACGCATAAAGTCATTATCACTTCGATTTAAGGAGGAAAGCAAACAGACAGCCAACTACGGCGTAGAAACGTGCATACAAGGTTGTAGTAGATAGTCATAAGAAACGTTAAGGCCGATGTAAGTACAGCAAACAGACAGCCAACGACGGCGTAGAAACGTGCATACAAGGTTGTAGTAGATAGTGATAAGAAACGTTAAGACCGTTGTAAGTACAGCTAACAGACAGCCACCGACGGCGTAGAAACGTGCATACAAGGTTGTAGTAGATAGTCATAAGAAACGTTAAGACCGTTGTAAGTACAGCTAACAGACAGCCAACGACGGCGTAGACACGTGCATACAAGGTTGTAGTAGATAGTCATAAGAAACGTTAAGACCGGTGTAAGTACTCCGAGGAACCTGTAAGGTCTCCAGGAGATGAGGCATATTTTGCTCTCTTGTCCGCTACTTCTTGTATTGCCCTCCATTGAATGTTCTCGTTTTGTAGGTATATAAACCGCCTTCAGACGCTGTGCAAGGACGTGGTCCGGGTGGGGAAGCTGAAGGACGGGGAAAAAGAGATATGTGCTGACGAACGCTACAGGCCGAGAGCTCCATGCATCATATACTCGTTCGGGTGGGTGCACATTATTTTAATTTTACAAACATACGCTAATAAGGTTATAGCACAGAAGGGTGTAAATTTAATAATCATGTGTGGTGTCGACTCATAGAGTATCGTAATTCAAGCGGATGAACAATTATAATGTTCCTTCACGGATGGATGTACATTAATACTCTGGAAGATTGTATAGTGTGTATACATTCAGATGTGTGCATATTATACTCGTTTGGCAGTGTGTACATTAGCATAAACACTCATTCTAATTAGTGCAGCATTTGCGTATGGTATATGCATAAACAAATGTACAATTTAATCTTCAAGAAAACGAAAACAACTTATAATGATATCAAAGTATAAACACACGAAATTCTTAAATAGGCGAGCGCAAATCAGGACGTTCATTATGACACATTATATATATTCATTCGATCTGATATTAAACAAACATATATCAGAATATTTGCATGAAAAGGAGTTCAACATAATAGTATGATGCAATTCATATTCTCAATAAATGTCAATTCTATTTCAGCATAAACAATGACTTCTCGTTTGACCACGAAGCAGTAAAAATGTTTGGATGCGATGTGTTCTGCTTTGATCCGAGGTAAGAATGAGTATTTGTTTAGGGATAAGGCACTGAATACTCAACGCAACATTGTATATATATGTATATATACTGTAAAGGAGATAAACATGCACCTTACACGGCTTGCATTATGTAACGAATTCTCCAAACTAATCAAACATTAAAATACAACTATTGGTTACATTATAGTATATTAATAAAGAATGATATTCATTTAACAAAATATTTGCAATTACATGGCTTTTAACTGAGCGAGTGCGTGATGATACAACATTGTAAATATATATATTTGACTCGAGTTATCCCCTCGCAATAATTTTATTAACTGACCCGTATCACTGAATAGTTGTCAATTACGCGTAACTTAACGTGACTTGTTCACAGATTATTGTATTCACAATGATCTCTTAATTGCTGTATGACATGGATATATTACTTAAACCATTTGAAAAATCTGGAAGTTTCATTTGAGTACTATTTAATTTTAGTTTTTATTTAGGAGCTTTGTAAATTATAATTATGAACATTAATAAGCTCGTTTAAAACATCAAATTTAAAAACGGTTATAACTGTAGCATAATAAACCGTTATTTAAATACAATCACTTTGTTTAATGGAAACAACACATTCAGTATCTCATGTTTTGTTGGCAGCATGAAGATGGAGTCGAAACGCATTTCAGACCATGTCTGGTTTTACAATTGGGGACTTTCTGGAGAGAATACGGTCGACAAGCAAGGCTGGAAGATGAAAACTCTGAGAACCATTAGAAATGATCTCGGACACTCGAATGTAAACAACATCTTATCGGCAAAGTGTAAACTAACATACATGTATACTGAAGTTAATCATTGTGTTGGTTGTGTATGCACTACGGAAAATGTCAACAAAAACATACAAACAAGATAAACAGCAGCAACTTAAATCACATAATGCGCATTAACGAGATATCGTCTGTTTACAATAACTCTTTAGAAACTAAATGGTTATTATATGTTAATTTGTATTTTAGAATTTAGTTGTCTGAAGTTAAAATAAAAACAAATAAACTTGACAAAATTATACATCTCCAATAGCAAAAGATTTATTCATTTAATATTATTCGTATACGTTTTATCTGAAATTTACTGTGACACAGAGACGACGTCCACTGTTCGTCAACTATTTTCTTCCTAAGAAAAAGCGATTTGAGAAAACGAGATTTTAAGTCGAGAGTACGATATTCTTATTTAAAGGATTCAATATAAAATAATTGCCAGTAATAAAAAAAAACAGTATTTTCTAATAATATCTTTACTATTTAATGAGAATCAACTTAATGATTGTTCTTTATTTAATTATTAGTAAGTTAACACATGATTTTTGTTTTGCATAGAAAACAATTGACATCCTAAAAATGGACATAGAGACGTTTGAATGGAATTCCATGCTGCAAATGATTCCCGCAGGAGACCTCGATGACGTCAGACAGTTTGCTGTTGAGGCACACTTCATGCATGGTAACATTCCAGGAAACTCGCAGTTATCTGCCCTTAGACAACTGTATGACAGAGGTTTTCGGATATTCATGAGGGACAGAAACCTATATTTTGGGATAGAAGGGTCTATGACAACATTGAATGAGATTTCATTGATCAACGTTCTCTACAGTTAGGAGACTTGAAGCATGGTAATAAAAATAAGTTGAATTATGGTGTTTTGTTATTTGTTTTTTTATATCATATACATTTAGACACTCATATTCATATTGTTTCTAACAATATTGTTTCTAACAAACGATTTACAATATCGTGTGTATATTGTTTTATTCTGAAATATGTGTTAAATTTATTATAATTGTGTTGGCGGGAAAACCGTTTTTTTTTAAATAAACAATGCCACTTGGTAATCATTATCGAGTTTATATTAAGTATTTTTAGCACGACACGAAATATTTAAGTGACGTATATCATGTATTAATCGTATATCATGTTTTATTGTTTAAAGCTGTTTTTAATATCGACACTTTTGTCCAGTTTCTTTGTTTTCATTTTTACCGCCTTCATTCATAAAAATCATTATTATTGTAATGAACAGAACAGAAAAAATATTGTATTCACTTAAGCATATTTTAAGCTCAACTTGATCCATATTATAATACATCAATACATGCGTGAAAAAAAAGAGTAATTAAGATAATAATTCACTATGCTTGAGAGTGGCCTGTGTTCATTTAAACAATGAATTGAGGATAATCAAGCGGTCGAACACGCTGTCCCGCGTGATAACGCCAGATAACACAAGGCCGCGAGATAACACGTTATCGCCCGTCGTCTTGCCTTGATGAATTCAATGTTGTGCAGTGTTCTAGTGTGATATTTTAAGTAAAATGCAATACAACCAATATATTATTTTAAGTGTTATCAAACCTTGTAAAACACGAGGATTAGTTGCCCAAAGGCAGTATATCTACTCCTCGAAGTAAATCCGAACAAACAAAACTAACATACGACTGCAAGAACCAGATCGATCTCTGATATAAGGGTACGATATTTGCACATTTCACTCTGTGTATCTATTTTGTACATTTTATTTTAATATTTAGCGTGAAAAAATACACAGATAAATGTGTCTTTTTTAGCTCTAACTTTGAGTTTGACATTGACCTCTAACCAATTGACATGTAAATTGAGGGTTATATACTTGCTTATAGTAGTGCAATTTTTTAGAAGATGAATACCACTTTATTATGGATTGTACATTATATACTGATGCAAAAAAAGCTAATTTAAAACTATGTTATTACGTAAGACCAAATATGTTAAAGTGTATAGATTTACTGACCGCTTAAAATAGTGATATTGTGAAGAATTTAGCTATGTTTATTTATAAGGCATGGTCAATAAGAAATACTTATAATACATATTACGATTAGGGTATGATTTTAGTATATATTTATGCAACGCCTCTCGCTGTATATTGTCTTCTCTAAAATACCCACTACTTTTTTTTTGACGATGTAACGGTTTTTTGTTTTTTTTTTAATTTGAATGACCTGTGACTTTGTTTTATGAACATTGTATTGACATTTCATGTAAACTCATGGGCTTATTGTCAACTGTATTATCAAATAAACTGTAAACTGTACTCGCTTATGGTAGTGATCAAATGCACAATATTACATAGCATCCATCAACTTGTATATATGATTAGATGCTGCCTGGAAAGGCACAACATGACCATGAGGGTGATCTTGGCCTTAGTACGACAAACAGGGGTCTTGTGCGTGACATACCATCGATCGATATTGAACAAGGTTTTCCAACATGTTTGAAATCCAATTTCCATTGCATCGAACAGAACAATTATCATTGGTTGAGATGAACTTCAATCTAGAATATTACTGCTTTTTCAAAGTGCTTGATATCATACATTTTTTATGAACATGTTAACATCTTCTATACATTATTGTACATCTCCAGTCATTAATAACACAATATGACAAAGGTGGACAGAGGTGGAGAATAATGAATGCAATTTAATGTGACGCAATGAGACTAATTATTCGATAGTTTCCGTATAATGAGTTCCAATTGTTCCGTGTATAACTCTAGAGAGCCAGTAATGCAGAGATGTGATATTTCATCCTTGCAGCTGATTTCTTCCCTTTCAATGTAAAAAAAAATATACAAATAGTTATAGACTTTACTTGATCTATATATAAATGAAGAGTTTGGTTGAATCTTGTAAGGAAGGTAGGGCATTTTCCTCCTCTCAAGTGGTTCTTTTATCATTCATCTGTGATGGGAAAGTAAAGATCAGTAACTTTTAAAAAGTTGAGAAATTTGCCAAATCTTAAAATTCCTGGGAGCGTATAGCCATGCGTAAGCAGTACTTTTGCAGCGAACCTCAACATCGGTTCCATCGACTTTCTTTTCAAATGTATGACCAAAAAATACTTCAAATCGTGTATTTCATTAGCATCTATTTACATGCTATGAAATGCAGTTTATGCTGTTAGCTGTTCTGTCCAATTAACCTTTTTGTAAAGTGAGGCTTTAACAAAAAGGTGAAACAATATCATTCGACATGCACATGATGTAAATTTGTTTAATTTCTAACCAACTTATGATGCTCAAGCCGCCAATAGCATCGTACACACAGGCCAAAATGTTTCAATTTGTCGTATCCTTCAACATATTTGTTTCCCTTAGCTCTGTTTATGCTTCTTTTCAGCCGGTTAACCTTCTGATAGTAATTTCATCAGGGTCGTAATGTGTATCTTTTTATATCGGGATGCTTAATATATGTTTTTAGTTTTAAACCTTTCCATATAAACGATAACCAATCTACTGACAGGTTTTTTGCGTTCATTTTAGATGTAGTTGATAACAATATGGTATGATGTGTACCCGTTTCGACGTCGTAATTTGTTATTGTTAAGTACTATCGTCAGCTGGCAAAACACTATTGTGATGTTATCATCTTTCACACACAACAAGAGAACTATAAAGGATTCGTAAATCATCATTCAACAGTATGTTCTTGCTTCTATAGGTATAGTGTTTTATATATATTATATGTTGTCACTCCTTTAACAGGGTTAATCTGATGAATCCAGATGCACAACCATAAACAATACAATGTGATAACATTTGTCAAACATATCTGAAAATATGCAAGGAAACTACATGTCTGCGTCAGATTATCCAATTGTTCAACATCATAGATCAGACCATGTTCCAACAGCATAGATCAGACCATGTTCCAACAGCATAGATCAGACCATGTTCCAACTGCATAGATCAGACCATGTTCCAACAGCATAGATCAGATCATGTTCCAACAGCATAGATCAGACCATGTCCCAACATCATAGATCATACTATGTTCACGGGCCAATATCATAGATAAGACCATGTTCACGGGCCAACATCATAGATCAGACCATGTTCACGGGCCAACATCATAGATCAGACCATGTTCACGGGCCAACATCATAGATTAGACCATGTTCACGGGCCAACATCATAGATCAGACCATGTCCACGGTCCAACATCATAGATAAGACCATGTGTACGGGCTTCGTGGCTGATCATGCCGTTTCAATATTGTAGGATTTTGTGTGGCAACGATACATTTGCCATCTTGAGTAGATAATCAAACATCGTATTGCATACTTACGTTTTATATGTGCACACTTTAGAGGTTTGCGTTTGCACATAAAGAAGAAATAATAACACATTATGTGACACCCATGCTTATTATTTATCAAGTAAAATAAAGGTAATAAATTACTTACGCTAACTTAAAGAGCATTGTCATTTTCGTTATTGTCCGTCATTGGTATGCTATGATGCCGCAATTTTTGCATTTTATCGCATTAAAAGAACGACATGTTCACTTAGTCATGAGACCTTTCTCATAACACAAAATAGCTAACCAAAACACGCAAGTATCTGTAAATAGGCCTCCGTAGATTGTGTACATTTACCGGGTCAGTTAAATCAGTGAATATTTAATGGGTCTGATGCGTTCTGCTATACATAGGGACATGGACAATAAAATAAAAATGAACCACGGATTGATCAAGTGACAATCACCATAAAATGGTGTGCATTGTTTTACTGTAATATTTTAAGTAAAATGCAATACAACCAATACATTATTTTATGTAGTATCAGACCTTGTAAAATATGAGTATATTCCCAGAGCAGTATATCTACTCCTCGAAGTAAATCCTAACAAATAAAACTAATCATACGACTGCAAGAACTAGATCGATCTCTGATATAAGGGCACGATATTTGCACATTACACTCTGTATGAATATTTGTACATTTTATTTGGAAATTTCGCAAGAAAAATAACACAGGTAGTTTTTAATTTTTAACTTTTAAACTTTGAGGGTGACATTGACATTAAACCAATTTACATATATATTGAGGGTGATATACTTGCTTATGGTAGTGCCATGTTTTAGAAATGACTACCAATTTGTTATGGATTGTTCATTATATACAGATGTAAGGAAAATTATTTAAAACCATGTTATTACTTAAGACCAAATATGTTAAAAGTTTATAGATTTTTAGACCGCTCAAAATAGTAATATTGTACAAAAAATATCTATGTATATTGATAAAGCATGGGAAATAAGACATACTTATAAAACATAGTACGATTCTGGCATGATTTAGTGTAAATATTTATGCACAACATCTCGCTGTATAATGTCTTCTCTAAAATACCCAATATTATTATTTTAACAATGAAACGATTTATTTTTTATGATCAAATTTGAATGACCTGTGACTTTGTTTTATGTATATTGTATTGACATTTCATGTTTAATCATGGGCTTTTTGTAAACTGTATTATCAAATAAACTGTAAACTGTGCTCGCGTACGTCAGTGATCAAATATTACATAGCATCCATCAACTTGCTTGTATGCTTAGATGCAGCCTGGATTGTAATGTGTAACCAGGGTATTCCGTTATTAATTGACCAGAAACTGTTCTATCAAGGATTGAGATGAGGATGTATGGTGTATATGGCAGTAAATGATGATCAATGCAAATGGCGGCAATAATCAATCAATTTATTTTAAAGTCTTAGACAACCAACCTCGGAAAAACGGAGCAGTAGTGTATTTATATATTACCACTGGTTAATTAGATAAAACTATGAAGTCGCTTTGCAGTTATGTTATACCTATCGTATTTTCTACGATAAAACACAATTTATTATGAACACATATTATTTCCAGATGTTCTGGAACAGTTAAATGATTAATTATTTGTTCCCCTTATGAATCGATGTTTCATACTGATAATAATGCTATGGTTATACGAATTTTATAAATGTACATTCTACCTGGCTAAATTATATTATATACAATAGTAAGAATCGTCATAGCATAGCTTTGTAATGTCTTGCCAATGAGTACTCTTCGAGTTGACACTGCTTACAATCTTGTGTACATGAGATCACAGCAAAGATAAACTAAAAACTTTCTCTCTAGATATACTATATATGTTCATATGTAATGACTTGTTTATCGAAACACTCGTTATGATGTCAGCTATTTCAAATAAATGCCTCTCTCGAATAGGATTGAAAGCATTCAAATGCATCGCAAATCCAACACTTCATAATTCCCCTACGTCATAATGGCATTATGTATTCATTAGTTCGCGTTGCATTTGAATGACTGCTAATCGAAATGTCTTCAATCCGATTCGAGTTGTAATGCTCACAGAACATGTGAACAAAGCGAAAAATGCCTCAAATAATGGGGAAATAACTAATATATTCAAAGTTGCAACTTTGCATCTTGGTAAAATGAAAATAGTTATATTTCTCAAGTATGAACTCATGTCGATTTCAAATGTTAGTTCTTAACTTGATAAAAAAAAGCAAGGTCAACTTTGCTGAACGCCGCAAACAAATATATTGCCAATATAACTTGGACTGACTGCTAATCATGAATTTTATTGAGCTTGTGCGATTGAACATAAATGACATTGTATATATTTGTGTGATATACAAATTTAAATATCAGTGTTCTTTTGAATAATAACTTATAACGACACATTTGAAAACCAAACGAGATCTAGCTGTATATGTTAGTTACCATTATATTATTATTATATGGTTATCTAAACCAATGTTGGCATTATGATTTTCATAATACAACTATACCGGTGTCCGATTGTGCTTAGACCGAACAAAAAGTGGGTAAAACAAGCTATATTGCAAAAATTTACAGGGGCTGATAGTAAGTCTCTTGTATATTGTTAAAAACATACTATCGCAAATGTTCTGTTTCTGGCGATTCGCTAGTAGAAAGCAGAAAATACTTTTATTTGCATTGGCCATGGCGTTACTACGAAAATGAAAATACAGAATTAAGTTCGCAAAATAAAAAAAAATTCGTTAAACATAAGGATTTTCGTGAATCTAGCAGAGCACGGGAAAAGGTTTTTAAACAAAACGACATGGTCTGAATGTGTGCATATGCATTTACGAATCGATTGCATTATCACAATTATATCTAATGTATAATTCGCATTGTTTAGTACAATCACTTCTTACCCTTAGCCGTGATTGTTTCGTAGAGTAAAAAAAATAATCGCATAAAATCTAGACTATATTTATTTATTTTAATCTGAGGGTTAAAATATAAATGTAAATACATTTCACTGTCAAAGGGAAGTTACACAAACCGTTTAACCACATGCATGTTTTACTAACATTATAGTTATCTAACCCTGGTTCGTGATCCACTTGCACGAGTATTTCAAAAGTTACCATTGTTGACGTATTTCTTATGTTTTGGAGGAAATAATATGAACATGATATGGAAAATGTCAATAAAAAAATGATGATTGTGATGGTGCTGACGTTGACCATGATCATGATGTACTATGAAATGAAAATTTTGATAAGGAATATTCTAGATACTAGCTATATTAGAAAACAAGAAATACATTTGATATGAATGGCAAAAATCAATTGTTGCTATGAGTGTTTAAGAGCACCATTTTCGCCTTAATTTCTGAATATCTTTTTGTGTTTGTTTAAGCTCTGAAGTAATGCAGACATTAATATAAGAATCATTAGGGGTTTCGGTAATCAGATGCCAGCTTTTACATTAAGCCAGGTTAAAATTCCGATAACTACCAACTACTGTTCTTTACCCCAGCACCTCGGGCATTGCTTGTCAGAGTGAGAAAATAAATATCCTTTGTTAATAAAGACAACAATGACAAAATGATCTGTTGCTACCCTTCATTTTCTTATATTAAAACCATCAAAATGTAAATTTGCACAAAAGCTTACTGCATGAACACTTCTAGTCCATATAAACGGACTCCCAGAGCCTTTGATCATTTTTAATGTGGCGGCTCTGGGAGTCCATATGTACCCCTTCATAAACACAGGTGCAATTCAGCGCAGCGAATCCGTGCGCTTCACTAAACAGACGTCGTTCGAGACAGATTGAGATAAATAATGAATAAACTTCATTAACATGTTAAATTTACCCTCATGAACAAAGTCCTGGTTATGGTATTACGTGTTGTCCATTGTTATGCCTCTGGTTACTTGTAAGAAATGTTTGTCCCAGCAAGTAGTCGGTATAGTCTTTGATCACAAAGTGACTGTAATCTTTTTATTCCCAGGAGGCGAACTAAGATGGCGGATAGATTTTAGCTGTTGTTAGCCCGATGTGGTGGAACATTCTAGCAAGCCACTTAAAAATCATTGACAATGAGGACTGTTTTAGATCAAGACTTAAAACTCATTTGTTCAATGTTTTTCACGAATGACCAATGTGCAGTGTTTGCGAAGCGCAATATAATATTTTTACAATAATTTTTGCGCTATATAAGTGACATGTATTTGTATTTGTATAATGGCAACCTACGGACATTATCCTTTGCATGCACCCTAAAAAATACGACAATGTTTTAACACACTATTCTCGTTGACATTTTATGTTGAAATTTGAAACAGTGTATTCTGTGTCAAATATTTGACATCGTTATCGACTAAGGCTACATCACATAACAAGATGTGCAAAAAATTGGTGTAGTGCGACCTTAAAAACCGATAACGACGCTTTAAGTCGGCAACATGTGACAGTGTACCAATATGGTGGAAAGATAGTACAAACGATAAACGAGGTCAATTAAAAGCAATTATTTCTTGCTTTAATGGTACCATTTGCATGAGTTTGTGGTAAAGACAGGTAAACGTTGATAACTTTTCGCAGTTTCAGGGTTCCTTAGCCCTTGCATTGGTGATCAAAATGTGCACCTTTGGAATAGACGACGCATTGCAACTCTCAGCAACCCTTTGAGTTATACAGCTTAGAGTTTAAGTATTGCAACTAACCTACGTACAGCTCGAAGGGTCAGTTGCTGGGAGTTGGATAATTGCAACTAATCACATTCTATGTTGAAATTCTTTTCAGACTGGCCTGTGTGTCATTGGCGGAATCAGCATTATCTACATTGCAAGAAGTGTTCTAGTTTTAATAATTAAAAAACCTTGTTAACTCTCTACAAGTCTCTGAATCTGCATACATAACAATTAAAGTTTAAGACGTGTAAAATACCAGAATTCAAATCTGAAAAATATTTCATGTTTTTGTTTTACTTAGGTCTTAGAGTCCTACAATATCGAAAACCTATGGCTGAAATTTTACTGAATACATTCAGTAATAGTTTTGTCTACGGGAAGGAATTGTTGCTGTGGATGATCGTAAAGAAACTAGGTTTTGGTAGAAATATAACTCTTGTCCTTTTTTTACTATGAATTATACAGTCGTAACATTTGTTTTCTTTTCAACTTCTTTTTAACGGCTATACGAAGGAATGTCTTTCAAATTTCCATAGTATAATGGCCTTCGTATGTAGATGATCATAAAGAAATGAATTTCGGTAGATTTCCCCTTCTCAATATTTTTAAATAAATGATGTGTTTTGATAAAATAGATACTACACTGAATAAAATATTATTTATTAAGTTTGTTTATATTCAAACAACATAATATAATTCTACTCCTGCACACAAATAATGCTCTGGTTAGGCGAAACTAAACAAACGTCTGATGAGACAAGTATAATAGATTACATCAAATGTGGGAGGCATTGACAATGTAATAAATATGCAGAGTTGACAAGTTTTGTCGGGAGGATGGTATGATAAGAGTTAAAACTATCGGGTCAGAGTCTCCAATGTGATTGTGAATTAACGGCATAATAAAAGAAGAGTTTAATTTCTCTTAGAGATCTGCTTACTTTCCATCAACCGAACTTTGTGCCACTCCTTATAAATTAAAGTATTGCACGAGTCCGTTTCCTTGGTGTCTACGGGGGAGATCTTAAGAACGCTCCCACAGTGGGGATCGACCCCGTGACCTCCCGACATGAAAACAATCTAATATTTATTGTAATATTTAAATAAAAGTGTATTCTTAATCGAGCCGAATGATTAAGATTTACACTTCAAGAAAATAAACAATATCAAGGTTTTTAAGTATGCGACTGATGAATTCATAACATAAAACAGTAACAAAACGCCACATGTATACTATACTAATGTGTTATACATATACTTAAAGAGATCTTTTCACGCTTTGGTAAATTGACAAAATTGAAAAAAGTTGTTTCAGATTCATAAGTTTTCGTTTTAGCTATGATATTTGTGAGGAAACAGTAATACTGAACATTACCCATGCTCTATTATAGCCATTATATGCATCTTTTGACGCTTTTAAAACCTAAAAATTATAAAGCGTTGCAACGCGAAACGATTGAATAATTTGGAGAGTTCTGTTTTTGTCGTTAAATGTTGTGGAACTACGAAGATTGCTTATATAAGGTATAAAATACGTCACAATGTGTACTCGGCGGAATAGCTCAGTCGGCTAAAGCGTTTTTACTTCAGGACTCTGGCAGGACTCCAGGGGTCACTGGTTCGAAACCTGCTCCGGGCAATGTTCTTTTCCTTTTTTAATTTTTTTCTTGATTTTTTACTGGTGCTTTTACGATCCAATGTTTACATTTATCAATATAAAGCATTTAATGAATAAGTTAAAAAAAATGCCAAAATCTGTGAAAAGGCCCCTTTAACATGAATGAACTGTAACAGCAACATGCATGTAACGTTCAACGTATCTTATCAATGCTTTAATTAAAATGGTATGGCATCGACATTTATTATAAAATGATTGTATAAATACATCATTCACAACAAAAATGGCTTATATTAATGGATAAACATTATAATTGCTTTATATATGGAATAAATTGCTCCTACGTTTCAAATATGAGGCTACTAAATACTATGCTAATCTTCTGGGGTGATATTTTACAAGGTTAACAAATTTATCACAGTCTCTCATGTTCATAAATTCATCACTTGTGAGAATTTCACTAAGATAACATAGTCTTTTATCCTGGTATAAGGGACACTTCAATACAAAGTGCATTTCATCTTCAACTGAAGCAGTGTTACATAGTTTACAGAGTCTCTGTTCTGGCGCCTCACCAACATACCGCCCGGTTTCTATGCGGAAGTGGCAGCATACCACATCTGAGCTGTGCGAGAAGAGACCGCTCATTTCGCTTTAAATTCAGATACGATTCCTTTTCAAAGTCAGTCTTAAATTGGATGTACGTTCGTAATTTGGAAACCTGAGTTACTGGTAAGCACCAGTCAGTTTTATGAAGTTCAGTGATGGATTGTTTGGCTTCTTCTATATTTATTAGTTGACGGCTAGTGAACTAATAATTTAATCCAATTTTTGTCATAATATCTTTAACTTCACTACACCAGTTATTTTGACAACGGATGTAGTCCATATTGAATACTTGTTTGGTGATTCTATTGTCATCGAGTAGCACGAGTCTATTCCACATTCTTAACATGTTTAACCATCTTCTATAGTTGGTCGGGATTCAGCCAATATCACCGGTAATTGCGAGTATGGGCGCAAATCTGTGTACGCCCAGATAGTATCTGATCGCACGATGCTGTACGTTGTCAATTGCTTGGTATTTCCTATAACCCCAAACGCCCGAACAGTAATCCATTATTGGCACAACGCAGGATTCAAACAATTTTTGGAGTGTATTTAACCCGAATTCTTTAAGGTCTCGTAGTTTTACTATTATCTTGCCAAGGGCTCTTCCGGCGCTTTTTCCTAGAATATCCGCATTTATTGAAAAGTCACCTCTGCAATGGAATGTCACGCCTAGATATTTGTAGCTATCCACCAGTTGTAAAATGTTTTCACCTATTTTAAATGAAACGTCGGTACATGCTGCACGGCTTCTGCGGAAGTGAATGCATTTCGATGTTTCAGTATTTATGAGCACGCGCCAACGTCTACACCAGTCACGTAACGTGTCTAGGATGCGTTGTATGTCATTTTCTGTCTTTGCTTTACAAACAATATCATCGGCATATAATAATAATGACACCTTTTTCCCGTCTAGTTCAAGGTCAATGTCAAGGTCATTCACCTCTTTAATGAGGTCATTGGCGAATATTGAAAACAGCGTCGGCGACGACGTATCACCCTGGTTCACTCCGGTCTGGCACGTGAACCAGTCCGTTAACTTGTTATTGACGCGGACACTAGCCGTCGAATGTTGGTAAATGTTTTTAATTGACGTATATATTTTGCCATCAATGCCGTTTAGTAGCAGTTTGTAACGAAGCATGTCAATGCCGATGAAGTCGAAGCATTTACGCAAGTCATTGAAAGCCGTAAATACCGTCGTATTATTACGTATGATGCCGTTAAGTGAAAAAACGTGGTCTTCGCATGAACGATTACGCCGGAACCCGTTCTGCTCGTCTTCAATGATTTCATTTTCGTCCATATACCGTGTCAATCGTTTATTAATGAATCCGGTATAAAGTTTGCTCACACAGGATAGCAGACTTACTCCTCAGTAGTGCAAAGGAATCCGCGGATCAGATAACGGGTCCTTAAAGATAGGACAAATAATTGACTTTCTCCAAACAGAGGGAATGATGCCAGTGTCGAAAATTAGTTGAAACAGTTCTTTCAGCGTAGCGATAATTGCGGGGCATTTCAGCACAAAGTATGGTATTTCATCATAGCCGCAGGCGGAACGGGATTTAGCTTTGATTACTATGTCGTTTATCTCATTTAACGTGATATTACCGTTAAGGACGTCCGGCGTGTACAAGGGGTCATTTATGTTGTTTTCTATTAGTGTTTTGTGAATTTTTGCTCGGTTATAATGTTCACTATTAAATTCACTATTGTCCGTGCCGTTGTATAAACTTTCAAAGTCTCGCTTCCATTTTCCAAGAACTGCATCTTCGTCACGCACAACGTTACCATTATCATCGATAATTTCACAGGGGATTGTTTTATCACTTCGGGGGCCAAGCTTGTTAATCTTATCCAAAACCTCATTTGGGTTACTTGTTGATATAGATTCTATTTCATCCGCTTTTGCCTTTCTTTACGCGCGTTCTGCTTGATGTAAAGATTTGTCGAAATTGTCCCGTGCATGTATGTATTCTTGTCTCAATGTCGTTTTGACTCGCTGATTATCGCTGCATCTTAAAAAATCACGTTCCCGTTGACGTAATAATTTCGGATAGAGTGTCATTCCAGTACGGTTTCCTGGTTTTTATAGCGTTTACTAGTCGATCGCGATTCATATTTTGGTAATGTTCTGTTCATTTCGTCGGTTATTGCTTCACATAGGTTGCTATATATGGTATCCATCTCGTTTTGTATTTCTCGGCAAGTTTCAATTCTTGTGACACAGTCAATAATAGATCTATCCCGGAAAAGCACGAGTTTAGAAAAACCCACTAATCACCCCGGTACAAACAACGCTGGTCCATTAAATCAACCAATGATAGCTTACTTTAAATTATAACGGTTGATATGGTTTGTGATTTTGAAAGGATTATAAATGGGTCATGTTTATTTGTACCAGAAGATTAGTGGGTTTTTCCAAAACGTTGCTTTTTCCGGGATACATATATTGCCAATCTCGCGATATCGCTATCCATGAAATCATCTGGAACGGTTCTCACTTTGTACCGTTGTCGTCTGACCTCCTGACAAGCAGACGAATGATGACCCTCATTGTTTGGATACACTGTGTGGAATTCCGTTATAATTGCTGAGTGATCAGGTAACCGTGATCTTTCACCCAGTAGCCCTTGTAATCCGCAATTATCTACAATATCTTGCATTGGAATAACTTTAAATGAAATGCACTTTGTGAATTGGTCGTGCGGACCACAGATATAATCTACTACCGCTCTACATCGCCGGGAAATTGATGAACTGTATTATGTTTTATATTCCATTACATTTTATGACAAACATAAATTATTTATCATCTAACCATTTAGAATAAAAACAAACACATTTGTTTAGGTGTCATGACAAGCAGGGTATTTGTATCTGACAGGGCTTTCTACACATAAATGCAAGAAAAAAATCTTCTCGCGATCGTATGTGTTCAATGAGCAACATATATCGACCCAAATGGCACCGCTCAGTTGAAGAGTCTCGAGACGTCAGTAAACGTTGCGACATCCTTCTCATATATTTAAGAACTGAACCGATACTAAATCCATTATGTAGAACACGTCGTTATACGTATCATTAAACATGCTCATGCGTTACATGTGAATAATTGAATATTATTAATACCCATCACACGTCAAGCCTAAACTCAAAATCATACAATTGCACAATTTAACTACACAATTCAAAATCACAAGCCCAACCAAGGATGCCACGGCCCTAACAACCGCCCGTCCGCCGTCGATGCCCAAAGCCCACCGAGGACGCCCCCTATGCCCATCCACAACGCCTATTTGCGAAAAGTACATAAAGTGAAGCATTAGTTTTGATAAAAGCAGCTGCGATAATTACAAGATTTATTCATTACCATCAATTAAGAGAAGTGCACATGACTTCACGTACACCCCAAACAATAATCGGTGGTAACGAACGATTCAGGTGTAACCGCGAGCGGGATACGCAACCCTACTGCTCATTGTTCCTATTTCTTTTAATGGCAGGGGGACATATGAGGACCCATGGCTCAAGACCGGTGTCTAGGTGCCTTCATCACCTCCTGAACCCTCTAATTTTAGAGAAATCTACAAATAATCACCTGTTACTATATCGTAAACGTTAAGTATTCTTTTTAGAAAACCATGTAAATCTAATGGTAAAATGTCCGGAACCAATGCCCCTTTCTATCTCAAGTCAGTCATCCGTCTGCTCTCATAAAAATCACTGAAACAGATAAAACATAATATTAACATCAACACACAAACAGAGCATAACTAAATAAAACGATTTAAATCAAGTCTTCGCTCTACCCTGCTTGCCTGTCGAATGACTAAACCTACAAATCTGTGCACGAGGAAATCATGGTTTCCGCACCATTGGACATATATCACCTTCAAAAACCTGTATAACCAGTTTATTCATTCACACAACGATAATAAATACATTCAATAATTTAGATGGTTTTCATGTCGTATGCGGTGAGGCGTTAAATGTGATAAACATATTCGATTGGCGGTAGGAAATTGTTGCAAAACAGTACTTTCACACCCGGATGAAACAACATTTGTTACTCTTGTGTTATGACATTGTTATTATTTACGCACAATATAGCATTTACATAAATGATTTGATTGTGTGTGTGTACGTTTACTGTGATCCAGAAGGCTTGATAATTCATTTTCCAAATTCGGAATACATTCATTTTCATTTTATATTGGATGATTCATATTTAAAAGGTAAGTCGTCAATAGATGGTTTAATTACATAAAAACAATTATTCAAATCTATATATTTATAAAATACTTTTTTCTTTGTTGGTTCAATCGAGCGTAGACATTCATGAGTTGTAGTCCATTTTCCCCTTTGTTTTGAAGTTTATCATCACACATTTCCCGTGGAGTTGTTTCCAATCATTTAGTATCGATGGAAATCATTATGGGTGCGCTACCTTAACGCCGTTAACGTATGTAATTGATTTTGTCAGGAATGTAAAAACTGTTACAAAACATCACTTTGTTTTAAAAAGTAATCGAAAGCTTGAAAGTGCATGTTTATCGATAGGATACTGCAAACATCCGCTTTGATTAAAATTACCTCAAACCTTAAAGTAAATTTTCGTGTCCTTTTTGACGATGCTGGAACAGCAGCGTCCAAGGTTTGATAACCAGTAAAAAAAATCTTCACAATTGCGAACTATGTAAAAGACCGAGCCAGTCCGATTGAGATAACTCGATTTTTCAGTTAATTCCCTTGGCATTCGCCACTGCGTAGGAGATTGCTCGTTGATTTTCATTGATAACATTCTCCTAGCAGAGTTGTCGTTCGTGTTGATAAAGGTAAATATTAATAGAACAGCATATCCTGGGGAAACAGATTCAATAAGTGTATCAGAACGTTAATTTCAAATTAGTAATTTTACATCCATTTTATTTTTATGGACCAATGAAACAACTATATATTTTCTCTATTTTGTTTGATATTTGTTCTCGATTAAGTAAATAAATTGCGAATAAAAACATGTAAAATTAACTTTTTACGTGATCACAAAACTAAAGAATGCGAACGATTTCGAACCTGCAAATTGTAAACGCTGCACTGCTGTGATATATATAGATAAAACAACACGTCTTCGCGTAATTGTCTGTCAAGCTAGCGCAGTGGTAAAGACGTTCGCTTTTTCACCTTTACGACACCGGTTCGATTCCCGCTCCCGGCGAAATGTTATATTTTGTATGTTTTGTGGTCACCATTCCTGACAGGTTTTTTTGCCGGAAAATCTCATCCCCCCGCAGCATTTGACCATATAAAAAATTAAAAAGTATTTCAGTACAAAACAAATAGCTGGAAATTGCAGCTATCATTCAAAATTCGTCCCAACTGTCGTCAATCTAATCGTATTAGGTAGGAGTGCTGGACACACTCCGGGTCCAAACATTATGCAGCCTCAGCGCGGAGGTAGCTCATTACCTTGGAAAAACACAAATACACACACTGGGTGCAGCCTAGGCGCGTATAGACTCAAACAAGGCAACAAACTCAAGTGCGGGCACAATCATTTACAATTTACATATTGAATACGATATTCTAACAGAAATCACACAACCACCTAAATGTACATACCATGTTTGATATTTCGTTCGATTGTTAGATTTCAGCATATACATGTATAAGGTCCTTTCGCTATTAGTTAAGGTTCATGTAGAGGCTTCATTTTGAAAAATGTGGGACCCCAAGCATTGAACTCAAATTTGACTAAAGGAAGAGTGCCACATTGAAAATGTATACATATATGCTTTAAAGGATGTTTTTCCTTCAAACTGCTACCAATTTTGTACATCAACATATCAAACCATCCACAAAATCAATCAAAATACAAAGCGATTTTAACACTAAAATATACATTATTTTCAAAAATCTGAATCATGTTTATTTCACGTATTTCGGCGGAAAATTATATAACTAGTGAATAATATCGACATTGACGAGGGCAAGTTACGCTTAAATAGTAAAAAAAGTTTACATATCTAGAAATATCAAAACTCGAACACATGTCATTTCATCACCATGGGGGCAGCCATTTGTAAATTCATAACATAGAAAGAAACATGCTAAAAACTAACTCATCGCCTAATTGACATTCCTAACGGTTGACGATGACAAATGCATTGGATTGTAATCTTTCCGTTGATGTTTGCAAACTGCACGATCAGACCTCATAAACACTCAAAAGAATAACTATGTAAGAAGCATTTCACCAATATTTACAATTGTTGTCGAATCACCATACTTATATTATTGCGCATAAAATAGTACGCTTACAGACTGACAGAAAGATCGATACGTAACTCCGTTAAATTCATCACGGTATACTATTCTATTGATAATATATAATAACACATCGCTTTAACAATCTAAAAGGAGAAATAATTGTTTTAAACAAAGTTTTTAATAACGAAAGTGAAAACAACGGAAGTTAGATGGATATTCTGTGAGATGCACTTCGGCTCCAGAAAAAACAATACAAATAAACTAAAAAAGACGTGTGGGGGACAATTTTCAGCTGGAAAATATTTGAAATAAGGTAAGTGATGATATCTCTACGTGGTCATTTCTGTAATTGAGTGCGATCTCTTGCTGATTAATGTTAATAGTTGTTTTACTTGTTGCGAACCAACTGTCAAAATATGTTTGTGTTTTCTCAGGTATGTGTATACACATACCCGGTTTTCTCACTACTGCACGTGGTTTCGACCGATTTGTTTTACACGTTTTTCTACGGAGCACAGCGAGGGCCACGCTTTCAAAATGGGTAGAAGTAATCGAAATATAAAATCAATCGGTTTGCCAATTTCTTTATAATTCTTTACAATTTTATATGTCGTCTGCAATATATTTCAATTTTAGATGGTTTAAATTTGCAATTTGGTTGAGAGGTAAATAACAAAATTGTTAAGCCTTTGAAAAAGAATTGTGACTCTTACTATCCACCATCCCTGGATTTTTAAAAAGTAGTTACGTTTTAGTTATTTTTAGAACTTTGTTTAGGAAATTTATCCAAAATAGGCAGTTGAATAAAAACTCATTTGTTGTTTTATGACAATAATTTTCTGTGAAATGTTGCTAACTTGACCTTGTATATGTATATAGCTTTGTATTTATTCAACTTAAGGTAGTGCATATCCTTCCTAACTTTAGATTGAGATTTTGTAAATTAGTGTAAAAATGTATTGGTTTTAAACCAAAATATGAATAAAGCACACAAATATTGAATGTCAAAAATGTGTTTATGTTATTCTATCCGTCTTTAGATTTAAAATGATATATAGTTTGACCATATTGTACCACATTGAATGAAGAAAAACCAAAGCGAATTTTTAATTAATTTTATCCCTCCCATGAACCTTAACTTATCCATATGTTCGTGGGCGAACTCGGATAGTCAAGTGCTCATACGATTGAGCTCACATGGTCCGGCTATGTGCTCATACCTACTTTCGAGAATCATCATGAATGTATTGTCATACTTAATGAACAAGAATGTGACACGCCTCCCAGTTTCGCTCAATGGGTCAAGTTACCCACGGGTACTACTTCCCCGTACCCCTAAACTTTTTTTCGTACCAAAAATGTTTCGTACGCAAATTTTTTCGTACAAAATTTTTTTTCGTTCCCAAAATGTTCGTACCCAAATTTTTTATCGTACCCAAATGTTCGTATCAACATACACAATTGTGGTGATACAGATAAACTTAAATTGATGTTTTATATCCATCCTCTTCAAAAGCATCGTCACACCAGTACTGCCAGTACTTTGATTTGGTGAATTAGGCATATGACTGAGGGCGTGTGTGCATGTTTATCTATTATATGTATCATGAATGAATGAATTGGAAGGTTTTCATTTAGGTAGTAGTTGTATATTTTATTAAAGTGACGCATAGTACATCGACAATCATTGGTATTTACAGCAACACTACGATCAATATTATTAAAAACATATATTTACAAAACAAGTTACTTTCCAGCCATATAAATGGCTTACGAGTCACTAAGTTGACATGATACGGGTGTAGTCGTAAACCATATCAATATAGTGCAGGAAAGATCAAGATAATAAAAAGAGTGAAATTGTTTAAAGTATAGACATGGATAGTTTAGATCAATAACTTATGTTAATTATTTACAAGTGGACTTGTAATCATAGTATTGCAAGTTCATGTAAAAATAAGTAATACCATTACACTGGTAGTATAATTTACATATTGATGTGTTTTTTATGTCTTTCGGATATACGTTTGTGGCGAGTAGGGCTGTAACGATACACTCTAATATTCGAATTACTCGAATACGGCTGTGGACGTATCGTATTCGTTATTCGCCACCTCCTGAAACGAATATTTGATGAATACAAACAACGTGGTTCCGAGTTTGAAAGTTTAATCCTCTTTTCTTACCTTACACATGAAGGTTCATACAATAAACCCCTATATTTAAATGATGTTATCCTTATTCCTGCGTTTTTCATCATGTTTACCCCACCCACTATGTAACACAGTGTGATTATCAACAAAAATGGCGGGCACCGGTTGAATATTTACGACATTGAATTGAAAAATCTTTCGATGGTAGTTTACTGTTTATTTAGGTAAATACGAGTGATTTGATGCTCAAACATACACATAAAGGATAAGCAGATGGAATTTCTTTTGTGTTTATCTTTACGACAATGATTGTGCAGTTTATCAACAAACATGGAGCCTAGCAAAGAGAATGCTATTGATTTCGTTGACCCGCCTGCCAAATACACATCGTTTACTAAAACAATTTTATTGGTACTAGTCATGTTTTCAAAACTGTGTTCAAAGTTTAAGCAGTTCTATTCAATGTTTTGTTATTTCAAAGTGTTATATTTCATATTTTCAGTATGCAATGATACTCAAGTAATCAAATTAACAAAAACATGTACTCATAGTTTCATACTATATAATGTCACGTATAGTTGTCAGTATTACTTTTGTTCATTGAAATTCATATCCACTAATAAATATTCGTATTCGCCATCCTGTATTCGTGATACGTATCGTATTCATCCCCTGTTGTATTCGTTACAGCCCTAGGCTGGCGAGGCGTGAAATTCGATAAACATATTAACGTAATGCTCGTCGATTTGTGGTAACATCTTGTTTCAAAACAGTACTTTCACGTCCGGGTGAAACACCATTTGTTACTCTTGTGTTATGACATTGTAATTATTGACGCATAATATTGTTTTTACTTAAATAAATACATTTTATGTGTGTACGTTTACTGTGATCCAGTAGGCTTAATAATTCATTTTTCAAATAAATTCGGAATACATTCATTTTCAGGTTATAGTGGATGTTAACAATGTTTTACTATAGCAATATAAGGAAATATGCCCCACCCCCTGGCAGCCATGTTTTTCAACCAATTGTAACCATTTTCGAACTGATCCAAGATATCATTGAGACTTATATTCTGGCCAAATTTTATGAAGATTGGAATTTAAACGTGGCATCCACAGAGTTAACAAGGCAAATGTTGACGGCGCACGACGGCCATAAAGCGATCACAAAAGCTCACCATGAGCACGTTGTGTGATTACACTCAATGCAATCATATTTTTCTCACAGGCTTTGCCATTGACCTTTATAGTATGGATGGCTTTGTTATTATTTATTGCTATCATGTACCTGCAATATTGTGTGTATGTTAACAATACACAAAGCATATGACATAAATAGATTAATTGAGCTTATAATAATCTGGTTACTATAGCCAGGTCATTTAAGGACTTAAAAAACATTTTTGTTGTCCTGATTTCATGAAGACTTGAGATATTTATGAACATAGAGTTTCAAGATATGGGATTATCCACAAATAAAAAATATTTTTAATCTGTGTTATGCAGGCTCTTTTTACATGACTGTCAAAGTGAAATTTCCATGTGAAAAGGATGTCAATTTTTGTCATTCAACCATTGTGTATAAAGAACGGTTCTGCATATAATGTGCCATTTTGATAGGAGATGACCATGGTGACAGAGAAAAGGGATATGCATTTGAGATCTGGTCAGGACTCCATATAAAAGTGGCTATATTTAAAAATGTTTAATTACCACATGACCACGGACTCTAGTTCTCCGTGACATGACTAAGGTTCTAAATTAATCTAGTATGAACATTTGAACTATATCTTTTTAAAACAATTAAACAATAATATCTGATGTACAAATTTAATCTACCAATGTGTTTAGATACTACTTAACATATATTTGACCGTATTGAATGTAGGAACTAGTTAAAATATCCATTAGAAAAAGAGATCAGGATATGAAATATTCATTGCCTGAAGCAAAGACCCTGGAGCTATGTTTTATATCTTTAAACACACTGATTAAAGAAGTAAAACAATACATTGATACAACGGTGGTAAAATCATCCCCTCTGAACAATATGGTGCATAATTATGTATCATATCTTTTTATCTGGATCTGGGTAGGTACACAGCAGGATGTTTAGGTGTGCGCGCTGCGGGAGAGATATAGGAGTTACTTATATTTTGGATTTAATTTAATTCACTGAAATTCATCACTGAAGTTACAGTATGATCTCATTTGATATAGATCCACATGATTGTATCAAGAAAAATATATTAAAAAATTATCAGTATTAATTCACTGTCTGGATTTCAGTATCATTAAAATGATTTCAGTAAAGTCTATCATTCATATGCATCAATTTTGTATATATCAATATAAGTATACTACATGAAAACATGTTTGAAACAAGGGCTGTTTGTAAAACATGCATGCCCCCATATGGTCTGTCAGTTGTTGTGGTAGCCATTGTGTGAATAAATTTTTTGGCACTGAGACCTTGACCTTTGACCTAGTGACCTGAAAATCAACAGGGGTCATCTGCGAGTCATGATCAATGTACCTATGAAGTTTCATGATCATAGGCGTAAGCTTTCTTGTGTCATCATTCGGAAACCATTTTACTGTGTCAAGTAACCGTGACCTTTGACCTAGTGACCTGAAAGTCAATAGGGGTCATCTGCGAGTCATGATAAATGTACCTAAGAAGTTTCATGATCATAGGCGTAAGCATTCTTGAGTTATCATCCGGAAACTATTTTTCAAAGTTGAGTCACTGTGACCTTGACCTTTGACCTAGTAACCTGAAAATCATAAGGGGTCATCTGCGAGTCATGATCAATATACCTATGAAGTTTCATGATCCTAGGCATAAATGTTGTTGAGGTATCATCCGGAAATCATTTTACTATTTCGGGTCACCGTGACGTTGACCTTTGACCTAGTGACCTGAAATTCAATAGGGATCATCTGTGAGTCATGATCAATGTATCTATAAAGTTTCATGATCCTAGGCAAAAGCTTGGGTTATCATCCGGAAACTATTTAACTATATCGGATCACCGTGACCTTGACATTTGACCTAGTGACCTAAAAAGGGGTCATCTGTGAGTTATGATCAATGTATCTATGAAGTTTCATGATCCTAGGCATAAGCGTTCTTGAGTTATCATCCGGAAACTATTTTACTATTTCGGGTCACTGTGACCTTGACCTCTGACCTAGTGACCTGAAAATCAATAGGGTTCATCTGCGAGTCATGATCAATGAACCTAAGAAGTTTCATGATCCTAGGCATAAGCGTTCTTGAGTTATCATCCGGAAACCGTTTACTATTTCGGGTCAACGTGACCTTTGACGTAGTGACCTGAAAATAAATGGTGGTCATCTGCGAGTCATGATCAATGTACACATGAAATTTCATGATCCTAGGCATAAACGTTCTTGAGTTATCATCAGGAAACCATTTTACTATTTCGGGTCACCGTGACCTTTCTCTTTGACCTAGTGACCTCAAAATCAACATGGGTCATCTGCGACCCATGATCAATGTACCTATGAAGTTTCATGATCCTAGGCATAAGCATTATTGAGTTATCATCCGGAAACCATCTGGTGGACGGACATACGGACCGACATGTGCAAAACAATAGACCCTCTCTTATTCGAAGGGGGGGGGCATAATAATACTGTAGCATGAACCAACAAGGGAGGCAACTTGTTATGTCACAATTTGGCAGTGTATAAAAAGTGGTACTTAATTATCTCGCTAAACATGGGTCTAAATTACGTTTAAAAGCTATTTTCTGATTGGATGAAACAGTCCGAAATCATCCAATGAATAAAGTCGAGATATTTATCTTGCGGAACATCGTCGCTGTTCTTCGAAAACCGCGTAAGTCAAATTTGGCGCAAAATGTTATTTGTTTTTATAAGAATGGGGGGTTCGCGGGTCATTTTCTGCGAAAATACTGGATTTCATATCCAAATGGAAGGCATAGTTATGAGCACGTGAGAAAATCCTGTTCACTCATTTGTGCACTAATTGTTTCTGTAAAAACTGCGTAAGTCAATGTTTCCGACTTTAAAAAAAAAGAAACATTTTTTAAATATTTTTTAAAGTTTTAAAATATGTTAATTTAGATAGTCTAAATTAAAATGGTTTTTTTTGCCTATTGAAAAGTTGTAAAAATTGACCTACGCGGTTTTCGAAGAACAGCGACGACATGCAATAGCATGCCGCATGCAAGCTATTTATAAAGTAAATATCGTAAATCAAAAAGGTTCTTATGTTTTTTTTTTTCGCGGTCATAGACAGTGTTCCTGACTGAAAACGATACAATATTACTTTTAAATCATTTATGCATTAGTTTTAAGCAAGAAAGAGGTAGAATATTAGTGTAAAACATAGTTTTGTTTATTTAAACTTGTGTCTGCTACAATTTAACGAGTGGTTACGCAAATTACCGATTGTACAGATGTATCGACAGACATATGCAAAACGAAAGAAAAGCTTGCATATTTCAAGTTTATCAGTCTTGAAATTACCTATTAATCAAATGAGAATCGAAATTATTAAAATATAAACCAGTTATGTTCATTAACACCAAAATCTTTGGGCACAACCATCATATTTTTGGAAACCGCGACATATTGTTTTTCGGAAACCGACGATCGGCAATTTTCATAACCATATGTAAAATTTCATCACTGACAAGTTTCGTTTCTAATGTTTTTCTCAAATATTCTACCACAAAATTATTGTATACCATTACACAAATGAATGACAAGTAATAATTCCTTGATTTTGGGGAGGGACACTGTCTATAAATGCTTATAAAAACGCATTAAGGCTAAACTTAAGTGCATAAAATATTGAAAAATAAATCATAACTCAAGTGTAGGCAAGTGTTCGTTTTATCCGATATATTCATTCATCCACATTGCTCAGACACTCAATAATATTGGAAATTATGACGAATATCTGATAAAACTTGCATTATTTATTTTTGTCTTTAAACTTCCATTTCATAAATGTTTTTTTTTTATAGACGTCGTCAATTATAAATTGTATATAGATTTCTCTAATGTTTGAAGAACATTTAGGCAAATATTTCTCATGTAAGATAAAATGCAAATAATTAATAAAATATTCCCTTTTAATCAGTATGTTGGTTTGTCGGTCAATAACAATATCACTTTGAACAGTGAATTATTTAAAAGTTATAACAAATATTAAATGTTCTCCGAACAAATGATTCATAACACATATAACAGATTGATAGGAAGATATGAACAAATCAAGGTTGCTAGGTTGCCCGCCTAGAATGGTCCTGTAAGTATGGAAGTACTTGATATATAAATTTATTAGCATGTCGGTGTTGTAAAGACATAAAATATTTTATGAATGTCTCAAAGTGTAGAATTATTTTGCATTTAGTAAAAGAAAGGCAACATATAACCCTTAAGTGGCTGACAAGAACTTGTGGCTTAATACAACTAAAAAGAGGCATTATGCTTCTTAAAAATAAAAGTAAACATCATTATATATAAATTTTCTGATCAAAAGTGTTATTTTTAGTGAATTGGCGAAATACATTTTCAAGAATAAACAATATAATTATAAAGGTTTTGGCGAAGTGCATCATAATATTATCATAGTACCAGTTTTGGTCTAAAATCCAGTAACATATTTTTAATTTCATAACCCCTTGTTGCAAAAAAAATCATGAAAAATAGAATTTTCAGAGTAACCTGTTAAAATAAAATAAAATAAATGCTTTATTAGACCCTAGATATTATTTTTGCAATCATTTTTCATCAATTACAAATGTTTGAAAAAAAATATTGTTTCACGCTATTCATTCTACCAATTTTTTGTCAGAAAATTAATCACATTTTTTAAAAATGCGTTACCCCTTGTTGCCAAAAAATTCATAAAAATATATTTTTCAAAGATATCCATAAAAAAAAAAGCAAATGCCTTCTTAAACCTTAAATATTTTTCCTTCAAGCATTTTACATTAATTATTTATGTTTGAAATAAATCATTGGTTCATGCAAAATACTGTTTGATATACTGTAAATAATGTAACTACACATCCAACTAGTGAGTCCATCAAACTGTTGCAACCGAAACACCTGGTGTGCCAAGGCACCAGCCGAAGTCAAATGCCTTCTGACTTAGTGCATTTTACTATTTATATTTGTATGCATTTGTATGTGTTTGAAAAAATGTATAATCTTAAATGACATCTTCAGACCATGCATGTCCTAGATTTCGAAATCCAGGCCCTGGTCTGACACATTGGTAAAATAAACGTTAAACTGTTACCAGGCTTCTGAATTAAATTAGCCAGGTCACAGGAAAATAGCAGTCTAATCAGTATCCAATTAAACTATATGTCATTGTCCGAAAACAGCTCTTAAGCAAACAGCTTTCAAGAAACTGCAGGCTGAACTGGATCTAAACTGACCACAATCGCCTTTATGTCTCTTTTACTGGGATACAGACACAGTTCATTTAACTTTAAAGGGATCTTTTCACGTTTTGGTAAATTGACAAAAATTGAAAAAAGTTGTATCGGATTCGCAAATTTTTGTTTTAGTTATGTTATTTTTATGAAACAGTATTACTGAACATTTACCATGGTCTAATATAGCCATTATATGCATCTTTCAACGATTTAAAAATTATAAAGCGTTGCAACGCGAAACGATTGAATAATTTGGAGAGTTATGTTGTTGTTGTTTAATTGTGTGAAACTACGAAGATTGCTTATATTAGGTATAAAATACGTCAACCATCTATACTTGGCAGAATAGTCGAGCAGGCTAATGCGTTTTTACTCCAGGACTAAGGGGGTCACTGGTTCAAGCCCTGCTGCGGACTACTTTTTTTAAGAATTTTAATATGGATTTTTAACTGGATCTGTTAAGATCCAATGTTTACATTTATCAATATAAAGCATTTAATGACTAACTTCAAAACATGTCAAAATCTGCGAAAAGGCCCCTTTAACATAATATCTACTCCTATGAATATGAGGTCGATATACATGGACTTAACGGTAAATTACGTCTAATTATTTGGACTATAATGATATCAACTACTTAAATAGAAAGAAAAAAGAATTCATACAAACAAGTAATTTGAGTTAAGAGTTTGTAATTAATGTTGTATTTCAGGACAGCTTGGTGATATGCAAATCCCATATGACATGTTGATATCGGGTATCATAGCCATTAAAAAAGTCGCAAAATGCTCGAAAAAAAATATTATAAAGCAAAATGTGACTTAAATTGATAACTAAAAATACCAGTATCATCAGTATGCCAGTTTTGCCTTGTCAAGCTGTCGAGATCCGGAAAGTGCTTCATTCACATCGAATATATCCTTCGAATTCCATTTATTGTTGCATTACTAAATAGCGAAACAAGCCGATTTAAGCTGTAATAAAGTTTTGACACGAGTTTTATCGGCGACACAAATTACCCAAATCTACCCAAATCTACCGAAGCCTTCCCAAATCTACCAAAATCTACATACGTCTTTGTAAAAGGAATATCTTGCATCGTGTTTGTGTGATGGGTACTATTGTTTTGTTTTATGCTTCATCTTTACACGAGGCAATGTGTAATTTCCTAATAATGGGTAGATCTGGGAAGATTTGGGTAGATTTAGGTAATTCGTGTCCCCCTTGTAAAATAAGATTACAGTGTTAGGGAATGCTATCGTACAGCAATGTAATGTCCACCTATAACCGATGCATACTTTGGGAATTATAAATTACATATTTGTTTACCTATATTCACTATCGTAACGGCGGTTAAATTATAATGCACAAGACTCAATAGAGATAAGGGTTGATCGTCTCATCAAATTATTGTCTGCACTCACTCATGGAGCAGTGTTGCTCTGCTCAAACACCGAAAGCGCTCGCGTGCCGCCAGGTGTTCTGAGCCTCGAAACATAAACTTCTCTCTATTCAACGCTAACCTTATATATAATTTCTGAAACGGATACTGTGTAGGCCACTGTCTGCGATATTTTCTACAAAGAAACTTAAACTCAACAAAATATTTGCTTTGTCAACGATTAAAGTAATTTTCTTTAAGTTGTGTTTGTACGTATTTCGTTTTACCTTGCAGTCACAGATAAGCCGTGAAAGTGAAAGCACTTATTTCCAATGTTGTCCTTTGGTTTTTGCTGAAGAGAAAGAAGCAGAAGAGACAGTAGTATGATACAAGGAATCCGGGTGCGATACCCTAGCTCTTTGCAAATAGATCCCTTGGTTCTTTTACGTACTCAGTGTATAGCACCGATACACGCGAGAATTACATGGGTTTCATACCAGTACAACTCTAGTTGGGTGGAAAACACTTGAAGCATTTCTGAAATTCCCAGTGCCCCGGCTGGATATTGAACCGGGGACCTCTGGAATGTTATACAGAGTGTTACCACTCGACCACCGCACCACCCTAGTTGTGGGTGGCAAGTAGTGCGTATTGATCTGGGCTTCACTGAACTGAGGATATCACTGTTTGAACGTATTCATTATTGCAAATCAAGGTAAAAGTAATTGTATTGAATATTGGTTTTAAATCTTACCCAAACGCTCGTAGTGAACTTTGATTATGCGATGTTGCTATGGAATTTGTATTTTTTTTATAAGTGCCACCTCAAATGTATTTTTTGGAAGTTGATTGGTCGCGAAGATCCGTCAATATTTTTAAACACATGTATCTGTAACGCGTGCTAAATAAAAATGAATTTTACAAGAACAAAATCGTGAGAGTATATTGTCGCCTATTTGTCCACTGGCATATCCATCACACCTTTTTTTCAGGGCTTAATTTATCTATGGATAAGACCACGGCGTTTTAATTTAATGATTTGTTTAATATTTAAAGGGTCGTGACATTTTCATAATTCAATGAATAACACAAGCGCCTTCCTGTTTAATATATGTCGTTTTTAATTGGTAGACCAGACAGCGATAGTATTGTCTTTAAAACAAAATATTTCTGATCATTCTGTAAAAAATAAGTTTTATGTAGATTATTGATTCATGGTTCGATACATGGGAAAAAGAATATGGTTCTGCATGGTAATTTTGCATCATTCTGAAAGAAGCGTTTACTACTCATTGAGGCAGGAAGAAAGTGAAACAATTAAATATAAATCCATAAGAAAAGAACATGAAAAGGTTATTTATTTAATATCTTTGGGACCATTTTTCCAATGTTTGTTTTGTTTCTCTTTTGTGTCGTTGATGTAGATAATGAAGGCCAATAAATATATAATGTAGTTAAAGTTGGCTCCCATTAAACGAGCATGGCCGTTTGATGGTTAAAAAATATGCGAATGCATAACTAAGGTTTAAACGGATGCGTAGTAGTTGTTATGCTATGTATCTATATAGTATATAGAGATCATTTCAGTGTGCCAACCCAATTATGTGTTTTTTGAGTTGTGTTATCAAGTCTCTCATGGGCGAAGCCATAGTTGTAGAAAGTGATACATTCACATCGAGTATATCCTTCGAATTCCATCCATTGTTGTCATTAGCGGAGATTTAGTGAATAAAAATTCATATATCATAAATGACACCTTCTAAAAAGCGAAACAAGCAGTAAGAAGGTTTTGACTCGAGACTCTCATGGGGGCGGCCATTGTTGAAACACGAACGACAACTCTGCTAGGAGAATGTTATCAATGAAAATCAACGAGGTCGAGGTATTTAAATTAGAAAAATAAATTATCTCAATTGGACTGGCTCGGTCTTTTACATAGGTCGCCATTGTGAAGAATTTTTACCATACCTTAGACGATGCTGTTTCAGCATCGTCAATTATTCAATTCCATATATTTATTAAATAAATGTTTCTTTGTTGGTTCAATCGAGCGCATACATTCATGAGTTGTAGTCTCTTTTTCCCTTTGTTTTGAAGTTTATCATCACATATTTCCCGTCCAATCATTTAGTACATTTTGTCATCCAATTTTGACCAAACTTCATCGAAATGCTTGGATAATAATACAATTTTTCTTTAGCTTAATAGCAAGTCAATTTTTCCAAGAATTTCTAATAATGGTCTTTGAATAATTTGAGATTGACATGTCATTCAATATTCACCGAACGCCAATTAACATACTATAATATGATATCCATGATATCATTGTAATCCTGTTTGATTTGTCTTTTAAACATTTTCATTTAAACAATCTGACGCGGGCAAAAAGAAACACAGTATCATTGTATTTGAACGGAAAATGTTTGTCAGAGTACATTTATACATTTGAGATATAGATAAGTCTATATGTACTTTTATTATGTATTATTCATAACTCACATACATATTTCCTTATTTACCGTGATCATGGCAGGCCTATGCCTAAATGTGGTGAGACGGTACAGTTTGTAAAATTATGTTGCGTTCTTGAAATTTTTAAGTTGCCACCATCTTGTGTCCTTCTAAGTTGCCACCATCTTGTGTCCTTCTAAGTTTCCACCATCTTGTGTCCTTCTAAGTTTCCACCATCTTGTGTCCTTCTAAGTTTCCACCATCTTGTGTCCTTCGATTTGTGTAACTGATATTCAACGAAAGGTGCAAACAAACGAAAATGTCAAAATATTTCTAATCCTTAAAGACTCGGGTGATTTTATTTAATTTGCTGAAGATAGTAATTGTGTTCGGTCTGCTCAAATTGTTTCCTAAGATTTTAGTGGATTGGCCTTTAGTTCTAACAGCTAACATAAAGGAAGAAGAAATCTGACTATGCACTTCGCTAGTCATTTCACGAGTGACAGTCGAAACTACACATTGACACAAGTCATGAATAGTTTATAACAATCGCAAACGCAATTTATGTGCAATCACTGGGTAATATCATAATTGTTTTACGAGGCATAATAGGCAACATATAAAGATTTGAATATACTTGTCAAAAACGTTTAATTATTTATGAACGAATACGTATTTGTTATTCTGCGTTTTCCACTCGTCTCTGATTATATCAAAATATGAACCAAAATGAATGATTTTAGTGTACTAGCACGCTCGAACATATTTGTTGTTGCATTATCTATGTTAAAATAAACTTTACAAAGATAAATGATAAAAGGAATACTGATATAGTTACCAGCAGGGATGATCAGGGGGTACTTAAGGGTTAGTTGTTTTGAAACAATATCCAAATTATTGTTTAACGTATATCTAAAAAGAGTAAATTGTACCCTCAAGCGTACTGCGATAATAGCAATAATATTAAGTGTTCATTTTATGATTATACCGTTAAACGTTCCCTTTTTCAACGGTTGCAGGATGTATTTCTACTCAATTGAACAGACGGAAGACAAACTTACTTCTTTTTGTGGTGTATATTATTTTTAGTTCCTTAAAACATGTTGTTTTATTTGATTGATTACAACGACATACTAAAAAAGTTACATGTATAGCTAGAGACACTATTAACATGTGAAATCAATCGAGGAATAAAACGAGTGTTTTGTTTAAATATCTGTACAGATAATCATTTACTAGATTATTATATTAATGCAAAAACCGCTTAATATATTTATGTTGTTCCTTTTCTTATTCCTTTGTTTAACACAAGAAACTGTCAAGTTTATGTGTAAAAAAATTATGTTCTGTTCTGTTCTATGTTGCTTCGTGAAACGGTTGTCATTGCTGTTGTTGTTGTTTTGTATATAGAACAATCAGAAAGCTTCCTGTGAAATGAGTTAAGAATGCATGCTTCTAAGATTCACTTCTAAATAAACACCCTTGAACATTTTTACTGTTTTGTCACGCAACGGCAAATTGCTGAATTAAAGCGAATTTCTTTCGAGTATAAATTACACAAAAATACATTTAAACAAATTCTCTCGGGGGTTTCAAAACATTAATTTTTGCTTTCAATACGCTTCAATAAACACGTTCCTTTTGAAAACGATTAATTTTTATTGCAAACCGACGCTTATGCCCATTAAAACCGCGATGGGAGATATTGCGCTTCGCCTCATAAATTCGAAATGAAATCTCTTTAAAGGCAGTTTTATTGCTAATGTATTATCAGTAATGTATATCTAAATTACTTGTAAAGCATGATTTTTCATAATAATTTTTTGTATTAAACATGGATAATAACATATCAGAAACGATGCCCGGCCCTAGCCATGGAACCTCTAAGCATTGGACTTCAGATTTTAAGTCTGGAGCTTTACCAAAATAGCTTATACATATAATTAGTTGAGCAACATATAAATATCATTGTATATTTTTAGGAGCAATTGAAACAATTGGTTAAATCTTAACATGTTTACATCTTTTTGTGGCATGAATGCTCCTAAACATTCTTAAGTGTTTTTATGAAGTTTTATACTTGATCAGCATCAAAGAAAGACCATGATATCCGTTATGAAATTAATTGTCTTCATACAAAAAAAAATAAGAAATCGAATTAATCACAGCAGTAATTTTAAACATATTAATGTATTTATGGGTATGCACATGTTCATAAATATATATTTAAATCATACACAAAACATCAACATCTTGCAATTATAAAAAAATTGGCGTTGTGAGCACAATATTTGGTATAACATATATAATGGACAACACGTGATAGTAACGAAATAAGAGACAAATCAATTAATTGACCTGATACTGGTATATCAAGTATCGAGATGTGCAGTTATGGTGCACTATGGCAGTAAATGATGAACAACGCACATGGCTGCAGTAATCAATCATCAATCTGTTTATTTCAAAGTCTTGGACAACTAACCTTAAACAACGGAGCAGTAGAGTATTTATAAATCAACACTGGTCAATTAGATAAAGGCGCTCTGCATTTATGTTATACATATCTTATTGGTTACAATAAAACACAATTTAATATGAAACACTATTATATCCATAAGTTCTGAGACAATTAAATGACTAATTGTATTTTCACCTGGTTAATCCTGGCTAATTATCTTGTATACAATAGTAAGAATCGTCATAGCAAAGCGTTGTAATGTGTTGCCAAGGATTACTCTTCTAGCTGACACTGCCAACAATCATGTATACACGAGATCACAGCAAAGATGAACTGAGAGCGTTCTCTCTAGATATACTTGTATATGTTCATATGTAGTGTATCGCAACACTCGTTATGACCTAAGCTATTTCAAATAAATGCCTCTCTCGATTAGGATTGAAAGCATTTTAAATGCAGCGCAAACCAAAATCTTCATAATTTCCGTATGTCATAATGGCATTATGTTTTCATTAGTTCAATATAAAGAAGTGAAACTCCAGCTGCTGGAGCAGTATTGAATTTTCATTAAAAACAATTAGTTGGTCCTTTATTTAAGGCAAGTGACCGATTGCCCAAACAGTACAAAACAGCACAATACAGCACAATACAAACCAACATAAACACAAAATATGAATAAAGCTGGGGTCACCGCCTTGGAACGGTCAATGCAAAGCAAGTTGCATTTGAATGCCTTCACTCCGAAATGTCTTCAGTGCGAATCGAGTCGTAATTCTCACAGAACATGTGACAAAAGCGAAAAAATACCTAAAATAATGAAGAAATAACAAATATATATGCTTTTCGTACTCTTAACTTTCTCTGAGTTGCCTATTTTTACTAAATTTATTTATAAATGAGTTTATTTAAATATCTTAGGTCATATAATCTAGAAAATGAGTAGACATTAATTGTGTTTGCCAGTTGGTTTAATGTTGCCACCTTGCATATTGGTTATTATGTTATTATGTTATTATTAAATGTTATTGAAATACATGTATAAATATCTTGCAGTTTGTGCCGATATCTGAAGGTATAAGAATCAGTCCTTGAATACGTCTGAAATCGTTGACACAATTTCGCGTTGCGTGAGAAAATAACCATTAACAATGAATGCAGTAGATACCGAATTTTTTAACAAGAACATAGGCTTATTAAATCAAGTGTTCCGATGTATTTCACATTGCCATAAGCATCATTAAAAATTGTCTATTATGCACAAGTTGAAATTCTTAAGAAAAATATTTTTTTAAGTTATTTGAAATAAAACACCACGTACCGTCTTGTATACATCAATTAAGATTAAAAGGGGGAACCCCATAAAGTCACGTGAGCCTGCACCCTGGTAACGGCTGTATATGTTGTCATACTAGGGTGGTGTTATGTTGGCGACCTACACGCCGGTTATCAGCTACCATTAATCAGAACCGGTCAGTACCAAGTGTAGTTTTGTATAGTTTTGGAATGCTAGAGGAAGAATTTTATCTTGAGTTTTAGAAACATATAGGTCATAGAGTAACATACTATAATATGCATTTACATGTTCATTTCAGGTGCTAGTTACATTTGACTTCAGGCGCTATCTGAGTGGTTATCACCAGGCAACATGAAGCAGGCACATCTTCTACTTGTCGGCATGGCAGTCCTGGTGTTTTTCGGCGCAGCTTACATTTATGGTCTCGATAAACAGACGCTCACGCCCGTTGAAATATTTTGGGTAAATAAAATACAACATAACAGAATAAAGAGTGATTTATTCATACATCTATTAAAGCCCATTTCCTTATTCAATCTCTTTGTATCTTATGAACATATTAGATCTAAAAACCGATTTTTCTCATACGATGACGATTCTAGTTAATGTATGTATTGTTTTTTGGTTTCGTTAATTTATCGATTTTAAATTCATGAGTGATCAGAAAAATTCAAGTTTGGATGAGTTGCTCAGAAACGAGTTTAAATCTTGTTTTCTATGATAACGATTGCATAAACATCGATTATCTATCGATACTAACACATTTTCTTTCTATTTCATTGTTTCCCCGTTTGTTTACATAAGATAAAACGAAAGAGTTATTCTAGAAATCTTCGCTGTTATGATTACGTCATGACATAAAAAGGCATCATTTTACAGTGAAACCGTTTAAATTATAAAGACGTTAAATTTTTACATGTCATGGTTTGAAAGAGTGAGCCTCAAGTCAGATATAATCCTATAAACTGGCGGAAAGCATAATATAACTATTAATAATAATTCACTTTCAGAGAATTATTATTAAGTTTTTCAATTCTCTCGCACTAACTTTTTAGTCTTTTTGAACATTTCGATAACAATTTTAAACACTCTATATCTATGATTATATGGAAAACTACTATTCATAGTCTTAGGAAATATAAAAAAACATATTAATCGCTGATGAATAAAAATCTAGAATAAAACCAATGTACTAATAAAACATTAACAAAAAAAGTTGTATAAAACTAAGCAATAAACAAATCAAACATGAATTATGGTACACGTAACTGGTAAATGTTTTGCATATTATCCACGCTATTTATTGTGTTGTAGTTTTTTCATTCCAACAAATTATTGGCGCTGTCAGTATGTCGATTTAACTGATTAAGTTCCTCAAACATCAGATACGACTGTTGGCTTCCATTGTCGATAAGTTAAGGAATGCTTTTAAACTGTGATGATTTTAGATGCAGAAAGATTAACAGAATGCATTACCCAAAGCAGATGAATCACGTGACTACATGATCCCGAATGACGTCGAGCTGAAGAACATGTCCAATACGCAATGGAAGCAGATATATTGGAAGTATGTTCGTTATTTTCAAGTTGATTAGTAACAATAATTACTTATGTCCATTACAATCCTGTCGATCTGGGTTGAGTTGAGTTGAGTTCTGGAAAAAAGTCTGAACAGGTGCAAGAAAAATGAACACTGCTTCTGTTGAAATCGTTTCCCAAACACCCTATATATAATTAGTATTGCTTTTTAAATTGTGTATTGTTCTTATTATATTGTCCGTATTTAGCTAACCCCTTCCCTGATGTTTCTTTTCGGAAACAAGCATTGTAAAAGTTATATGATGGTTCGTTGCTTGATTAGAATCGTATTTCGCCCCTGCACTCATGCATTTCCACTTTAAGGATTGTGAACGCATAAAGTCATTATCACTTCGATTTAAGGAGGAAAGCAAACAGACAGCCAACGACGGCGTAGAAACGTGCATACAAGGTTGTAGTAGATAGTCATAAGAAACGTTAAGACCGGTGTAAGTACAGTAAACAGACAGCCAACGACGGCGAAAGAAACGTGCATACAAGGTTGTAGTAGATAGTCATAAGAAACGTTAAGACCGGTGTAAGTACGCCGAGGAACCTGTAAGGTCTCCAGGAGACGTAGGCATATTTTGCTCTCTTGTCCGCTACTTCTTGTATTGCCCTCCATTGAATGTTCTCGTTTTGCAGGTATATAAACCGCCTTCAGACGCTGTGCAAGGACGTGGTCCGGGTAGTGAAGCTGAAGGACGGGGGAAAAGAGATATGTGCTGACGAACGCTACAGGCCGAGAGCTCCATGCATCATATACTCGTTCGGGTGGGTGCACATTATTTTAATTTTACAAACATACGCTAATAAGGTTATAGCACAGAAGGGTGTAAATTTAATAATCATGTGTGGTGTCGACTCATAGAGTATCGTAATTCAAGCGGATGCACAATTATAATGTTCCTTCGCGGATGGATGTACATTAATACTCTGGAAGATTGAATAGTGTGTATACATTCAGATGTGTGCATATTATACTCGTTTGGCAGTGTGTACATTAGCATAAACACTCATTCTAATTAGTGCAGCATTTGCGTATGGTATATGCATAAACAAATTGACAATTTAATCTTCAAGAAAACGAAAACAACTTATAATGATATCAAAGTATAAACACACGAAATTCTTAAATAGGCGAGCGCAAATAAGAACGTTCTTTATGACACATTATATATATTCATTCGATCTGATATTAAACAAACATATATCAGAATATTTGCATGAAAACGAGTTCAGCATAATAGTATGATGCAGTTAATATTCTCAATAAATGTCAATTCTATTTCAGCATAAACAATGACTTATCGTTTGACAACGAAGCAGTAAAAATGTTTGGATGCGATGTATTCTGCTTTGATCCGAGGTAAGAATGAGTACTTGTTTAGGGATAAGGCACTGAATACTCAACGCAACATTGTATGTATATACTGTAAAGGAGATAAACATGCACCTTAACCGACATGCATTATGTAACGAATTCTCCAAACTAATCAAACATTAAAATACAACTATTGGTTACATTATGGTATATTAATAAAGAATGATGCTCATTAAAAATATTTGCTATTACATGGCTTTTAACTGACCGAGTGCGTGATGATACAACATTGTAAATATATATATATATTTGACTCGAGTTATCCCCTCGCCCAAAATTTATTAACTGACCCGTATCACTGAACACTTGTCAATTACGCGTAACTTAACGTGACTTGTTCACAGATTATTGTATTCACAATGATCTCTCAATTGATTTATGACATGGATATATTACTTAAACCATTTGAAAAATATGGAAGTTTCATTTGAGTACTATTTAATTTATGTTTTTATTTAGGATCTTTGTAAATTATAATTATGAACATGAATAAGCACGTTTAAAACATGAAATTTAAAAACGGTTATAAATGTAGCATTATAAACCCTTATTTAAATACAATTACTTTGTTTAATGGAAACAACACATTCTGTATCTCATGTTTTGTTGGCAGCATGAAGATGGAGTCGAAACGCATTTCAGACCATGTCTGGTTTTACAATTGGGGACTTTCTGGAGAGAATACGGTCGACAAGCAAGGCTGGAAGATGAAAACTCTGAGAACCATTAGAAATGATCTCGGACACTCGAATGTAAACAACATCTTATCGTCAAAGTGTAAACTAACATACATGTATTCTGAAGTTAATCATTGTGTTGGTTGTGTATGCACTACGGAAAATGTAAACAAAAACATACAAACAAGATAAACAGCAGCAACACAAAACACATAATGCGCATAAACGAGAAATCGTCTGTTTACAATTACTCTTTAGAAACTAAATTTTTATTATATGTAAATTTGTATCTCGGAAGTTAGTTGTCTGAAGTTAAAATAAAAAAAAATAAACTTGACAAAATTATACTTCTCCAATAGCAAAAGATTTATTCATTTAATATTATTCGTATACGTTTTATCTGAAATTTACTGTGGCACAGAGACGACGTCCACTGTTCGTCAACTATTTTCTTCCTAAGAAAAAGCGATTTGAGAAAACGAGATTTTAAGTCGAGAGAACGGTATTCTTATTTAAAAGATTCAAAATAATTGCCAGTAATAAAATACTAGTAATTTCTAATAATATCTTTACTATTCAATGAGAATCAACTAATGATTGTTCTTTATTTAATTATTACTAAGTTGACACATGATTTTTGTTTTGCATAGAAAACGATTGACATCTTAAAGATGGACATAGAGACGTTTGAATGGAATTCCATGCTGCAAATGATTCCCGCAGGAGACCTCGATGACGTCAGACAGTTTGCTGTTGAGACACACTTCATGCATGGTAAAATTCCAGGAAACTTGCAGTTATCAGCCCTTAGACAACTGTATGACAGAGGCTTTCGGATATTCATGAGGGACAGAAACATAATTGCCGGGATAGAAGGGTCTATGACAAAATTGAATGAGATTTCATTGATCAACGTTCTCTACAGTTTGGAGACGTGAAGCACGGTAATAAAAATAAGTTTTATTGGGGTGTTGTGTTATTTGTGTTTTGATATCATATACATTTAGACACTCATATTCATATTGTTTCTAACAATTTTGTTTCTAACAAACAATTTACAATATCGTGTGTATATTGTTTTATTGTAAAATATTTATAAAATTTGTTATAATTGTGTTGGTGGGAAAAACGTTTTTTTAAATAAACAATGCCACTTGGTAATCATTATCGAGTTTATATTAAGTGTTTTTAGCATGACAGGAAATATTTAAGTGACGTATATCATGTATTAATCGTATATCATGTTTTATTGTTTAAAGCTGTTTTCAATATCGACACTTTTTTCCAATTTTTTTTGTTTCCTTTTTACTGCCTTCATTCATAAAAATCATTATTATTTTAATGGACAGAACAGAAAAAATATATTGTATTGTGTCCCGCGTGATAACGCCAGATAACACAGGGCCGCGAGATAACACGTGATCGCTCGTCGTCTTGTCTCGATGCATTCAAACTTTCGTTAATGATATATCTCTGATATAAATGAAATTACCTTTTTAATCTCTTATTACATTATATTATTGTAATATCTTTCGTATTTTATGTGTATTTGTTTGCAGTTGTGTACTAAAATGGGTTAAAAAAAGTAATTGTTTGTAATAAATATTGTGGTTTGTATGGGTAATTTGTTTTTTATTAAGTAGGAATATGCATGAACAAATTTTTTTAACATATTACATTAATACTACAGAGTGAGTAACAACCCAGCGCAAAGAGCTATTTTGGGTTCATGACTAGTGTGAGTGGAGAGTGTATAAGCTCAAAGCGAATTCAGATCACGACAGTTCAACACTTCTGGCGCGGATATACATAGGGACATTGACATAGGAACTAAAAATGGTTCACGGATTGATCAAGTGACAATCACCATAAAATGTTGTGCAGTGTTTTAATGTGATATTTTAAGTAAAATGCAATACAACCAATATATAATTTTAAGTGTTATCAAACCTTAAAAAACATGAAGATTAGATGCCCAAAGGCAGTATATCTACTCCTCGAAGTAAATCCAAACAAATAAAACTAACATACGACTGCAAGAACTAGATCGATCTCTGATATAAGGGCATGATATTTGCACATTTCACTCTGTGTATCTATTTTGTACATTTTATTTTTATATTTAGCGTGAAAAAATACACAGGTAGTTGTGTCATTTTTAGCTTTTAAACTTTGAGTTTGACATTGACCTCTAACCAATTGACATGTAAATTGAGGGTTATATACTTAAGAAATAGTAAACTCCACTGAGGTTCCTATGGCATTATAGTGACCAGCCAGGCAGCCACAAACCGTATATGGACCGAAGACGTAGACTGAGGTCCATATGCAGTTTGTGGCTGCCTGGCTGGTCACTATAATGCCATTGAGATCGAAGTGGAGTTTACTATTTCTTATATTACACCGAAGAGTTTCCCCTTTACCAGTGTACAATGTTGTACGATTGTTTATGTTTTAAAATATAAACTGAAGATTTTCGCAGGAATAATAACGTCATTTTGATAAAAAAATGACGCCATTTTACAGTTAAACAGTGCAAATTTAGTGGTGTGTAACCCTGAACGGTCCATATACAAATATAGTGACCGGTCCATATACTTTTAGGTTCCTCTATGGCATTTTACATACTGAAACCGGTCATATATATATAGAAGGACCAATATCTCTGAGGTGTAATATTTGCTTATAGTAGTGCATTTTTTTAGAAGATTAATACCACTTTGTAATGGACTTTACATTATATACTGATGAAAGAAAAGCTCATTTAAAACCATGTTATTACGTAAGAGCAAATATGTTAAAGTGTATAGATTAATTGAGCGCTCAAAATAGTAATATTGTAAAGAATTATGCTTTGTTTAGTTATAAAGCATGGTAAATAAGAAATACTTATAATACATATTACGATTAGGGTATGATTTTAGTATATATTTATGCAACGCCTCTCGCTGTATATTGTCTTCTCTAAAACACCCACTATTTTTGTTTTGACGATGTAACGGTTTTTTGTTGTTTTTTTTTAATTTGAATGACCTGTGTCTTCGTTTTATGAACATTGTATTGACATTTCATGTATACTCATGGGCTTATTGTCAACTGTATTATTAAATAAACTGTAAACTATAAACTGTACACGCTTATGGTAGTGATCAAATGCACAATATTACATAGCATCCATCAACTTGTATATACGATTAGATGCTGCCTGGAAAGGCACAACAAGACCACGAGAGTGATCTTGGCTTTAGTGCGACAAACAGGGGTCTTGTGCGTGACATACCATCGATCGATATTGAACAAGGTTTTCCAAGATGTTTGAAATCCAATTTCCATTGCATCGAACAGAACAATTATCATTGGTTGAGATGAACTTCGATCTAGAACATTACTGCTTTTTCAAAGTGCTTGATGTCATATATATTTTATGAACATGTAAACATCCTCTATACATTATTGTACATCTCCATATAACAGTCATTAATAACACAATGTGACAAAGGTGGACAGAGGTGGAGGATAATTAATGCAATTTAATGTGACGCAATGAGACTAAGTATTCGATAGTTTCCGTATAATGAGTTCTAATTGTTCCGTGTATAACTCTAGACAGCCAGTAATGCAGAGATGTGATAGTTCATCCTTGCAGCTGATTTCTTCCCTTTCAATGTAAAAAAAAATTATACAAATAGTTATAGACTTTACCTGATCTATATATAAATGAAGAGTTTGGTTGAACCTTGTAAGGGAGGTAGGGCATTTTCCTCCTCTCAAGTGGTTCTTAAATCATTCATCTGTGATGGGAAAGTAAAGATCAGTAACTTTTAAAAAGTTGAGAAATTTGCCAAATCTTAAAATTCCTGAGAGCGTATAGCCATGCGTTAGCAGTACTTTTGCAGCGAATCTCAACATCGGTTTCATCGACTTTCTTTTTAAATGTATGACCAAAAAAAACTTCAAGAAAAGGCACATCAAATCGAGTATTCCATTTGCATCTATTTACATGCTATGAAATGCAGTTTATGCTGTTAGCTGTTCTATCCAATTAACCTTTTTGTAAAGTGAGGCTTTAACAAAAAAGTGAAACAATATCATTCGACATGCACATGATGTAATTCGTCATACTGCGGGGTTGTTATAAATTTGTTTAATTTCTAACCAACTTATGCTGCTGAAGCCGCCAATAGCACCGTACACACAGGCCAAAAGGTTTCAATTTGTCGTATCCTTCAACATATTTGTTTCCCTTAGCTCTGTTTATGCTTCTTTTCAGCCGGTTAACCTTCTGATAGTAATTTCATCATGGTCACAATGTGTTTTTTTTTTATATCGGGATGCTTAATATATGTTTTTAGTTTTAAACCTTTCCATATGAACGATAACCAATCTACTGACAGGTTTTTTACGTTCACTTTAGATGAAGTTGATAACAATATGGTATGATGTGTGCCCGTTTCGACGTCGTAATTTGTAATTGTTAAGTACTATCGTCAGCTGGCAAAACACTATTGTGATGTTATCTTTCACACACAACAAGAGAACTATTGAGGATTCGTAAATCATCATACAACAGTATAGTGTTATATATATATTATATGTTGTCACTCCTTTAGCAGCGTAAATCTGATGAATCCAGATGCACAACAATAAACAATACAATGTGATCATATTTGTCAAACATATCTGAAAATATGCAAGGAAACTACATGTCTGCGTCAGATTATCCAATTGTTCAACATCATAGATCAGACCATGTTCCAACAGCATAGATCAGACCATGTTCAAATATCATAGATCAAACCATGTTCCAACATCATAGATCATACCATGTTCATGGGCCAACATCATAGATCAGACCATGTTCACGGTCCAACATCATAGATCAGACCATGTTCACGGTCCACCTTCATAGATCAGACCATGTTCACCGGCCAACATCATAGATCAGACCATGTTCACGGTCCAACATCATAGATCAGACCGTGTTCACGGGCTTCGTGGCTGATCATGCCGTTTCAATATTGTAGGATTTTGTGTGGCAACGATACATGTGCTATCTTGAGCAGATAATCAAACATCGTATTGCATACTAACGTTTTATATGTGCACACTTTACAGGTTTGCGTTTGCACATAAAGAAGAAATAATAACAAATTATGTGACGCCCATGCTTAATATTTATCAAGTAAAATAAAGGTAATAAATTACTTACGCTAACTTAAAGAGCATTGTCATTTTCGTTATTGTCCGTCATTGGTATGCTATGATGCCGCAATTTTTGCATTTTATCGCATTAAAAGAACGACATGTTAACTTAGTCATGAGACCTTTCTCATAACGCAAAATAGCTAACCAAAACACGCAAGTATCTGTAAATAGGCTTCCGTAGATTTTGTACATTTACCGGGGTCAGTTAAATCAGTGAATATTTGATGGGTCTTATGCGTTCTGCTATACCTAGGGACATGGACATAGAAAATAAAAATGAACCACGGATTGATCAAGTGACAATCACCATAAAATGGTGTGCATTGTTTTACTGTAATATTTTAACTAAAATGCAATACAACCAATACATTATTTTAAGTAGTACTAGACCTTGTAAAATATTATTAGATTCCCAGAGCAGTATATCTACTCCTCGAAGTAAATCCTAACAAATAAAACTAACATACGACTGCAAGAACTAGATCAATCTCTGATATAAGGGCACGATATTTGCACATTACACTCTGTATGAATATTTTGTACATTTTATTTGGAAATTTCGCAAGAAAAAAAAACACAGGTAGTTGTGTCATTTTAAGCTTTTAAACTTTGAGTGTGACATTGACATTTAACCAATTTACATATATATTGAGGGTGATATACTTGCTTATGGTAGTGCCATGTTTTAGAAATGACTACCAATTTGTAATGGATTGTACATTATATACAGATGTAAGGAAAATTATTTAAAACCATGTTATTACTTAAGACCAAATATGTTAAAAGTTTATAGATTTATAGACCGCTCAAAATAGTAATATTGTAAAAAAAATATCTATGTATATTGATAAAGCATGGGAAATACGACATACTTATAATACATAGTACGATTCTGGCATGATTAAGTGTATATATTTATGCACCGCATCTCGCTGTATAATGTCTTCTCTAAAATACCCAATATTTTTATTTTGACAATGAACCGATTTATTTTTTATGTCCAAATTGGAATGACCTGTGACTTTGTTTTATGTACATTGTATTGACATTTCATGTATAATCATGGGCTTTTTGTATACTGTATTATCAAATAAACTGTAAACTGTACTCGCTAACGTTAGTGATCAAATATAACATAGCATCCATCAACTTGCTTGTATGCTTAGATGCAGCCTGGATTTTAATGTGTAACCACGGTATTCCGTAATTAATTGAACAGAAACTGTTCTATCAAGGATTGAGATGAGCATGTATGGTGTATATGGCAGTAAATGATGATCAATGCACATGGCGGCAATAATCAATCAATTTATTTTAAAGTCTTGGACAACCAACCTTGGAAAACGGAGCTGTAGAGTATTTATATATTACCACTGGTTAATTAGATAAAACTATGAAGACGCTTTGCAGTTATGTTATACCTATCGTATTGGCAACGATAAAACACAATTTAATATGAACACATATTATTTTCAGATGTTCTGGAACAGTTAAATAATTTATTATTTGTTCCCCTTATGATTCGATGTTTCATACTGATAATACTGCTATGGTTATATCTACCTGGCTAAATTATATTATATACATAGAGAATAATAGGTTAGTGTTGATTATAGATCAGGTTTATCATGCAAGGCTTAGAAAACAAAAAGCACGAGCCTTGGCGAGTGCTTTTTCGTTTTCGTGCCGAGCATGATAAACCTGATCTATAATCAACACTAACCTATTATTCTATTTATCCCACTTTTTATTCAGTAAGCCTTTTTATTTTAACAAAATTAGTTTTCATGAGTGTTTGTCGTACTTTGATAATGACTGTAGTGTAACCAAGGTCAGTGTATTACTCCGCGTTCCAAAAATAACCGCTGATCAAATTGTCATTTAAAAAAATCAGAATATCGTTCTGTGACAAAGAGTCGTGCGTTACTAATAACAATTTTATTCAGATTGAATTGCAAATCTAAAAGTTTTATAACATTAATATAACATTTAGTTGTTATATACAAGGAACTACATTTGTATACAACGTAGCCTAACACCACACACAATTCACTTTCGATGTTCAAACTATCAACTAGAACACGAGGTGCAAAACATTGCTTATTTGTTGTAATATGTTGTTATTGCGTGACGAAATAACAATAACAACTTGGATTTAATCTAATTATTCACATTAAAATTTTGAATGTGGAAAGTGGCACCAAAGAATTGTGAGGCAAAGTTGTTCGAACGAGAGAAAAACATTTGCTGGTGAAGTGACTGGGTGGGACGAACATCAAGATCAACTTGTTCAACGGTAGACGGTGGCTGTGTAGGCTGCATTTCGACCATAGTTTCTGTGCATGAAGGTTAACAAGAGGAAGCTGTTTGGTTGTTACATTTACTGGACTGAGCAAGAATGTTGGAACACTTTTGCAGCTGTTCAACAGATATGGTGGAATAATTGGTTATGAACTGGACATTTTTGTGCCCTGTTATGGCCATGATTTCAGTGGGTGGAATGTTTGCATTTCGAAGTTTTTGGACCAGGAATTTGCGAACTGAGTGGTTGGTTATTCTCTTGTGCTCGGGAAAGCCGGCGTCTTTTGCCATGGCCTTCAGCATATGACCCAGCGTGTGACACCCAATTGTTGACGCAAGAACCACTGGGATGCAGTGTCAATTGTGCGTGTTGCCAGGTAGAAAGGGTGCTGATCTGAAGAAAAATTAGATGGACGCATATTCGAGTACAGCTTGTAAATTAACACGGGATTTCTTGGTCCAGAAGTGCCGTACATCTTGGGAGACACTTTTCTTATGTCAGCGATGTTCTCCCCTGTGCGCGTTTTCGTTTGCCGCTCGTTCAACTCGAGATACTCGACACCATTCGAGTCTACACGGAGGCGGACGTCTCCCCACCTAACATAATACAAGAATCTTAATTTAATGTCAGATATGAACAGTAATAAAATACAGCATTTAAGTTGAAGCGGATGTACTTTGTGAATTGGGTGAAAAAATAATATGAAAACTTGATACATATTTTGTGTGTTTGTGTGTTAATAATGTTTCTAACCGCAAATTGTATTGCTCCGTTGTTCCTAGCAAGCCAAAAGGAAGGCAGTTGTTCAACCAGATTGTATTAACAAGGCCTTCGGAGACTCGGTGCCAAGGATCCCCTTCTCCCAGAGCAGATCGATGTCGGTATCACTCAGCGGATGGGCCTCCCTAGGACGGTTTCCCATACCCTAAATTGGTGATTTATATTTATTATACTGTTTCATTTAACTGTTCGACTATATTTTTTAATTTAAATTTATTTTTTTAGTATTCTATCTTTCGTAGGCTTACAGTATTACTTTTAATGTGACTTTTCGACTTTTATTTATTAATTGCAACTTTATGTCGACAGGGTATTAGTTTCGTACAGACTACACTTGGGATTTTTTCCCAATTTTGTCATAAATGATACGTTTTCTGTTGAATATGTTATTTAGCCAAATTTCTTTTAGTTATAACCGTTCATCTAAATTTTACCTGTTTCTTAAGACTTTTTTTCTTTGCATTGTAGGTGTCCCTTGTGAGTGCAAATTGGGCTCCAGTCCCTGTCATGACTGAACATCCATAGCGATGTCGTTTCAGGTACCTGTCAACACTAGCAATGATGCCACGGAGTGAGCTTGGTTCAAAATCTGTGCCATTTGACTTTTTAAGGGACAACAGGAAAGTGGCCAAATACTCATCAAGAAGAGTTGGTTCTATGTGGTGGATTTCTTTTGATTCAGCTTTTGACATTAGAAACCTTTTAAATTTGTTTATGTCAGACAAGGTCTTCGCTACAGTCTTTTTATTTTCATTTTGGACAATGAAATCACCAACATCAGTGAGGTTAACATCTAAGAACTCTTTATTCTCATGCAGATCTAAAGTTGGGGGGGAAGACATTGCTACTGGATGGTGCGTTACTACTGGGGCTGGTTTCATTCTCAATGGTCAATTCAATTTCATTTGTGAACAAAATAGATGGATCAAACCCATATTGTTCCTGAAACTGGCTTAGTATTAATTCCATTTCAGTTGCTTGTTGCTCATGTTCATTATTTAATTCATCCCAAGTTAATGAGAAATTAACTTTGTCAAATTTGTCAGACATTTTGAGGGGTTTACAATTTCGCAGACGATTGTGTTCTATAGTCAAAGGGGAGCAACTCGAACTGACTCCGTCAAAGGGGAGCAACAACAACAGAACCTATTTGCAACATAGATAAATTTACCTAATACTAGAAGTTTAGTGACAATAAATGACAACAAACACGTTTTTTCTACTTGCATTTGTTTTAATGTCATTAAGATTGACAAACATTTGAGATTGTTTTTATTATTGATGCACTTGGCAAATACAGGTGACGAGGTGCGTGGGAAAAAGTAGTCTCGGTTCGGCAGTTGATGACGTCATTTCGTGCCATTGATTATAGCCTTGCCGTTGATTATAGATGAAATTTAATAAACGGGGCTTTAATCAACCGAATTCGCTGTAAAGTGGGATAAAATGGTTAGAATCGTCATAGCATAGCTTTGTAATGTCTTGCCAATGAGTACTCTTCTAGTTGACACTGCTAACAATCTTGTGTACATGAGATCACAGCAAAGATAAACTAAAAACTTTCTCTCTAGATATACATGTATATGTTCATATGTAATGACTTGTTTATAGAAACACTCGTTATGACGTCAGCTATTTCAAATAAATGCCTCTCTCGAATAGGATTGAAAGCATTCAAATGCATCGCAAATCCAAAACTGCATAATTCCCCTACGTTATAATGGCATTATGTATTCATTAGTTCGCGTTGCATTTGAATGACTGCTAACCGAAATGTCTTCAATCCGATTCGAGTTGTAATGCTCACAGAACATGTGAACAAAGCGAAAAAATGCCTCAAATAATGGGGAAATAACTAATATATTCAATGTTGCAACCTTGCATCTTGGTAAAATGAAAATAGTTAAATTTCTCAAGTATGAACTCATGTCGATTTCAAATGTTAGTTCTTAACTTGATAGAAAAACAACGTCAACGTTGCTTAACGCCTCAAACAAAAATATTGCCAGTATAACTTGGACTGACAGCTAATCATGAATTTTATTGAGCTTGTGCGATTGAACATAAATGACATTGTATATATTTGTGTGATATACAAATGTAAATAGCAGTGTTCTTTTGACTTATAACTTATAACGACACATTTGAAAACCATACGAGATCTAGCTGTATATGTTAGTTGCCATTATATTATTATTATATGGTTATCTATACCAATGTTGGCATTATGATTTTCATAATACAACTATACCGGTTTCCGATTGTGCTTAGCCCGAACAAAAAGTGGGTAAAACAAGCTATATTGCAAAAATTTACAGGGGCTGATAGTATCTTGTATATTGTTATAAACATACTATCGCAAATGTTCTGTTTCTGGCGATTCGCTAGTAGAAAGCAGAAAATACTTTTATTTACTTTGGCCATGGCGTTTCTAAGAAAATGAAAATACAGAATTAAGTTCGCAAAATAAACAAAAATTCGTTAAACATAAGGATGTTCGTGAATCTAGCATAGCACGGGAAAAGGTTTTTAAACAAAACGGCATGGTCTGAATGTGTGCATATGCATTTACGAATCGATTGCATTATCACTATTATAGCTAATGAATAATTCGCATTGTTTAGTTCAATCACTTCTTACCCTTAGCCGCGATTGTGTCGTAGAGTAAACAAAAATAATCGCATAAAATCTCGACTATATTTATTTATTTTAATCTGAGGGTTTAAATATAAATTTAAATACATTTCACTGGTCAAAGGGAAGTAACACAAACCGTTTAACCACATGCATGTTTTACTAACATTAGAGTTACCTAACCCTGGTTCATGATCCACTTGCACGAATATTTCAAAATTAACCATTGTTGACGTATTTCTTATGTTTTGGAGGAAATTATATGAACATGATATGGAAAATGTCAATAAAAAAATGATGAGTGTGATGGTGCTGACGTTGACCATGATCATGATGTACTATGAAATGAAAATTTTGATAAGGAATATTCTAGAAACTAGCTATATTAAAAAACAAGAAATGCATTTGATATGAATGGCAAAAATCAATTGTTGCTATGAGTGTTTAAGAGCACCATTTTCGCCTTAATTTCTGAATATCTTTTTGTGTTTGTTTAAGCTCTGGAGTAATGCAGACATTAATATAAGACACACTAGGGGTTTCGGTAATCAGATGCCAGCTTTTACATTAAGCCAGGTTAAAATTCCGATAAATACCAACTACAGGTCTTTACCCCAGTACCTCGGGCATTGCCTGTCAGAGTGAGAAAATAAATATCCTTTGTTAAAAAAAAAGACAACAATGACAAAATGATATGTTGCTACCCTTCATTTCTTATATTAAAACCATCAAAATGTAAATTTGCACAAAAGCTTACTGCATAAACACTTCTAGTTCATATAAACGGACTCCCAGAGCCTTTGATAATTTTTAATGTGGCGGCTCTGGGAGTCCATGTGTACCCCTTCATAAACACAGGTGCAGTTCAGCGCAGCGAATCCGTGCGCTTCACTAAACAGACGTCGTTCGAGACAGATTGAGAAAAATAATGAGTAAACTTTATAAACATGTTAAATTTACCCTCATGTACAAAGTCCTGGTTATGGTAGTACGTGTTGTCTATTGTTATGCCCCTGGTTACTTGCAAGAAATGTTTGTCCCAGCAAGTAATCGGTATAGACTTCGATCACAAAGTGACTGTAATCTTTTTATTCCCAGGAGGCGAACTAAGATGGCGGATAGATTTTAGCTGTTGTTAGCCCGAAGTGGTGGAACATTCTACCAAGCCACTTAAAAATCATTGACAATGAGGACTGTTTTAGATCAAGACTTAAAACTCATTTGTTCAATGTTTTTTACGGATGACCAATGTGCAGTGTTTGCGAAGCGCAATATAATATTTTATCAATAATTTTTGCGCTTTATAAGTGACATGTATTTGTATTTGTATAATGGCAACCTACGGACATTATCCTTTGCATGCACCCTAAAAAATACGACAATGTTTTAACACACTATCCTCGTTGACATTTTATGTTGAAATTTGAAACAGTGTATTCGGTGTCGAATAATTGACATCGTTATCGACTTAGGCTACATCACATAACAAGATGTGCAAAATATTTGTGTAGTGCGACCTAAAAAACCGATAACGACGCTTTAAGTCGGCAACATGTGACAGTGTACCAATATGGTTGATAGATAGTACAAACGATAAACGAAGTCAATAAAAAGCAATTATTTCTTGTTGTAATGGTACCAGATGTGCATGAGTTTGTGGTTAAGACAGGTAAACGTTGATATCTTTTCGCAGTTTCAGTGTTCCTTAGCCCTTGCATTGGTGATCAAATTTTGCACCTTTGGAATAGACGACGCATTGCAACTCTGCAACACTTTTAGCTATAAAGCTTAGAGTTGAAGTATTGCAACTAACCTACGAACAGCTCTAAGGGTCAGTTGCTGGGAGTTGGATAATTGCAACTAATCATAATCTATGTTGAAATTCTTTTCAGACTTGCCTGTATGTGATTGGCGGAATCAGCATTATCCACATTGCAAGAAGTGTTCTAGTTGCAATAATTCAAAAACAGTGTGATAACTCTCTACAAGTCGCATGTACAGTCCATTCTTCACCAAACTTGGAAAGGTAATTTGTTCTAATGATATCTCGTCTAAATTTCAAAAACTGTTCCGGTTCCTTGAAAACATGGCCATCAGGGGGGAGGACTAATTGCCACATTTATTAGCCAATCTTCATTAAATTTGGTCAGGAAATTTGTCCCAATCAACTCTGGGCTATGTGAACTAAAAAGGTCACTTGATTAAATTTAAAAAAAGCATGTTTATACCATAGAAGTCATTTTCATTATTGCCTAGTCTTCATGAACATCGGTAAGAACAGTTGTTCTAACGATATCTCAGCCGAGTTCAAAAATAACAATAGGTAAAGAAATTAAATATTTATGTTTCATATAGTGCTTACGTTATTTTGGTCTCCTTCCTTTTGTTCCTTAGATCTCAGGTAAGCGCCTTAGGACCCATGGCCTTCTTAATGGGATACTAACAGTAAAAAAAAACATGAAATATTTTTTTCAGATTTGAATTCTGGTATTTTACACGTCTTAAACTTAAACTGTAATGTATGCAGATTCAGAGATGTATGTTTTGTTTCAAAGGTCATATGAAAAATTAACTTACGGGATGTTTTCATATTATAATACCATATAAATATTGTTCAAATCTATATCTTGTTAGGTTTAAAATTGCAAACTTTTCCCTTACATGCCCTTGTATTTCAAGATAGAATACTTTCCTTCCCAGAGGAAAGAGGTCTGAGTTTAAATCCCAGTGGTGGCTTCAGAGGATGATTTATTTTTTGAAAAATGAGTATATTTGCTCAACTTTGTCCATAACTTAACCAAATAACTCTGAAAATTTCTTTAAAAGAATAAAGTTTCTAAAAATTCAATTATGCAAGAAACTTTATAATTTGAGGGTATAAGACAGCAAACTTGGAATGGACATCCATTTAAGTTTTTTTAAAGTTAATACAACGATAAATGCATACAGGAACACATATTTGAATGAATAGGAATTGAAATAGTTTTGTCAATAAACTACAGTCACAGTACTAAATATGCAACAAACATAGGACATAGTCAATTAAATACTAATTGACTATTTAAAATAATTGTTTAAGCACGGTTTGTTTATCAGAGATTTATGCACATGCGGTTTTATGCGAAATTTGGAATTTTTCTCGTTTGACTAAGCAGTATGTGCTTTGGAGCTGGAATCACGTAGTGTTGGAAAGCTGGTGTTTCACGTCCAGACGGTCCTTGCTTCCGGAAAGCTGAAAATTGTACATCATCTCCCCACTCATTCCATCCCGCGAAACCCTTAAGGTGTCGCAATTTTAGTTAAATTAATAAGAATTAAATTTCCTTCTGAGAATAAGGCTATCGCTGTGTTATGCTTTGAAACAGCAGAATGGTCGGGTAAATAATGTCAAAACATTGTGTTGTTTAGTTAGATAAAAAAAATCCATGAATAATACCTTGCTCGCTTTCCAGCGATAATTGTTTTCCCATTTTTCTAGCGGGACAATAAAACAATCTGTAATATATATTGGTCTGTAGCCAATTGTATAAATCTGGATAAATCTGGTTAAATCTTATCCAGCGGATAACTTGTGGTTATCTTCAATATTATGATATCTTTTTTGAAGATAACCAAAAGTTATCCGCCGTATAAGAGATATCCAGATTTACAATTGGCTACTGGTAATTAAATATGGAATTTAGATTTTACGAATATGTATCATTGTTTTGATAAATATTCACTACATTGTAAAATTGTAAAAAGATTGCACATAAACCATGTCCACAGTAAGCTTATATATATTCCGTTTCAGAATAAATAAATGAACGTCATGATAACAATTTTATTAGAAATAAAAGTTCACATATAAAAATGGAACTTTAGATCCGATGTTACTTATACTTTAATACTTAGTAGGAAAACCACCGGCAAAATAATTTCACGTGTGACCCTGAACCAATACACTACATCATTATTCCATTCATTACAAAACATTGTCGCCAGAGACAGTTTCCTTATAGTTCAACCTTTGACCGGGTTTCAAAATGAGCCCACATAATTTCTGTCAGTGATGGACTTCGTAAATAAATTATTTAATTCCTAAAAACATGGTCACCAGGGACTGTTTTTGGTAACATTATATACGTAAACCAAAGAAAGAAGTCCGTTACTGCATCCAACCACTTTGCATCTCCAGATTCTGCATTCGCAAGCAAAATAGCTCCGATCGGATGATAAATGCGCCACAAAAAAACACCGTGACGAAGTACATCGGTATGGTCCGTTGCAAAAAACGACCAATCAGAAGATGTCAAACCTATCGTAATTTTTTTTATTTTTTTTATCACCAGGGACTGATTTTTGAATAGGCACGGAGATAGCGGCGATGAAAATCTGCTTGAAATAAACCACTGAATGTATGTATAAGCAATTTTACACATTTTTTCTTTGGTTAACCTATACCAATGCCCTACAAAAATATATTTAAGCATACCAAACCATTGTGGCAGTCGTAAGTCGCGGAACGCAAACGTCAAGGGGTTCGGAATTTCTCCTTTTATGGCAAAGAAAACCTAGATTTTTTTTAAAGCAAACACAATATCTCGTTCAGTCTTTATTTCATTTAAACAATGTCTTCATGTTTGTTAAACATCTCTTAATAAAAAATCATATAATTTATTTACTCATAAAATATGTAACAGTAGTGTTGTGTTTCCTTTCTTTAGAATAATTTTTCGATAGAAGACGACGATTGTGTGGTCTACTTCAATTCCGTCTCCGCTTCCTTCACGCTTTGCAGAAGTCACATTCGGCCCCGCAAATATCACAAATCTCTGATCCTCGTATGGCTGCAGGCACATAGAACTCCGTCACTTGTTTGGCTGAAAGAAAATATCAGCGGCGTTCTGGAAAAACTGAACTTAATGCAAATGCGTTACGTGTCGTCTCACATAAGCTTTTGGAGTCCGCACAGGCTATTCACGGACGACATTTCCCGCTTTTATGGAATTTTTCGTTTAAAGAAAGTTTCTTTCTAAGCGAAAACCCATTTTAGGCGGAAAGTGTCGTCTCTGATTAGCCCGCGCGGGCTACATGGGCTAATATGGGATGACACTTTACGCACATCCATTTAGCCTAGTTTTCGAGAAAGAGGCTCAATTTAAGCATTTGTCAGTGTTAAATAATAAAACACTGCTGAAAATTCCAAATAATTAACGATAAATCACTGGACAAACTACCTTACGGAATTCAATATGCTTAGTGATCTGTTCTTATATAGCTTCTTTGTTACTCTAATCAAAATAAATTATACGTAAACATCCTTTTTCTAATATACTCATTATTAAAGCGATTACTAGCTTTGTGTTTAATATTTTTATTTCACGCGTTTCGATAGTATAGCGCGAAATATTTGTCTTACGCGAAACGTTACTGTTTTACAGTAATAAAATGATGGTCAGTCTTGCACGAGGATCTCAAACATACGATTATGTTGTGTAGAGTTCATTCTACCAGGCGTCTTCAGACAGTGCGGACCGGTTTTCATTTAATTGCATGTGCTAATACAAATTGTTGTTTTTTTTGTTGTGTTTGTATATGTTTTGATTTTTATATGAAACCAGACACGTGAATGAGGCTCGACATTCGTATTGTGTTCCGACAATTGGAAAACGAGCACATGTTTCCAGCGATAACCGTCTCTGGTTTTTCCTGGCCGGTCGGTTTCACATTTTGTAGTCATAATCTTGCCATTTATGTATTCAATGTTGAATTCGGCTGCACAGTGTCCCGTCAATTAACGTCTTGTCTGGTATTGCAAACACGAGTTTGTTGTTTTTTTAAGGCGAAACAGAAGTGTAGTAAAGACCAAATAAGTTTACGTAGCCAGTCGCCAGACTAAGCAAGTAGTTCACGTTTTCGTGTCAGGGAAATAATCTTAGTTGTATTCGACACTTACTTAATCAAATTGCATCAAAAAGGGTGAAAGACAAAATATAAACACAACACATGATGGTGTTGCCATAACTTTGGCTATAGTGTTCTTTATATATTCATTAATAGTCGATATATATAGCATATTTGAATACACATACCTGGATTATAATAATCGAATATTCTAACGGGAACCGGCTGAACCCCGGCAACCATCCCGGACCTGTGGAAGGTCAAGGTCGAGCACGTGTCTTGCGAGGAAATCTGGAACGTTGATAACATTCATTGATAATAAACCTTTTAATGACAAATATATGTGATTTGCCTTTAAGTGACAAATATGTGTGATTTGCATTGTAATGACAAATATTTGTGATTTGCCTTTGAATAACAAATGTTTGTGATTTGCCTTTTAAAGACAATTATGTGTGATTTGCCTTTTAATGACAAATGTTTGTGATTTGCCTTTAAATGACAAATGTTTGTGATTTGCCTTTTAATGACAAATGTTTGTGATTTGCCTCTTAATGAAAAATGCTTGTGATTTGCCTTTAAATGACAAGTATGTGTGATTTGCCTTCTAATGACAAATGTGCGTGATTTGCCTTTTAATGACAAATATATGTGAAACTTGATTTTTACACATACATATATATACAAACCACAAACTACGTAACGCGATTATTAACAGTATGTCGAAAATAAAAAAACTAAATCGCGATTTGCAAATATTATAAAACAATTTCTCGCCTATGGGTATGGCTTTTCTTTTTACAATATAACTAATTTCCTTACAGCTGTATGTAAAATTACCTCATCGAAGTACAAAACGACCTTTCTTGACTCTAATTCTAGCCGCTTATGCACCGGTACAGACACCACACTGACCACATCCGGGTAGAAACCGGAAGGAGTTCCCACCTCCATTACGGCCATCGAACTTTTCCCATTCTCGAGCCATCTGGAGTGAGAGCATTTCATGTTTCAATTTTATAAAGGACATATTCTGACTAGGGTTACCGTACTTAAATATTTGCTGTCATTCTGGTATTTTGGTGCATACACGTAATTATCAATTTAAAATAATAATGTGAAACCATTCATTTTCGTCGGCATGAAATTACGTGGGTTTCCTAAAAATGACGTTTTCATTAACATGTAAATTTGTGGATTTCTGATTTTTGAAAACAAAAATATAAGGATTTTGCGTCGATGATTTTCCGCTGTGTTTGTGTTAAATTCGTGTATCGGTCAACCTACGAAATCGACGAAAATAGAGGCCCACGAATAATAATGAATTTTATAGTAAATTGGCAAAGCATGAAGAGGTATGTATATTTCCCGAAGACCAAAAGTACTGGCTCAGTATCCAGAAAGAGCATAATAAGTGAGGATAAACTTAAGTAGATACAAACTTTCTGTTATATCTTATGTTAGAACATGGCTGAGTAACGTATATGTATAAGCATTTTTGTTCATTAAAATGTTTACAAAAGACGTTTGCTATGTTACCGTTTTATTCACATAAAAAAATTGCCATTTACATAAAAAAAAGGTTTTTAAATAAAAGAAAAACACAATTATGGTTCGGTTAGTGCGGCGGTATCGAAGCAATGGCATTATTTCCGGGACATTGATAAGCTTCAACTTTTAAATCAGATTCAATTGGATTAAATACAAATAGAAATAACATAACATATTAATATGAAATTAAATACACTTTCGCAAGAAGCTCGTCAACACGTCAAAACTAAATATACATGTTCATAACAGTACTGATTTCATTTTTTATTTAGTTGTTGTTATATTTTCATATGCGAAAGAGAAACTTCTCTCAAAAGTGAAACCTTCCCATGACATAAAAAACAACACATCCAAATATTCACTTACTTGGAGCATGCACGAATTTCAAACTCGTTAAGCGTTTCCCTTGGAAGTGACACTATGAGCTCAAAACTTTGCTTTTGATCGTCATCGTCGATATTGTAGGAAACTTCCACCTGCAGTTAAACCAACATTTGAGCCGCCTTCTGGGACAATGGGGTTAAATGGATGTGCGTAAAGTGTCCGCACAGGCTAATCAGGGATGATACTTTCCGCCTTAACTTTATTTTAGCTTAGAAGTGACTTCCTTTAAACAAAAAATACAATAAAAGCGGAAAGTGTCGTCCCTGATTAGCCTACATGGACGGCAAAGGCTAATCTGGGACGACACTTTACGCACATGCATTTAGCCACGTTTTCATAGAGCGAGGCTCATTTATTTGAACACTTTTACACACGCACTTACCAGGTAAGCATACACCACGGGACATATTTAAGATAAATATCAAGCATTCTGAGATACCCAATATAGTTTTACACTTAGAAACATGGGGGCACATTTTCACGGGATAAAATCGAACAAGCCACGAACCTGAACGAGGGCCATTCCTTGTCCATTTGCAGTTATGGTCACTTCTCCAACATCCTTTGGTAACTGGCAACACACCATACACACATTAGGAACATATCTAACATTATGATTACAAATGATATTGGGTTTTATTGAGTTTGTTGTTTTGCTCATTTTTTTAAGGTTGAGCTACAAATATTTAATTATACAATTGTACACGTGCAGTTACGTGTTAACATTAACTATTGTGGTTTGTGGGAACACCACAAGTGTTGAGTCAGACTGCCTGGTCATGGTTAATAATTTTTTTTATAGAATCACATACTCTGAGTACCGGTAATATCGATGGTAAAAATTAAGCATACCTTTTACTACAAAGCTACCAAAAGTCCAAAAGGTAGTCTTAATAGCGAGGTTTCTGTATCATGAATAACTCGATGAATGTTTTCCTAAAAGTACGTCTTTGTTATCAATGTCACAACGGAGGTAAAAAAAAATAGGGAAACTCTATTGTGTTGTTTGAAAAAAAAGCTATGCCCGTATTGTTTGCTGCTTAGAAATGTTCATGATCTTGCACCAACAGTAATGGTTTCTACAACCAATTAGATAAGTCAACAGTCAATCGCGTAAACCTAACATAATATGGTGGTAATCACACAATAAGATCCCTTGCCCGTAGTGCGCTTTCAGCCATGGCTTATCTCTTTCAGTGCTGGAACCGAATTTTGAAGGCCATTGCAAACAGTTTGGATCCAGATGAGACGCCACAGAACGTGGCGTCTCATCAGAATCCAAACTGTTTGCTATTCTGATAGTATTCTTTGAAAAAATCGAAAAAAATGCTAATTTTAGAAATTCAGCAGACGACATTTTAGCAGACGACAAATTTCCCAGCATGCAAAGGATTAAACTCACCTCACGCGTTTGCAGAACTCGAGCGTTCAAGGTGGTTATTGACAGGGTCTCGCTCACACCTGTACCCACAATGTTGACATTTAAGTTGAATGAATCTGAGAAGACCAGAGCGGCCATTTCAGCAAAGGCTTGCAGAGCGACGACAGTGTCCTGCAAAAAAAGACGTACTTTAAAGTGTTTGTAGATTGTGCAGACTGCACAGGACAATCTGGGACAACACTTTACGCACATGCATTAAGACCTATTTTCTCAGAATGAGGCTCAGGTTCCAGATCGCTAAAGTATCGTCTCTGATTAGCTTTCACAGTTCGCATTGGCTAATCAGGGACACCACTTTCCACTTTTCACTGGATTTCGTTTAGAAAAAATAAATCCTTTAAACGAACAAAAATCCATAAAAACGGAAATGCATTGAGCTCAGTTTTCTCATAAAGAGGCTCAAATACTGAAGGTGTTAGCAAGCCGTCACAAATAAAACATGAACTGCGTAAATATGTTCATTCATTCGAGGAAAACGATCTAACGTGCATTAATCGTATGTATGACTGCAACATATTAGTAAAGACGGTGTTACCATTTGATGTTAATCTGATGTTTCACTGGCAGAAAGAATGTATTGTATATTAACAAAGGGCAAATGCTCCCCTTCTTTTAATTTTATCAATGGTGTTATTTAATCTCCACAAGAGGGACAGTGTTTATGGCAAAATTCACGCAAAATTAATGAACGGTCTTGAATGAAGTCGACGCGGTTGTAAATAAGCCAATTAGTTATCATTCGATGTTGGTGGTAATCAATACCATTTCTTCAATCCACGATGTTCTGGTGGACTTAATTATTAGGAGATTGAGATGACTGGGGAGCTTTCGAGAATATCATTGAGCCTCGCTCCGTGAAAGGGGGGTTTAATTCATGTGCGTAAAGTGTGGACCGATATTAGCCTGTTCATTCCGCACGGGCTAATCAGGGACGACACTTTCCGCCTAATCTGGCTTTTCGTCATGAACAGGCTTCCTCCAAACGAAAAATACAATATACGCGGAAAGTTTCGTCCCTGATTAGCCTGTGCAGACTACACAGGCTAATCTGGGACGACACTTTACGCACATGCATAACACCCCCTTTTCATAGAATGAAATTCCCTTGTATTAACTTTTACACAGGAGACGTTGCCTCGCCAACATTAAGTTGACAGCGATCTTAATTGTATTAATATAATAAACTATTTGTTTTGATTACAAAGTCCTCCATCATAGGTTCAATATTGACAGCTATGAAGTCACACAATACCACTTTATACTAACCTGCGTCGACGAGAAGCCACCTTCGGCGTTCCGTTGTGCGGTGATCCACTTGAGTACCGGAAGTCCGTTCTGTCGGTCGGTCTTGATGGCCAGCGACAGCAGGACGTACGACGTGAGCTCTACATCTACCGCAGCGCCCTTCCGGTTCTCCCAGGGCTTCGCACTTCCGGTCGTAGTGGTAATCACCCGTTCCCAGTGTTTCGTACCCGCTAGAAAAACATTAAAAACCACATATATTGACCATGTATGTTTACGCCATTTGGATTGCTCTTATTAGTTTTTTTCACAAAAACAATTGTAAATATTCGGAAAATATTGGAAAAAATACTACTCGTAGGGTTACCAAACATAACACAATAAATAATGACATAACAAATAATATGTTTGAATCGTGTCATGCGAAAATAACTATTATGCCATATTCGCGAAGTCTGATCATGAGCTACCCTGAGCTTACGAGACCACGAAACTCTGCGTGACGTTGCGGACAGTGTATCTTCTGACCCGACTGCTCGAATGCGCAGAGTGGTCCGGCTGTACTCTGGTCGCATGTGGCAAAAATACACATTTTTGCATGACGCGGTTCAGTTGATAAGGGTTTTACCATCAACGATTGCTTTAGATTCTAGTTTGGCCAGAAGCTGATCCGCCTTCAGACGTGCAGCCAACTGTAAGGCGTACAACACCAGAGCCTGTTCGTACGTGTCTGTCAGTGCGTCAGCCTTCCCTTCCAGATACGCCAATGCCTTGTCCTTGGAGGCGGAAATGACGTCAGCCACCTTTCAAGTATCATTCAGAGTTCAACAAATTAGACTTACCTTTTTACATTCAACAAATGTTCCCAACATAATACTCGTTATGACATTGAGATTCAAAACATTTATCATAACAACAAAACAATATGAGCAAATTCGTAACGTGGTCATACCAACAAACCAGGTTTTCATTGTTTTCCAAAAACAACTACAATGTATTTTCTTAAATTACATTAACTGTAAGATCCCACGCTAGATTTGCACGTAATATACAACCACATACACTTACAGCACACTACCTGAATTTATTAAGCGAAATCCCTTTTTATGAAAAGTGACCTTCACCGCAACAGAAAGTAACACTCCATGCATGCTTTTTATTTCCAAAAATTTCACCACGATCATTAAATGCAAACACCATTTATTTACCAGATATCTATTGTTTGACGCAGCCGAAACGTGAAAGCTCTACTTTTATCCCATCATCAGACGTGCATTGTCGAAATAAACCACTGTGGAATAAATTTTCCTCTATTTCAGCAGTGCTGAAATAAAGCTGTCACGCGCGGCGAAGAATGTTCATATTACTCGGAATCAACTAAAAAGTAATCATTTTTAGTAAAATCGAATCAGATTCAACAAAACAAACAATTTGATACCAAGATGTAAATATTTTTAACACAAAGTGCAACTCAAAAAGCAAATAAACATTATTTACAAATATTAAGTGCGCGTAATCGTGACGTCATTATTAACACGTCATACGACACAATGCAAGTTGTTTCACGCTAAAGATGCAGTTGTTTAGTGTCTTTTTTTTCAATATTTCTTAAAAATCGGGGACGAAGAGGTATGATAAACAGAAAAACAGGTTAGTTACTGATCTTTTTGTAATGTATGAGGCTCGACACGATTTAAATTATGAAACAATGTTTGCTTAAAATATCTTTGGGATTTTCCGTCTAGTTCGATTTTCCTATTCTATTTTTAAAGAAATAATTTACGACTAAGAAAATTGATGGGATAAATCGAATACTAGGTCGGTGCCGAATAAAGCAAAGTTTATCTTGCTCGGCACGAAAATCTGAACCACTCGCCGAGGCTCGTGGTTCAGATTTTCTAAGCCTCGCAAAATAAACTTTGCTTTATTCGGCACCGACCTAGTATTCTCTATTTATCCCATCATCAGACGTGCATTGTCGAAATAAACCACAGTGGAATAAATTTACCTTTATTTCAGCAGTGCTGAAATATAGCTGTCACGCGCGGCGAAGAATGTTCATATTACTCGGAATCAACTATAAAGTAATCATTTTTAGTAAAATCGAATCAGATTTAACAAAACAAACAATTTGATACCAAGATGTAATATAGTTTTTACAGATAATGCAACTCAAAAAGCAAATAAACATTATTTACAAATATTAAGTGCGCGTACTCGTGACGTCATTATTAAGACGTCATACGACACAATGCATGTTGTTTCACGCTAAAGATGCAGTTGTTTAGTGTCTTTTTTTCATTATTTCTTAAAAATCGGGGACGTAGAGGTATGATAAACGAAAAACAGGTTGGTTACTGATCTTTTTGTAATGTATTAGGCTCGACACGATTAAAATAATGAAACAATGTTTGCTTAAAATATCTTTGGGATTTTCCGTCTAGTTCGATTTTCCTATTCTATGTTTAAAGAAATAATTTACGACTAAGAAAATTGATGGGATAAATCGAATACTAGGTCGGTGCCGAATAAAGCAAAGTTTATCTTGCTCGGCACGAAAATCTGAACCACTCGCCAAGGCTCGTGGTTCAGATTTTCTAAGCCTCGCAAAATAAACTTTGCTTTATTCGGCACCGACCTAGTATTCTCTATAATGTACATATGAGCCGCGCTCTATGAAAACCGGGTTTAATGCATGTGCGTGATTATCGTCCCATATTAGCATCTGCAGTCCGTAAAGGCTTAGGAGGGACCACACGTTCCGCCTCGACTGGATTTTACATAATAAGAGACTTCCTTTTAAAGAACAATGCCATAAAACCGGCAAGTGTCGTCACTGATAAGTCTGTGAAAAATGCACAGGCTGATCTCGGACGACACTTAACGAACACATATTAAGACCTTTTTTCACAGAGCGCGGCTAAAATACAGTTTAGTGCCCACCTGTTGCGCGGATCGCGCCTCTAACATAGCGGTCACGACATACGCAGTCAACGTGACGTCACCACCGGCGGAACCGCCCTGAAATAGACAGCGTGGTTTCTTAAATTGAGTCTCGTTCTGGGAAAACTTCGCTCAATACATGCGCGTGCAGTGTCGTCCCAGATTAGCATGTGCAGTCCACACAGGCTAATCTGGGTCGACTTTGCTAATTTTTACTTAATGCGTATTGAACATCAAATATTTATTATGATGACATCTTTCAATTTTAAATAAAATCGCTTTTCATAATTAGAGGAAGTTCGCTCAACAAACATAAAGCAATTTTTGCGGATCGACCGACCGACATCGCAACCAACCCACGGACCGACCGACCGAAAACGTGGCTCCTGCATTCCACAGTTCAAACTTCATTTGAACGACGTGTCGGTCAATCACACGCAATACTAACCTGCATGTCCTTATGGATTACGAGACCGGGCTCAGCGAAGGATCCATCCGGGCGCTGTTGGGCTACCAACCACGTTACGGACTTGGAGATGACGGCGTCGTCAATAAAAATGTAGGGTTTCGCTTGGACGAACGACTTGACGACAAACGCCGTGAGCCAAGTGCTTCCGGATTTGTCACTCTCCCCGAACGCGCTGAAGGAGCCGTCAGAATGGCGGTAGGTGAGCTCACGTTGATAGCCTGAAGTCGTAAATCAAATGAGTGGCGTTTTATGAAAACTGGCCTTAATGCATGTGCGTAAAGTACCGTCCTAAATAAGCATATGCAGTCCGAACAGTATAATAAGGGACGACACTTTCCGCTTTATTGGAATTTTTCTGTCAAAAGAAGTCTCTTCCAACGAAAATCCAGTCTATGAGGAAAGAGTCGTCCCTAATTAGCCTGTGCGGACTGCAGGGGCTCATCTGGGACGACACTTTACGCACATGCATTAAGTTCAATTTTCCCAGAACGCGGCTCAGGTAATGATGTCCATTAGAGAGACCTATTCAAAGACTGAAATATTGATCATCACTAAAAATAAATCATTTTCATGCTTGATATTATTATGAATTCATACATTATTTGATAGGAGAGTATTCGTAGCCTTTCAAAATGGCGATTGTATCACAATTGTTTCTTTTAATTAGTTTTTTAGAAATACAAACATGATTGAACACCGCAACCACCTCTTAAGCATATCACGCATCAATTTTAAAGACTATTCTATGTTCTAGGGATACACTGAACATGCTGAGGTAATTAATACAAAGTGTTCATACCCTGCTCCATAAATTCCTTAGCCTTGTTCATAACAGCTGTGTCAAGATTATTCGTTGCTTGGAGATACTTGACAATAAAAATGTTGGGCGCGAAATTCAGCATGTTTTGTTCCCCACATCCAGTGGGTAGTCTGATGAGTTTGTCCAGTCCGTTGATGCTGGGGCCCATAAGGTCACCAACCGCCGTGACCTTAACCCTTCCAGAGCCGGGCACAGTTCGGAGTGGATACTCCACGTTGGTTTTCTTGGTCTGGGTCCCTTCAGTTTTCAGGTCTATCACGAACGGGACATTGTATTCTCGCGGTGAACCTTCGGCCTGTGTGTGCGAAAAATGCTAGTGAACAAAATAGAGTAAACATACGAAAATATAAATGAGCCGCGCTTTGGGAAAACTGGGCTTAATGCATGTGTGGAAAGTGACATCCCAGATTAGCCTGTGCAGTTCGCACGGGCTAATCAGTGAAGACACTTTGCGCTTTTAATGTTTTTTTCGTTTAAAGGAAGTCTCTTTTTTAGCAAAAATCCAGTCAAGGCGGAAAGTGTCGCTCCTGATTAACATGTGCGGACGGCACAGACTAATCTGGGACGACACTTTACGCACACGCATTAAGCTTCGGTTTCCCAAAATGAGACTCAATTATAATCTGACGACGACTTATTATATGTCAAACCGGCAAAAAATAACTGAGGTTAAAACATAACTATAATTGTTATCTTCGTTTGATATCCATATTTTCTTTTGATAACGGTACAATTTAGTATTATCGTTAATTTTCAACAGCGGATAACGCTTTCCTTCATATATAAAATGCTAGCAACGTGTGGATTGTTTTCACCCTACCTCCACAAGAAGGAATTGTTTTCACCCTACCTTCACAAGAAGGAATTGTTTTTACCCTACTTACACAAGAAAGATTTGTTTCTACCCAACCTCCACAAGAAGGGATTGTTTCTCCCTACCTACACAAGAAGTGATTGTTTTTACTCTACCTACAGGTTACAGTATACTAAATAACCATTTCAGGCTGTACTCTCTAAAAAAATATCATAGTTGATTCGAAGGCATGTTGTACACTTCAAACTATTGTTCTGGCTTAATCTTTTGGAGAAAATAGTAGGACGTGAATAGGTGCTCACTACTAAATCCCTGAAATATGATAAACGTAGATACTATAGAAAAACAATGCACTGAAAAAGGTTACATTCCACTAAAAAACGGCCGGAAAAAAAGTTGCAAAAACAGTCGATTTTGACTTTTGACAAGTTCTTTCTTGGTTTCGTACATGACATATCTTTTTTATTGCACAAATCGACTCCGCTTAGAATGGCCTTTAAGAAAATGTATGGTTATGGGGGTCTCTATGTGCAAAATGTTGCATTTATTTTCGCTTAAAGATGTCGCTTTAACATTGAATTATATAGGGAAAGAATTAAGTATATTGTGACCTACACAAGAAGGGATTGTTTTTACCATACCTCCACAAGAAGTTTCTTGACCACGTGATCGGCCATCATGGTGGTCTGGGCTCGCACAGAGATGTCGATGAGACCGAGTTTCGTTGGAATTATGGGGAAATACAAGGCAGCCACCTCGTCTGGTTTTGCCTGAAATTAATTATTCGTTTGTTTGTCTTAATCATCCGTTTAACAGTATTTCTGTCATATAATGGTTGTCGGTCAACATCTAAGAAGTTTTGGGGCCGAGGCCCAAGTGAAATCACGCACGCCGCGCATTGACAGTTAGGCGCTCTGACCAATAAGCTATAGCGAAATACATATGTGCCGTGCTCTTTGAAAACGTGGCTTAATGCATATGCTTTAAGTGTCGTTTCTGATTAGCCTGTGCAATCCGCACGGGCTAATAAGGGACGACATTTTCGACCTAAACTGGATTTTCGATTAAACAAAAAAATCCATAAAAGCGGAAAAAGACGATACTTTACAAAAACTAGCATTTAGATCTGTTTTCACTAAGCGAGGCTCATATGTAATTAATGCATATGTGATAGACATTACTCTCTACACATAACCAGTACGATACTCTTTAAATGAAAAGGCGGCCGATGATAATCATAATGATGATGCCGACGAGGGGGGTGACATATTTCATTAATAGTGCTAAATCGTGAACAAAAATTAATACATGAAAATGTCCATAAATCACAGTAATGCCTCTGGTTTTATGACGATGATGATGATGATGATGATGGTGGTGGTGGTTGTGGTGATGGTGGAGGTTGTGGTGGAGGTGGTGGTGGTGATGATGATGGTGATGGTGGTGGTGATTGTGATGATGATGATGAGGAGGAGGAGGAGGATGCGGATGAGGATGAGGATGATGATGATGATGATGATGATGATGATGATGATGATGATGATGATGATGATGATGATGATGATGATGATGATGATGATGGTGATGATGATGATGATGATCATGATGATCATGATCATGATGATCATGATGATGATGATCATGATCATGATGATCATGATGATGATGATGATCATGATGATGATGATGATGATGAAAATGCTGCTGCTGCTGATGATGATTATGATGACGATGATGATGCTCATGATATTGTTTTCAGATTTTTTACCGTGATGACCCGGGTTTGATCCTGAGAGACTGTAGTCTGGCTTGTACCGGAAACCACGAGGTTGTCGAACTCTTTACTCCTCTCTAGGGTGACGTAACTCTGAATTAAATCCAAAGAACGTTAAACTCTAGCATAATTATATAGACAATCCCAGAATCAATTAATTGACCGCCGCCATATTGGCTATCACGTGACCTGCTACTGAAAACGGTACTGAAGAATTTGGCAGATTACAGCGTAATCATAGTGTACACCCGCTTTATTCCAATAAATAGTACTTAATGACTTCGCACAGTAGGATTGAAAACAATTGAAACATGAAATCAAGTGTCGATTTGTTAAACATCGTTAAGCAATATAAGTTAAATAAGAAATATACACGATAGATTTTTAAATATGTGTCTCTGCAACAATATTCAGTGACAACACGTAATGTTTAATGACAAGTTTGCTTTTTAAGCATACCTTTCAGTAATACCTTTGTATAAAATTTAATGATTCCTTTATGGAATAAAATTATTCAATGAAAATTATAAAGTTTATAGAAATATTATAAGTCTGAAGAAAACGTTGTGATCTTAGCGTAAATAGTGCCGAAAATATTATTTGACGAAACTTTGAAAGATTTCAGACCGAGGTTGAAAAATTTATTGAAAGGTAAATATCTGCCTTTGTTTAAGCCTGTTTTATTTCTTATAAATTTAATAACATCTAAATTCACGATAAACATGTTCAACATGAGAAATATGGAGCCTTAAATAAACTTGAATAGTTCCAATTGTGTTCTGTTGATTTCCTCAAATTGGGTCTTAAATAAATTTTCGTAATACAGTAAATTTACGTTAAAAAATAAAAACACGAAAAAAATAAGTGATTTTACTTCGTTTATAACGGATGATTGATGTCAGTAAGATAAAGGTCTTGAAAAAACAACACATCAGCGATAAAAGAGCGAACGAATCCGTTAAATGGGAGGCGATGTCCCAAGTGTGGATTAAAAGCGTTTATATGGGTATGCCCGTGACACCACATGTCTGCACATGTGTATATACCGTAATTAAGATAACATATCACGTGTCGCCTTTAAATAACATGTTAAATGACAATCAAGACCTTATTCTTGCCAGGGACCTTTACAAAAAGGTCCCTGTGTTCATGAGTTTTATTACTCTTAAATGAATGCAGACAAACCTTATTTCTACTAATTACGTAATACCTTATCTTAAAAAAACACGAACGATTATTTGACTATCTGATCGATAACAGAGACTATTTAAATCTGCAAATGTATTCGATAAAATCGTTTCGCCTTCTTGTTTTGTTCAGGGACCTATACAAACATATATGTCCCTGTGTTTTTCTTCAGTACCGTTTTGGAGGCGCGCGCGAGTATTCAGAGGCGGGTAATCCGGGAGGTATCGATTTCTGGGATTGTCGTGATAATACACGTTTTCGAGGGCATGATCATCTGCGGGAGCTCGAAGGAACGGATTTTTCGAGCGCCCGCAGATGATCATGTCCGAGAAAATGTGTATTTTCGCTATTATTTCATAAACAAATCACACATACCAAAATAAATTAAAATAACATTGAAAATAGTATGTCTTGTTCATTCGACATCGACAAAATAATTCGATTTTTTTAATATGACGTCATACGGTTCAGGGTTGTGTTTTACATATTCCTCACTCGGTCATCATCAGAAATGACGAGGCTTTACCTTCGGATAGGCAGTTTTGGATTTAAAATGTGTTTAAACAGTGGATTAATGCACATTTGAAATGCATCCGCGCAAAGTAAGAAATGAGGAATTATTTTGGAATTTAACTGGTCGTGACGTATATATAAATCGTTAAAATATGTCATTGTTTTCTTAGATGTTTCTTTCGTACAGTCTATCTTATTTCGTTCCAACTAAATTTTCTAAAAATTAATATTGCCAACATATTGTCACTGAAGTATTTTAAGCATACAGCAGGAACGTTGAAAGTACATAAACACTTACATTTACAGCATAGTCTTTTGAAAGTGTTGAGTAAATAACCTTAACTTCAATGACGTTTCCAATAAAAGAAAGCTGTTGTCAAAAGAGTGCAGATGGTATAATTTGAAAAGTGGATTGAAATATTCATTGCCTATATCCCTGCATGCATAAGGAAACTGGTGCTTATTCAGTTCCCCATTTATGCTTAGAAAGTCGTCGAAGGCTGGAGTTATTATTAAAACAAAGTTCATAATGACTTCATTGAATCCACTAAGGGAAGTAACCGCGCGTTGACCAGTTTATGGATATGAATCGCCTTGTTAATACACGATTTCTCCCGTTCAAGCCCACCTTTTGCCAAGTTTCTGCACCCCGCCAGAGGGCATTATAGATGAGGTTTATGCAATAATGACAATTGTTCCCCTCTTCGTTAATAATATAACGCTTTATAACAACAACAACGCTTGTTTCTCTTTGATGTTTTCAATACTATTTAAATGATAGAAGGGTTTAGCTTACTAATTATTTTCTATATATCACTAAATATAAAGTAAATAACATAAACTGCAATCGCAGTTTCCGAATTGAAAAGATATTACGTCTTTCGTGTTTTATCACATAAATTGCATGATCCAAGTTATAAACCAAAATTGAAGGTACACATAACAAAAACAAACGCAACTCTTACAGTGACAGTATTATCATATTTAAGTGTTTGAGTTATTGTGTCATTGTATTTTCATGAATAGTCATGTGGCATTTGACGTCTCCACAAATTAAGGGGCATGTCGATAGGGGGCTAAGACAGGCGTCAGAGAAATAGGCCTAGTTCTATATGTATTGTTAACCAATTGTTTCCATTTTTGAATGCACATTATATCGCAGATGGCACACTTACGGCCTGCTGTAGTGGACTGTAGTTATGAATGTTGACCTGTAGGATGATTTTCTCTCCTCGGATCACGGAGTACGGCAGATTGACGGACACGAAAAACGGCAGAGAAACTTGAAGCTACAAATGACCAAGCGCACAAGGTAAGTATTGTTAGAGCAAACAGAAACGACGTCAAACGAATTGTTTTTGCACTATAATATGAGCCGGATTCTGAAAAAAACTGGGCTTAACGCATGTTCGTAAAGTGTCGTCCCATATTACCCGTGCAGTCTACACAGGCTAATCAGGGACGACTCGTTCCGTTTTTATGAAATTGTTCGTTTAAAGGATGTCTCTTCTAAACGAAAGTCCAGTCTAGGCGAAAAGTGTCGTCCGTGATTAGCCTGTGCAAACTGCACAGGCTAAACTGTGATGACACTTTACGCACAAGCGTTAAGCCCAGTTTTCCAAACACGATGCTCATATAAATTTACAATCGGCTCACCTGTGCAAACTGCTCCGAGATACCAAGCCCTGACTGTGGATGCACAGCGAACGCTGTATTTATAATGGACTCACCTGCGCAGACTGCTTCAAGATACCTAGCCCTGTCTGTGGATGCACGGCAAACGCTGTATTTACAATGGACTCACCTGCGCAGACTACACCAAGATATCCATCCCGGTCTGTGGGTGCACGGCGAACGCTGTATTTACATGGACTCACCTGTGCAGACTGCTCCGAGATATCCATCCCGGTCTGTGGGTGCACGGCGAACGCTGTATTTACAATGGACTCACCTGCGCAGACTACACCAAGATATCCAACCCGGTCTGTGGTTGCACGGCGAACGCTGTATTTACAATGGACTCACCTGTGCAGACTGCTCCGAGATACCCATCCCGGTCTGTTGTTGCACGGTGAACGCTGTATTTACAATGGACTCACCTGTACAGACTGCTCCGAGATACCCAGTCCTGTCGACGGGTGCACGGTGAACGTTGTATTTATAATGGACTCACCTGTACAGACTGCTCCGAGATACCCAGACCTAACTATGGGTGCACGGCGAACGCTGTATTTATAATGGAGTCACCTGTACAGATACTCCGAGATACCCAGCCCTGTCTGTGGGTGCACGGTGAACGCTGTATTTACAATGGACTCACCTGTACAGACTGCTCCGAGATACCCAGCCCTGTCTGTGGGTGCACGGTGAACGCTGTATTTACAATGGACTCACCTGTGCAGACTGCTCCGAGATACCCAGCCCTGTCTGTGGGTGCACGGTGAACGCTGTATTTATAATGGACTCACCTGTGGAAACTGTTCCGAGATACCCAGCCCTGTCTGTGGGTGCACGGTGAACGCTGTATTTACAATGGACTCACCTGTACAGACTGCTCCATGATACCCAGCCCTGACTGTAGGTGCACGGTGAACGCTGTATTTATAATGGACTCACCTGTACAGACTGCTCCGAGATACCCATCCCGGTCTGTGGGTGCACGGCAAACGCTGTATTTATAATGGACTAACCTGTACAGACTGCTCTGAGATACCCAGCCCTGACTGTGGTTGCACGTCGAACGCTGTATTTACAATGGACTCACCTGTACAGACTGCTCTGAGATACCCAGCCCTGACTGTGGTTGCACGGCGAACGCTGTATTTATAATGGACTCACCTGTACAGACTGCTCTGAGATACCCAGCCCTGTCTGTGGGTGCACGGTGAACGCTGTATTTACAATGGACTCACCTGTACAGACTGCTCCGAGATACCCAGCCCTGTCTGTGGGTGCACGGTGAACGCTGTATTTACAATAAACTCACCTGTACAGACTGCTCCGAGATACCCATCCCGGTCTGTGGTTGCACGGTGAACGCTGTATTTACAATCGACTCACCTGTGCAGACTGCTCCGAGATACCCAGTCCTGACTGTGGGTGCACGGCGAACGCAGTATTTACAGTCGACTCACCTGTGCAGACTGCTCCGAGATACCCAGCCCTGACTGTGGGTGCACGGTGAACGCTGTATTTATAATGGACTCACCTGTGGAAACTGTTCCGAGATACCAAGCCCTGTCTGTGGGTGCACGGCGAACGCTGTATTTACAATCGACTCACCTGTGCAGACTGCTCCGAGATACCCAGCCCTGACTGTGGGTGCACGGCGAACGCAGTATTTACAATCGACTCACCTGTGCAGACTGCTCCGAGATATCCAGCCCTGACTGTGGGTGCACGGTGAACGCTGTATTTACAATCGACTCACCTGTGCAGACTGCTCCGAGATACCCAGCCCTGACTGTGGGTGCACAGTGAACGCTGTATTTATAATGGACTCACCTGTGCAGACTGCTCCGAGATACCCAGCCCTGACTGTGGGTGCACGGCGAACGATGTATTTATAATGGACTCACCTGTGCAGACTGCTCCATGATACCCAGCCCTGACTGTGGGTGCACGGTGAACGCTGTATTTATAATGGACTCACCTGTACAGACTGCTCCAAGATATTCAGCCCTGACTGTGGATGCACGGCGAACGCTGTATTTACATTGGACTCACCTGTGCAGACTGCTCCGAGATACCCAGCCCGGTCTGTGGGTGCACGGCAAACGCTGTCGCTACCCATGAAGTGATGGTATCGGGAACGGTCTCGTCAAAGTTCACCACGCCCCCGGATCTGAAGGGACCAGGGGCAGTTAGTTTAAACATATTTATTTCTTTTGGCAAGTACAATATATCGATATACACAATACAATAGATATCAGAAAAGGATTGAAACGGAAGAAAAAATTCTTATCCATGTAGTGTTTCTCTCCTTGGGATTGTATTTACACATAACTGGCAGTGTATTAGGAACAATACTACTTAGTTCATGCTTAACATGGGAAATATGAGTGACAAACAAACAAATGTTTTGAAAGAAAATGGAAAAACAATAATTATAAAAAAAACGTAAGGAAAACAATAAGGAAATAAGGACGAAGGTTGTTGATGCGAGGACTTTAAAACAACAAAAGCTAATCATAACCGGATTGTTAAGAGAATCGCCGGGATGCTTTTATAAATTGTTGAACATGTAGACTAATTTCAGAGTTTATAATTTCGTTAAGATGTGTATTACTGAAAAGAAGAATATGAAGCTCAACTTTGCTGATTATTCTGGAGAAACTGTTCATTAATGTAAAACGTATTGCGTTAAAATGAGGACATACGAGCAAGAAGTGGTAATTGGATTCAATATCTCCACAGGAGCATAGTGGGGATTCGATGGTGTTTTTCGCGTAAAGGTGGCAGTTGCGTTCAGTAAATCAAAAACAAAAGCAGTACGACTGTTTAGTTTAAACGTTTTTATTTTAGCTCGATTGCATCAAAAGCCTAATGCTTTCGAATACGTGTCCTGGGACCAGCACTTGATGTTTAAAGAACGCTCCCACTGTGGGGATCGAACCCGTTACCTCCCGATCGCTAGGGGGACACCATATCCACTACGTCACGGCAACCTTATTGAAGTCGCCCAAAATAAAAATAAACACATTAATATCTGATGAAAATAAAAAGTAGGAATGTAGATACCATTGTCTTTTCGGTAAACCTGTTGTCACGCGTAACGAAATGCCATTAAACAATGTGGAATGTTGTATTCAAACATAACTGATATTGTTAACTTTTCGAGGAACACTATTGCATCGGAGGAAAATCCGTTAACGTCGTACATGAAACGTGATAGGATGTAATTGCAATACGTTAACAAAAGCGACGTACGGCACAATTTGGCTTTTCCACAGCCACGTCTCTGGAAATAGCTTTCTCGTCTGTTGCACAGGCGCCAAATCCTTTGGTGCGACAACAATATCCGCTTTCGGCAATGGCGGCATGGGTCTCATTTGTTCGATCATTGGACCACCGAAGCCTCCAAAACTTGAAAACATCCCTCCGCCTCCGATTGCGCCTCCGCCTAAAATTGCGCCTTCGCCTCCTAGCCAGCGCCCGCCCCAGCCTCCGCCTCCAATTAAGCCTCTGCCTCCTACCCAATTCTCTGGCATTGGTACTGGTTCAGGAATATCTGTTCAAAAAACACATTATGCACATTTTAAGAAGGTTAATTGATTGTAAGAGGTCACTAACATGTCTGCCACCCTATTTCGAATTACATTGTTAGAGACGCGCTCCGAGAAAAGGGGGTTAAATGCATGTGCGTAAAGTGTCGTCCCAGATTAGCCTGTGCAGTCCGCACAGGCTTATCTGGGACGACATTTGTACGCCTTAACTGAATTTTCGCCAAGAACAGTATTCCTTTAAACGAAATATACAATAAAAGCGGAAAGTGTCGTTCCTGATTAGCTTGTGCGGACTGCACAGGCTAATCTAAGAAAAAACTTTACGCACAATCTGTACACCCCCTTTTCACAGAGTGCGGCTCATTTTAATTTATGAGATCGATAAAAGCTATCAGATTATTGGTACAATACGTTGCTTTTGAATAACTGATATGAGCTCTGCATTATAGTTACATTTAAACGAATGTATTGCATTAAAATATCTCTATTTTCTCAACGTTACATTTTTTATAGAGTATGAAAGTGGTAGTGAAATGTTGACAATACTCGAACAATGAGTGACGGACAGAATACATTAGAATACAGACAAACAAGGTGATGACTGTCGGGCTCCAGGAAACATTGCGGGCAATAACTGTTGTATTTACATTTTCAAAAACTTACATTCGTACACTGTAGCGTCTGTAAGAACGACAACCCCGGATTCCTGAAATTATACGCATCTTGGGTTTTCATACTTAAACATTGCGCCCGAACGAGAAGGGTCTGTTGAACTGTATGCATGTCTTTGCTTCATAAAAATGTAACCTTTGTAACAAGAACAAATAGTTAAAATTATTGTAAAAAAACTTAGGGACGGAACACACAATCCAAACACGTTGTGTATGTATTTGCTTCATTAAAATTTAACTTTTGTAAAAAGAAAACACAGTTACAATTATCGTGACAAAACCTTAGGGAACACACAATCCAAACTTATGTTGTGTTGCTTACGTCAATAACGTCTTTGACATCTTCACCGCCGACCGGAAGTGGCCACCGCCAGCAGAACCAGTCACACATCGGGAAATGATCACCTGACGAGGACTTCAGAGGCTTCAGTGAGTAGCCGTGTAAATCTTGCACAACCTTGAAATGTTTAATATATTTGATATAGACTATAAGAGTCGCGTCATGCGAAAATGGGTGTTATGCAAGTTACAGACCAGTCTGCGAATTCGCTGTTTTTTAACGCAAAGTTTCGTGAACTCAATCGCGGACGGGAAGCTCCTAACCAGACTGCGCGGATGCGCTGGCTGGCCGCATGACATTAGACCCATTTTTGCATGACGCGGCTCATAATTAAATAAATATAAGTTATTTTGGTTAGTAAATTACAGAATATGGTTCATTATATTAGTTACAGAAACATTAACACAGTAAGGTTGTTGGTTTTCCAATCGGGTTTTTATCATTTGGCGACAAACTTCATATTATATTCACTTAGAAATATGTATAGACACTTTTATGATTAAACTAATTGCCATACAGATCGAAGAGGCGATCTTTTTGAAAATACTTTCATCCTCAACATATTCATAGTCATTGAAAGCGTAAAATGTAATTTGTAATATACACTGCTATTTTCTACCTGCAAACAAACTACAATTTAATAGGAGTGAAGTACAGATTAAATACGAATTCAGAATATGAATGTAGTCCCTTTATGGAAAAAACACTCTTAAATACAAGATCTTCTATTTACACCTGTGACTGGGTTATATCGTTCCCCGTTCCCAGTAACAGAACGCTCTTGTCGACGGCTAGCACGTTGACGTTAGAACCGACGTCAGCGGAGACACCGAAACGTATCTTGTCCGACGGTGATGCATCGGTTTTGTTGAAATTTACAACAACCTTTTTTAAAACAAACAATAACATACAGATCACACAGATGTTAAGTGCGCGCTCTACAAATTATGTACGAAAATAAGCATGTTTGAAAAGAGACTATGTTTATACAAGTTCACCGGTACATTTTATCAATTCATATAATCCCACGTGACGAGATGCATCGCCAGGTCTTACCTTATTCATGAACGCTCCATCCACATTGATGGATAGAGCGTCTGCCACCAACTCCCCGTCCGCTCTGACGTACATCACCAAGACTTGAGATTTTGGCGCCATGTCATGTGTTGCTTGTAACATCAACGTTTTAACGTCTCCATTTACAGGGATGGCGCCACTAGTAATGAGTTGTCCACGTGCGTATATCTAAAGCGGAAACATTGCGGAGTCATTAATTGATAAAATATAATAATTATGATCCTCGCTCTGTGAAAGGGGGGTTTAATGCATGTGCGTAAAGTGCCGTCCAAGATTTGCCTGTGCAGTTAACACAGGCTGATCAAGGACGACCCTTTCCGCTTTCATGGTATTTTTTGTTTCAATTAAGTCTCATCTTAGCGAAAATCCAGTTTAGGCGGAAAGTGTCGTCCCTGATAAGCCTGTGCGGACTTTCCGCACATGCATTTAACCCCCTTTTCACAAAGATAGTCTCATATGAATTATACTTCTAAATGTATTATGTTTTATCAATGTATTGAATTCGGACATGCTTTTCTTGAATGTTGTGGGCATTGTTTGAGTACCTTTCCTGACAGAAATTTACCAACAAACTTGATGGTGTGAGTCAATTTCCAACCGTCCTATTTAGAGCTTCACTTTAATACTTTGAAACTGTTAGTTAGCGTACCAGTCTGAAAGGTAGATAAGTACCTTTTTCGGAAGTATGTGCTAAAGTTGGTTTTCAGGTGAGGTCACATTTGTCCCTGGATAACTGAACTCAGATAAATTGCAAGTAAATTTAGCAGTCCTTAATTATTTCACTTTTTAATTATCTATAACTCCATGAAATCGTATTTTACTGCGCAATGAGCAATTAATGAATATACTATTGTCCCGTTAAGGTATATGGCGGAAGCTTTTTCTCCCACTGAGTTTAAAATAGACGATTTAAGTGAAAAGTGCTCGCGTTTGTTTAAAACTTCTAAAAAAAGTGGGATGCTGTACATTAACAAAAACAACAAACTTTTCGTGAATTGTTCACGGAACCTACCACAAAACTATATTAAGCTACGTGTTTACTCAAGTCTTACCTGATACATAACATCCTTGACTGATTCGGTCGCTTTAATTGCTATCTCAATAGGTTCGCCAGCCTGTAAAATAACGTGCATAAATTAAATGTTTATCATAATTACATACGTAACAGTGGCGCAATAACGAACAAGACAACAACATCAACTGATGATTGATATAGCTCATCCTGTTTCAACGTTTTGTAAAAATAAAGACATATGTACGATTGGTATTTGTTACATTTGCGGCATGTGAGAACCGGATCTAATGTGTTGTTGTTTTCTTGCGTGAAAGCTTTTCTCATTTAGGTGATGCATTATTTCCGTTTAAAATATGAAACAAACATAAACATGTTGACAACGTCTCTGTGGTTATCTGAATTCTTAGAAACGAACACAAATATTATCAGAACAGTTACATCAAGCCCAACGAATTTTTCAATCGCTAATTAATAACAATGTGTCGTAAAGCTTCACAATTTTAAGTAAAAAAGGTTAAATACTTTTAATCACAGCTAGTCGTATATTGTTTTATTAAAGAGAAAACGGGGTTAAATGCAAGTCCCTAAAGTGTCGTCCCAGATTAGCCTGTGCAGTCCACACAGGCTAATCAGGGACGACACCTGCCGCTTTTTTTAGTCTTTTCTAAACAAAATCCAGTCTAGGCGGAAAGTGTTGTCCCTGATTAGCCTGTGCGGACACGAACATGCATTAAACCCCGTTTTCCCGGAGCGAGACTCATATTAAAATTAAACAAGATGTGTTTCTGAAACACTATGCCCCCCATATATTTAACCTTGAAGGATGACCTTGACCTTTCACTACTCAAAATGTGCAGCTCCATGAGATACACGTGCATGCCAAATATCAAGTTGCCATCATCAATATTGCAAAAGTTATGGCCAATGATAAAGTTTGACGCAAACAATCCAGGCAACCAACAAACAGACAGGACAAAAATAATTCGTCCCGCAGTATAGACTGGGAGACATAAACAAATTACCTTGGCTTTATTCTTCACTGATCGCAACTGTAGAAAGTTGTCGCTGGGAGAGTGTCTCTTTTTTAAAGTTTTTGAGGCTGTTACTGTTTGCAACTTTGCCTGAAAATGTAATTTTAAATCAAATTCATATATAAACCGTCATCATTAATTTATATTATGAACCACATCAAAGTTATAGTGTTTTTCCCAGGCCATTTTAGCGTGGCGAAAAGCCACGCCGCCCTCCCGGATCGCCACTCTGCCCTTGTCAAAGGCAAATTTCGCCACGCGCCCTTTTTTTCAAAGGCAAATTTCGCCACGTGCCCTTATCGATAACATCTTTATTGCCTTATGATCTAACTTGGTCCGCAAAATCAGCTTCCTTGATTGTCTGTGACGCTCTGACTGTGCTTGATTTACTCGCGAGACGTCAACGTCTAATCGACTATATAAATTGAGCAGATTTAATCTATTACAGTGCTCGATTTATAGGTAGGTCTCTGACTGCTCCAAAGCGGGGAATTAGTCATGCGTGAATAACCCCGTGTCAGTATCAATCGATAATGCGGAAGGCTATGTTATACCAAGCGCACTTTTCGGTCGGCAATGTGTTCTCCTCCACGATAAAATCATTACTTCGGGACTTTTGATGAAAAACTCGATGTTATTCTCGTGGCAATTGTTTATATCATGCATTATTCAGTTATATCAAAACATATATTTTTACGCATAATTGCATTTAAAATCACAAACACATTTATTCTTAACGTTTTCGTCTTTAAGATAATTAGATCTAATTATTCAAATAATTACTGAGACGTATACTAATTTAACAAAATGCGAATCGCGTATACGATTTAACATTGCTATGCGCACCTGTCGCTTACATCATTTGACATTTTATCAACATGGCGGACTATACAGAATTAAATTGTGACTCGGCAAAAATGGCAAATAACGTCGTAAACGATCGAATTAACAATGGAGATTACACATTAAGAAGGAATTAATGAAATGTCTGTGATAATCAACGATGCATTAAAATGTTATAGATACATGTAGCAACAACATTATTTATTTATTTGTAATTACTCGGTGGATGTATGTCACGGAAACGAGTGTTTGCATATTGTTAGCGATCAATTTACTCGCAATGTTATTTTAAATTACTGTCAAGATTATTGTTAGAAAATGGGATAAGACAAACATGGTTTCATTTATATGTTAGTGGATCTGTGTATAATCAGATTCATATGCATATATTGCTTTATTATGTTTGTCGTGCTGTACAGTTTATTGAAACAGCATGGAACTTAAATGTACATTGCAAGGTAAATATTTTAATATAAATCATAGTAAGTTAAATACATCTATTACCGTTAAATGTGCTTGTTTATATTTTTTCCACAACTGCCTCTGATGCGATTACATGTTTCTCCCTAATTCAGGTATTCACGGAACGTTTTTGCCCTTTTTTGCCTAAACTGCGCGCTAAAATGCCCTTTTTGAAAGTAATGCGCCATGCCCCTTTGCCCTCCTGGGAAAAACACTAAGTTACCTAAATAAGAAACTGCTTGGTTCGAAAACTACCAATAACATGGGGGGAAATTCAATTTGATAGGATGTTACGTTTTATTTACAATAACATGTTTTGTTTACAAAATCTGGTTTAGTTGTGAGATGTAAACCCCTAATGATTTGCATAGACCTTCCATATGCAGAGACACCAGTTTTATTCATGTTATATTTGAGCCTTGCTCTGTGAAAAGGTGGCTAAATGCATGTGCGTAAAGCGTCGTCCCTGATTAGCCTGTGCAGTCTGTACAGGCTAATAAGGGACGACACTTTCCGCCTACACCGGTCTTCCTTCAAACGAAAAATATCATTTAAGCGGAAAGTGTCGTCCCTTATAAGCCTGTGCAGACTGCACAGGCTAATCTGGGACGACACTTTACGCACATGCATAAAATAACCATTTCAAAGAGCGAGGCTCATGTCATGTTTGTTACGTATTTTGTGCTCCATACATTGTTGTTTTTTTACAGTGACGAACTGTTTGAACATTTGTCACGTGTCAATAACGAAGGACATCGTGTTATAATTTCTCTCCTGCTTGTTCAACTGAAGTTTTACATTCTTTATATTCCCATAAATATTATTATCGGAATGCTGAACATATCAATTCTGTCTTCATTCAAACCACGTGAAAACTGGACAAGAAACTGATTTGAATATTGCACTTCTTACTTGGATTGTGATCTTTTCTATCCGTTTATCGACGAATACCGGAAACTCTACCATGCCGTCCGCTAGAACGCTGTACAACACCGGGGAGCGCTCTGTTGGCACCAGCTGCCCGACGGGTTGCCGCTTTGGACGCGAGATACTCCGCTGAACGGCTTGCCGCCGCCGGCGTGACATCCCGGAGAAAGGAGAGAACCAGGGATCCCCAGGCCCAGGGAAACGGGGAAAGGGCTTCGGAGGGAAAGAGGGAAAGGGTTCCGGTGCAGTATGTGTCTGTTTCCGGAACTCTGTCACCGTGACCTCGAGTTGACCTTGAACACTGCTCGGAGCCGTGTCGTCTTGTTGTGATACTTTAACCTGAAAGCCATTCCGTAAATTGACATGAGTTGTATTTGTTTTATCAAAAATTGTACGTTAGTCAACTTAAATTAATACCTTGTTTGTTTGTTTTAATTTTGAGCGCTTTCACAAGTTCTTTAATCGTGGCCGTAAAATTTGGCCTATCCAGAGCCCCACTGATTGTATATTGCATTATGGATATAACAGAGCGGATCAGAAAAATGGTTAAGATGCTCAAGATGAATTCAACAAACATGTAAATCGTTTTTGTTTCAGATTTTTGTAAATTTTGTTTTGTTTGAAAAAGTGTTTGTTTTTCAAAGGCATGCATTTTTCTTTGAAAAGTTAATGTATAACTTAACAGAACCCATTGAACATACCACAGCTTCATACGTCATCCCAGGTTTAAATGTATCCGGAAGTGACGCAGGAAACTCCAGCTTTAGAGGCTCCTTGTAGAATCTCACTTCCTGTGTATCGCCTTGCTTCATACGCGTCAAACTTTCGGTGACATTTGCCTCGAACACAAGTATGGCACCATCTAGACGCACTCTCAGCTGCTCCAATCGAGATGTAGCGATTGTAAAACTCGCTTTGCCATCAATCTGAATTTTGTTGTTTAATTTTTATTTTTGAATAATTCATCACCTCAAAATAACGAGAACAAAGAACCCGACACGGTAAAAGTTTATTGTTTATGCAAATGGAAAATGTGTTTGCAAGTTCAAAAAAGAATAGCAAATACGTTTTCTTTTATGCCAACTTTTTTGTTGAGCTTCCTTGCTTTGATTACACCATTATTTAACACGGACAAACGTTGTCGATCCCCCGTTGACGTACTCTTATCGACATATATAAGCAAACACTATTTAAAGACCATTTTGAAACGTTCTTTTGCTTTTAAACATTTCCACGTTCTTCAACAATACATTTCTAAACAAATCATAAAACAAATTGATACGTTTTCAACTTACGGGCAGTTTCATTTCCAAAGTTGTGCTGGTTTTAACACGCTGCCCGTTTTTCCACTCGAACTGTTCAGGTTTGGGGCTCACTCGTAGCTCCACATCCCCTTTGACGGGCTTGCCAAATGTGTACCTGCAAAGAAATGCGGCCATGTCATTTATTTAGCCGCGTTCTGGGAAAACTGGGCTTAATGCAAGTGCGTAAAGTTTCATTCAAGATTGTGCAATCCGCACAGGCTAATCAGGGACGACACTATTTGCCTAGACTGGATTTTCGTTTAAACGTTACTTCCTTCTCACGAAAAATTCCATAAAGGCGAAAAGTGTCGTCATTGAATAGCCTGTGCTTACTTCATGGTATTTTTCGTTTAAAGGAAGTCTCTTCTTAACGAAAATCCCGTTTAGGCGGAAAGTGTCGTCCCTGACTGCACAGGCTAATCTGAGATGACACTTAAGTACATGCATTAAGCCAAGTTTTTCTATAACGAGACTCATATATTTATCACACTACACAAGTTGATATGTAAACATGGACATTATAAATCATATTATACATATTAGTTAATTGCCATCAATTACGCTTGCAGTGTCACCAAAGACGTGTATTCATTTTGACATTTAACATATTTCTACTAAATTATTATTCTCGCTTTAAAATAACATCACTCATCCGAAAAAGACGGTCGGAACCATTAAAATTTGAATTGTTCGTGTAATTCAAATTCTGATGAATTATTATAGTTTGTATGTTTATACATAAATTTTGAAATTACTCAAGCAACGTAGCAGAAGTCAAGCTTGCTATGGCTGTTGAGAAAAAAGTTTAAATTACTTACTTTGCTTTTATGTGTCCACTAAATTCCTTTTCTTCCGTTCGTCCAAAGCTTGGCAAATCAATCTCAACTTCAAATTTTGGTAGAACTGTAAGAAAAGATAAATACGGTAAAAAATGATAAACAAGATAAGTGTTACAAAAACAGGCTAAAAATACGTAAGGACAATTTCAATGGCATTATTTGTTAAATATCTACCTTTTGAGGCAAATACAACCATACTATCTTCGTATACTAGTACACAGAGAGGGTATATACTATCAAATAAACTCAATTAAAGAATCGACATACCATACTCGTCCACTTTGAATGTTTTTTCTTCGTAGAGTCCCTAAATTTAAAGAAACATCATTGGGACATGAACAATTCAACGGTTGTGCTAAGGACGACGACACACACAATTTAGTCGTATTCTGAGAAAACTGGGCATACTGCATGTGCGTAAAGTGTCGTCCCAGATAAGCCTGTGTACTCCGCTAAGGCAAATCAGCGACGACACTTTCCTCTTTTATGACATTTTTCGTTTAAATGAAGTCTTTTCTTAGCAAAAATCCAATTTAGGCGGAAAGTGTCGTCCCTGATTAGCCTGTGCGGACTGCACAGGCTAATCTGAGAGGACACTTTACGCACATGCATTATGCCCAGTTTTCTAAGGACGACGACACACACAATTTAATAATATGCAATCATTTATATTCGTCGGCATACAATTTCGTTTTTTAAAGACTTTTTCGAGGACAGGTAAATTCGTGTTTGTGTTTAATGCGTGGATCGGTCAGCCCACGAAATCAACGAAAATTAAAGGCCCACGAATAATAATGATTTTATAGTATTCGTTTCTTTATTTACTTTCCTTAATTTACATGACGGTTTCCGAACAATATCGGTGATAAGATTTAGTCACAGATCCAAAATTAGTAACAAAAGCAAGTAGTACATTCAAGAAACTATATGATGTTAATGTAAGTGTTTCGATACCTCATATGAGAGCAGTTTCGCCTTCAGTTTCCACGTGCCGAGCACGGGTGCCTCCGACATCACCTGATGTTGGATGTAAACTCCCCCTAGTGACGTCACTTCCGCGGCAGCCACGTGCCATTGGTTGATCTTGTTATCCTTTGGATCCTGATAGTATACATAGATGCAATAACTTAGCCCTATGCCACTCCGATGCGCAATTTGGCCTGTGTGTAGTCCATTAGAAAATCAAATTAACCCTATGAGCGCTGGAACCGGATTTTGAAGGCCTTTGCAAACAGTTTGGATCCAGATGAGACGCCACAGAACGTGGCGTCTCATCAGGATCCAAACTGTTTGCTATTCTGATAGTATTCTTTGAAAACAAGTGAAGAAAATGATCATTTTAGAAATTCAGCAGACGACATTTTAGCAGATGACAAATTCCCCAGCATGCAAAGGGTTAAATTGTTTCCGTATTTTGCAAGAAGAAGAATCATACTATTTATGATAAAAAAAAACTGTGGATATCAAACTACTGTTTTTTGTATAATACTCAATGTTACTCATTTTTATCACGAATACAAAAGTAATGCTGTTATATATTAAAACGTACATATAATTCCACGTGGAGTTTATCAAAGACAACACGAAGATCTGCCGTGACTCCGAACACTCTGAAGTGAACTGAAATATAAGAAAGCATTATGTTACATATTTCAGTGCTCAACTATAATGGCGTGGTGCAAGAATTGTCAAAGACAATAGTTCTTTCAAGCTATAAGAAAAATTGTGAGAAAATCCGAGGCGAGATAGTTTCAAGTTCCTACATCCATCGTGCCATTTGAATATGGCAGGGGCATCACACGATGTTTATATGAGCCTTTTTTTCGGGGGGGGGGGCGGGGTGAATTTGGCTAAATGCATGTGCTTAAAGTGTCGTCCCAGATTAACATGTACAATCCACACAGAGGAATCAGGGACGACACTTTCCGATTGTATGGTATTTTTCGTTTAAATGATGTCTCTTCATAGCGAAAATCCAGTTTAGGCAGAAAGTGTCGTCCCTGATTAGCCTGTGCCCAGGCTTATCTGGGACGACACTTCCCGAACATGCATTAAGCCCAGTTTTCCAAGAACAAGGCTCCTATAAAAAATACATGCTTTTTCGGGGAAACTTTGTTAAATTCTGCACCTATTGACTTAAAGCAAAGAGCTTCGAGCGCTGCAAGCAGTTTTTCAAAGTGACGTCACTGATAATAGTACAGCATGCCAACTGAGATTCAAAGCTTTGACACGTGTTGACTTAGGTTCATCTGTCAACTATGAACATCAATGTACAATGAATTTACTTGCTTATTTTTTATCATGCATCTCTAACGACAAAGAATGCAATAATCACCGTTAAACTCACCAATAAACAACGCACACAGTACTTGGGGAGTCGCGATTCTGACCTTACGCCCTCGAGGTTTGTTTTCAACGGATCAGCCCTTCTTTATTAGTAAAATTTACGTTTTTACGTGACCGGAAGATAAGGAAAAGTATGTTTATTTCTAGTAAAGCAGAACGACCATTTTGCAATAAATTTTAAAAAGTAAACCGTCGATTTTAACTTGGTAAGCCATACCGGTTTGTCCAGGTTTGTATACAGCCTTGTCTGTCTGTATGTAGACAGATGTCACTTTAGGCTCTAGCTTTACGTCCTTGATTTCGTTGAAAGTCAAACCTCCCGTTCCTTTGACCTCCAGGCGAAAATATCCCGGACTCACACTTTTTGGAATCTGCATTTTAGTAATTGGTAGATTTTGTGTTAATAAGACACATACTTTTTTACGGAATTATTCAAGAGGGCCCTGGGTCGCTCACTTGACTTTAAAATACCGTAATAATGTGTATCAATATTTAAGGTAGTTCGCATGATTTTTATGTTTGAAGTTAAGCGCTGACAACGAACAAAGACTGTACACACTTATCGACTTTCCAAAAGACCAGAATTCCGTGAAAACTGATGACTGACTGTTGCAATGTAATTCATGTAATTCTGTTATTGCCCTTGTAAAACATATTTTTGACAACTTCTTGCTCAGTTGATCTTACAACAATGAGTGTGTATTATAACTACATATACAACGTTACGTGTGCACGATACGCAGAGAAGCATCCGTTCAAGATAAATAAAGTTTATAATCATTTATAATTATATAAACAAAATCACAACTCTTTAAGTTATAATCTTCCTGTGCACATACAAAGGACAGTAATACGGATGGACATGATTACAACGAAGTTTTATTTACAATACGTTCAAACAATCTGGATTACTTACCGTTAACTTGACCGTAAAGTCTGAAATAAAAAAGGGTTTTTAAAACAAATCCATCACGTAGCACTAAGAACAAAACACCCCCAGTATTACGTACAAAACTCTTTATGAGAAACTTACGTGCAATAATAGCTTTTGCGTGTTTAATGTATGTGTTTTTACTTTTACATCAAATTATTTCAAAATCATCGTGTTTAGATGTTTTGTTTCTAATAAAAGTTCGAACGTGTTCTAATTAAAAAAAATCTTGCGAATGTAATAATCACATTTAATTGAAGTGAAAAAGAGAAACATATCAGTGAGGTACGCCCTTCTTGTAATAGCAGTCACTTGTCTGGGATACTTTATTAAAATGTATAAATGACATAATATTATAAAATAAAAAAATGAACATGATTTCACTGTGAAAGCGGGAATGTGCTAATGATTCTATTTATTTTGAGCCTTTGCGCTGATGATATTAAATGTTACGACATAGAAACTTACACATTCCCTCTATATGAGACGCGCTCTGGGAAAACGGAGCTTAATGCATGTGCGTAAAGTGTCGTCCCAGATAAGCCTGTATGGTCTTCACTGGCTAATCTGGGAGGACATGTAACGAAAGTATATTAAGCTCCGTTTTCCCAGAGCGTGACTCATATGCTTACCATTTTGGTCGTTAACGGTGACAGAAGAGACTGCTACAGTCTCATATCCGGTAAAAAAAATATAGCCTGCTACAGACTGCATTCCGGACAGTTTGACCTCCACGTTCACCGGGGTCAGCACTGACCGCAGTAGTTGACCATGAACACTGTATGTCTGACCGGGACGGAAAGCGTTCGGCGCTACGATCAGGTACGAACTGGAATAGGAGCAAAGGAAAGCTGTACATGTATAAAATCGATGTTCCGCTGATACAAATTTATTTGAAGTATTAAAGAACGTGGTAGTTTATATGGTTATGAAATAGCTTGGTTTTTTTGCAAAGTAAAATGTTGTAGCATGAAATAACAAAAATATTTATAAAGCAGAAACATGAAGTGACAATAGTAATAAAGAGCAGAAACATGAAAGAACACAAGTAATATATAGCAGAAACATGAAATAACATAAGTTGTATAGAGCATCAACATGAAATAACAAACAAACAAACAAACAAACAAACACGTCTTAATGCCGAGCTAAGCCTTTATTTGTCAGTCAGCATTCCGCTGAAACATGACTGGCATGAAACATGACATGAAATAACAAAAGCAATATAGAGCAGATACATGAAGTGAAAACATTATGATCACCAGTGTATTTGATTATATTTGCACATGATGATGATCACATTTGAAGTTGTCTTAAGAAAGTAATGTTACCACGTCATGCGATTAAAAACTGCGTTGTTACAGAATAATTGCACTGCTGCTTTAAGAGACTTGTTTCGGTCCTCTATTTTGAATTTACAAAATAATAGTTGTAGAAAAATGTGCACCCGAACAATATTCTGTAAATGTTGAGACTTACTTTCGACATTCAGCTTTCTGTGACGTCACCAGCAATATCCATGCAACAAGTATACCGCGCTGTTTAGCTACATATAGAGAATACTTGGTCGGTGCCGAATAAAGCAAAGTTTATTTTGCGAGGCTTAGAAAATCTGAACCACGAGCCTTGGCGAGTGGTTCAGATTTTCGTGCCGAGCAAGATAAACTTTGCTTTATTCGGCACCGACCTAGTATTCGATTTATCCCATCAATTTTCTTAGTCGTAAATTATTTCTTTAAACATAGAATAGGAAAATCGAACTAGACGGAAAATCCCAAAGATATTTTAAGCAAACATTGTTTCATTATTTTAATCGTGTCGAGCCTAATACATTACAAAAAGATCAGTTACCAACCTGTTTTTCGTTTATCATACCTCTACGTCCCCGATTTTTAAGAAATAATGAAAAAAAGACACTAAACAACTGCATCTTTAGCGTGAAACAACATGCATTGTGTCGTATGACGTATTAATAATGACGTCACGAGTACGCGCACTTAATATTTGTAAATAATGTTTATTTGCTTTTTGAGTTGCATTATGTGTTAAAACTATATAACATCTTGGTATCAAATTGTTTGTTTTGTTAAATCTGATTCGATTTTACTAAAAATGATTACTTTATAGTTGATTCCGAGTAATTTGAACATTCTTCGCCGCGCGTGACAGCTATATTTCAGCACTGCTGAAATAAAGGTAAATTTATTCCACAGTGGTTTATTTCGACAATGCACGTCTGATGATGGGATAAAATAAAATACATATGAATCGCGCTTTGAGAAAACGGGGTTAAATGCATGTGCGTAAAGTGTCGTCCAAAATCAGCCTGTACAGTCCGCACAGGCTTATCAGGGACGACACTTTCCGTCGTTATTATATTTTCGTTGAAAGAACGTCTCATTTCAGCAAAAATTCAGTTCAGGCGGAAACTGTCGTCCCTGATTAGCCTGTGTTGACTGCACTGGCTTGTCTGAGGCGACACTTTACGAACATGCATTAAACCCCCTTTTCAGAGAGCGAGGGTCATATTTAGTAGCCAAATTAACATTGATGCGATATGACCAATATGTAAAGGGTTGAACACAGGGTGTATGCTTAATATTCAGTTATGCCAAACAATGATATAGTTAAGAAATAAAATTAGATTTAAAGTTCGTTAATGTTAAATAAACAACACTTCTGTGTACATGTAGATCTAATTGGTTAAATTTAAAATACAAATGCGTTGGCCTGGATAGTTTAATAAACGAGCATCGTATTTCAATCGTGTTGTTGATCAATTAACATCATTTCGATTCTAACATACGCATTGTTGATCAATTAACATCATTTCGATTCTAACATACGCATTTTTGATCAATTAATATCATTTCGATTCTAACATACGCATTGTTGATCAATTAACATCATTTCGATTGTAACATACGCACTGTTGATCAATTAACATCATTTCGATTCTAACATACGCATTGTTGATCAATTTACATCATTTCGATTCTAACATACGCATTGTTGATCAATTAACATCATTTCGATTCTTACATACTCATTGTCGATCAAAGGGATTTGTTCACAGATTTTCGTTTTATTGATTAAAAAAAATATGTTTACTGACGAATCTATAATGTTTTAATAATATTAACTAATTATAAAAGCAAGAAAAAGTTGAATACAAATTATAATTTATCCGTACCCGGTATTCGAACGCATATTGTAATACCCAACGTATTTTCAAAATTATCGAGGTAAAGCGTTACAAACGCTTTATTATTTTACCAATTTCTGATGATGATTATGCGTTAATTAACCAACATGAAAAAAATCTCACTCAATTGCGTTTTATCGCCTGTTTAATGATAATGCATACATTATTTTTTGAATATATAACAATTAGTTTTAAAATGGTCATTTTACCAAACTGTGAACAAGTACCTTTAAGCCCCTGTCACGTTACAATGTCTTATGCGGTTGGATGTTTATCTCCACATTACAATCATAGCATTATATTTCGTTTGATTCAACCTTTTATTCGCTCTTTATATATAATAAAAACCTTGAATAAATAAAATTTAAAATTGTATTTTATGGTTACATAGTTATTATAAACTTAAGTAAATTAAACGTACGTTAACAATCACGAAAACATTAAACTGTATGTCCAAGACGGCCACAAAAGCTGTTAATAATTATGATAAATAAACGCAACGTATTAAAAAAATACATTCGTTTTACTGTCATCTTAAAGTCTTATACGAATTTACTGAAAACTAGAAAACATGTTACGTACTTCCACTTTCAACCATATCGTATGCTTTAGTTTTTGAGAAACAATGGTTATTAACTTCACTTATAAACCTGTCAGAAAAGGATATGCAACTGTTTACCACGAAATCGCCTGAACCGTGCAAATAAACGAGAGCGCTGCCTTGTACGAGTGACGTCATCTATGATTCAACTAATCATCTTCTGTTATCAATACCAATAACAAATGGTTAACAAAATATTAACTGTAAAATAAAGCGTTTGCGTCCTTTATGACAATGTAACTGTCAAAACAACAAACAACGGCGTACCAACTGCAGATTGAAGTATGCACAGTGTGATTGATGGTGCCTGAATCATATTTTTATTCATTGCACGCAAGAAATTTGAAGTGTTGTTCAGATTTGTAAACGCCTAATCGTTTCTACGGATACAATTTTAAGACCCCTTATTTATCAATTCTTCATAAAAAATTTACGTAGACCAGAGAAATGTACTTGCGATTCTTAAATACCACGAAGACCAGAGGGAAAACACTACTAATAAATGTTTTATTAATTGCATACTAAAATTAATACTGGAGACCATAAATATCAAATATTATTTAAATTAACATGTATTGAAAACAAAAAACATCACAAATATTTTATCCTCCTGTCATATGTTTATAATGCGGTTATGAAATTGTGAAATTGCGATGAAATTTCAAGGTCGCCGTGGCGTAGTGGATGTGGTATCCGCCTCGCAACCAGGAAGTCTCTAGTTCGATCCCCACTGTGGCGCCGTTCTTTAGATTTTCCCCTAAAGACACCAAGTACTGGTACAACCCGGGAAAAGCACTCGATAGCATTTCAATAAGCCTTAGGTTTTCGATACAATAGAGTTTAAATAAAAAGGTTTAAATCAAATTGCGTAAATTGTACTATGTATGCTACGACAGGTCCATGAAGTTGGCTGAGTAATGGGTATTGAGAATTCAATACAGAGCAAAAAATGAATGCCTAGCTGGGTATTTGAATTTGTACTCGAACTTGAAGGAGTATCGAGCCAGTGAATCCCAGATTGGGATTGTGTATTTGCACTATTGCGAATATCTACCAAAGGTTCAATAGTCGGCTGGGTATTAGGTATTCAAAGTAATGAGAATATCGAGCCAAGGACGAATACCCAGCTGGGTAATAAGCATTCAAACTTATGACGAATACCTATTGGTTATTCAAATTTTAGCGAATATCGAACCAGAGACAAACACCTAGCCGTTTATATTAGCATTCGAATTTTATCGTATATCGGACAAGGTGTTTAAGTACTCGAACTTAACGGGTAACGGGAGAATACCCAGCTGGGATTTATGCTTTCAAACATATTTGCAACATCGAATCATGGACGAAAACCCACCTGGGATGAACTTGTTTCGGGCCAAGATTTTAATAAAGGTGGATATCCGGGCGGTGTTCAACTGTACATGCATGCCAATGGCGTTATAAACAGTGAATGTTTGGGCACATTCAATGGCTCTTTTCTGACAAATAAGATTTATGCCCCGGTAGCGACCGAACGCACGGGATGACCTAGTTGTTTTTATTAGGGCAGGGATCAGATTGTTTCTCAGGTAAATAATTACTTTTATTGTATAACTAGTTAATTACATATTATTTTCACATATATGTACTATTTTTGCATTTTGTTGCAGTCGTTATGAATAATGCGTTTATTGTATTTATTTTTTTATAGACGACTCGCCGTACCTACTCTACGTGTATGTGTATTTTTCTATCGAATTTTCAATATATACATTCTTGTTCTTTTGTATATTGATTTAATATTAGTTTCGTAGAAATTACTTTTCCTAACATTGGAGAATGGTCAAATAATAAAATAATATATACACATTTAATCTGCGTTCAAAATAAAATCCTCGCAGAACACGAACCCCGAAAATGGCGCCCAAGATGGGGCCATAGGCGCTAGCAAGTTACGCTTGCAGTTCTCCATTAAACCTGTCCGTGGGTTCGACGGGTTCAGTTATACACTGTTCTCTGCGACTCGAATTCGAGGACGAATTCCAACTTGGCAGGGGAGAATGTAACGGTACCGAACTAAAGCGGTGAAAAGACGTGTGGCGGCCCGGTTAGCTCCGTCGTGAGAGCAATCGCACTGCAAGCGAGGTGTCCCGGGTTCGAGTCCCGAACTGGCCACACATTTTTCACCACCCGGCGACAAATGCTTCGTAACGAACCTACCCTGGCTGCTGATAATCCGAGTCCTAATCTATTTGTATCGCATTAAAGCATGACAAGTATTATTGCCTGATTTCTAACACGATACGTTTAGCTAAATAATTCAATTAATATTTAATTTTAATCCTTTTCGACTGATTTTATTCCATATTCCCAATTGTCTTTATTTTATATTGAAGTTATATGTTCAAAGTCGGAAATGTGAAAATGGTCTGTTATTAAATCCAATTTTGATGGCATTTTTTGAAACTTTGAAAGTTTAAACCACAGTAAAAAAAATTAATATCCAGCTGCAATAAGTTAATACATAGCGTCTGAAAACTGATATCTCCATATACTACTCATTCTTGAAACGCCACTTTAAAACAGAACTATTTTCCCTGTTTGATCTTCTGTTTTAAATAACAACCTAATCAACAGCGATGAACGTATCGTGGCTAATTATCAAATTACTGGAGAATGTGCTCGATCCAAATTTTTATTTCAACCGATTGTTCATGTTATGACTGGAAATTCAAAGTTTCATTAAGAAGAGCAATCTTATACACTTGCATCGCATAGGTTCTAATACCGCATCAATTCAACCTTTAATTTTGCTAAATTTATTGAAGAAATTTAGTTGTCTTTAGAAATGTTGATTAAAAAGTGGTGCCAAACGGAAAATGCGAACTCCACTTGGTTCCATTTCCTAAATCTTTACATGCCTTAAACGGGATCTATTTTGTATGAATGGAAATACACAAGTCAGCATACGAAAGTCTCCGCAGTTTCTTTTGTTGTCTTCATAAACGACGAAACGTGTCTGAAGCATAGTGTATTTCGCCTAAAAAGGCTTTTTTAAAGTTTGTTTTTGCAAATTAGCTGCATTTTGTTGAGTAACAAAAAAATGTAGCCAATTTGTAAAAACAAACTTTAAAAAAGCCTATTTAGGGAAATATATCAGGAAAGAGTGAAACTTGTTCTGTGTCAATTTATATTTTTGCCTACTGGATACGAACATTAATTGTCATGTTTACATTTAGCAATGTAACTATGTTTTAAACCGTTTATATATTGAGAAGCAATGGCCTTGACCATATGAACTTAAGTGTAAAAATCCTCTAATTGAGTCGTGTATAAACAAAGACCATACTAAACGTACTAAATATATTTACTTTTATCATTTTGTCATTATGTAATCTGGCAATTTAACGTGGCAGTCCACCAAGGGGAGCTTGTCATTAGTCGTTGCCATGTCGCCGTTTGCTATATTATGTCGCCGTTTGCTATATGTTGTCGCCGTTTGCTATATGCTGACGCCGTTTGCTATATGTTGTCGCCGTTTGTTATATTGTGTCGCCGTTTGCAACATTATGTCGCCATTTGCTATATTATGTCGCCGTTTGCTATATTATGTCGCCGTTTGCTATATTATATCGCCGTTTGTAGGGTGCTGTAAATTCACAGAAATTAAAAGCCTTTTGTGTGGGTCTCATTTTGAATACGTTTTATATCATCAGACTCAACTAGACTAGGTAAAAACGTTGAAGTAATTTAATGTATTGTTTTCGCATTGTTTACTAGTTCACCAGGCGCAAGACCGACTAAATCAACATAATATATAATGTTAGCTTCTTTCGTAAAATAAAAAAGGACATCGTACTCGTGTGTTGGCACTATTTAAAGGGTGCCAAAACGAAAAAACACAACAATAACAAATATTTGCGCTATAACGATTTTCTTTTGTGTTTTTGCGACCTTAAAATCCGCGAGCTCGCCCACACGAAAGAACAACACATGTCATGATTGTTACGGCAGGATATTTTGTCATACTAGGGTGGTGTTATGTTGGCGACATACACGCCGGTTAACAGCTACCATAAATCAGAACCGGTCAGTACCAAGTCTAGTTTTGTTTAGTATTGGAATGTTATGGGAAGAGTTTTATCTTGAGTTTTAGGAAAATATAAGTCATATAGTAACATACTATTATATGCATGTACATGTTCATTTCATATGCTAGTTACAGTTGACTTCAGGCGCTAGCTGAGTCGTTATCACCAGGCAACATGAAGCAGACCCATCTACTCAGGCCTGGTGATTTTCGTTGCAGCTTACATTTATCGTCTCGATAAACAGACGTTCTCGCCCGTTGGAATGTTTTGGGTAAATAAAATATAAAATAAAAGAAAAAGAGCGATTAATTCATACATTTAGTAAAGCCCATTTCCTTATTCAATCTCTGTTCACTGTATCTTAGGAAAAACACTGACTCGACGAGTACGATGACGATTCTAGTAAATGTATATATTGTTTTTGGTTTCGGTTAATTTTCAACTAATGAGTGGTCAGAAAAATTCAAATGTGTATGAGTTGTTAAGAAACGAGTGAAAATCTTGTTTTCTATGATAACGATTGCATAAGCATCGATAAAATCCATCGATACCAACACATTTTCTTTCTATTTCATTGTTTCCCGATTTGTTTGCATAAAATAAAACGAAAGAGTTATGCCATAAATCTTCGCTGTTATGATATCGTCATGACATAAAAAGGTATCATTTTACAGTGAAATGTTAACATTATAAAGACGTTAAACTGTTATATGTCATGGTTTGAAAGAGTGAACCTCAAGTTAGATATAACACTATAAACCGGAGAAAAGCATCATATAACTTTTTATATTAATTCACTCCCAGAGAATTATTATTTAAGTCTTGTTAAATAAACAAAACATACTCATCGTTGATTAAAAATCTGGAATAAAATGTACTGATATTATTATAAATAAGATTTGTATTAAAACAAGCAATTAACAAATCAACAATGAATAATAGTACATGTAACTGTTAGATGATGTGCATATTATCCACACTATTTTAGTGTTGTGTGTGTTTGTTTTCGTTCCAACAACTTGTTGACGCTGTCACTATGTCGATTAAATTAAGTTCCTCAAACAACAGATACGACTGTTGGCAAACATTGTCAATAAGTTAAGGCATGCTTTTAAACTGCGATGATTTTAGAGGCAGAAATAAAAACAGAATGCGTTAGCCAAAACAGAGGAATCACGTGACTACATGATCCCGAGTGACGTCGAGCTGAAGAACATGTCAAATACGCAATGGAAGCAGATATATTGCATTGGTTGTTTTCAAATTGATTAGTTGCAATAATTACTTATGTTCATTACAATCCTGTCGATCTGGGTTGAGTTTATAAGGTCCGGAAAAAAGCAGGACATGTGCATTTGTGTATTGTCCGTATTAAGCTTGCCCAGAATGTCTCTTTTTGTAAACAAGTAGCATTTTAAAAGCTTTATTATGGTTTGCTGTCTTATAAGGATCGAATATTGTCCCTGCACTCATGCATTTCCATTTTAAGGATTGTGAACGCAAAAAGGCATTATAACTTCGATTTAAGGAGGAAAGCAAACAGACAGCCAACGACGACGTAGAAACATGCATACAAGGTTGTAGTAGATAGTCATAAGAAACGTTAAGACCGTTGTACTTACGCCGAGGAACCTGTAAGGTCTCCATGAGGCGTAGGTATATTTTGCCCTCATGTCCGCTAATCTTGTATTGCCATTAGTTAAGCGGGTTCTTTTTGCAGGTATATCAACCGCCTTCAGACGCTTTGCAAGGACGTGGTTCGGGTGGTGAAGCTTACGGACGGGGGAAAAGAGACGGACGAACGCAACTGGCCGCGGGCTCCATGCATCATATACTCGTTCGGGTGGGTTCACATTTTTTCATGTTGGTTAATTAACGCATAATCATCATCAGAAATTGGTAAAATAATAAAGCGTTTGTAACGCTTTACCTCGATAATTTTGAAAATACGTTGAGTATTACAATATGCGTTATGTTTCGCTAATCGGCACGAAAGGGTGAGTGGCGAACTGGCAGCGAGTTGGTTTTTACTACCAGAGGACCCGGGTTCGAATACCGGGTACGGATAAATTATAATTTGTATTCAACTTTTTTCTTGCTTGTATAATTAGTTAATATTATTAAAACATTATAGATTCGTCAGTAAACATATATTTTTTTTAATCAATAAAACGAAAATCTGTGAACAAATCCCTTTAATGTCCGTTATAAAATGGCCTATTAACAACTCGAAAATGAAGTTTTGACGCTACAAAAGAAGAGTTCGTATAGGATTTGAAGAATATTATTTCTGGTCATGTTCGAATAGAAATAATTGTATTTGATCAACAACGTGTATGTTAGAATCGAAATGATGTTAATTGATCGACAATGAGTATGTAAGAATCGAAATGATGTTAATTGATTAACAATGCGTATGTTAGAATCGAAATGATGTAAATTGATCAACAATGCGTATGTTAGAATCGAAATGATGTTAATTGATCAACATTGCGTATGTTACAATCGAAATGATGTTAATTGATCAACAATGCGTATGTTAGAATCGAAATGATATTAATTGATCAACAATGCGTATGTTAGAATCGAAATGATGTTAATTGATCAACAATGCGTATGTTAGAATCGAAATGATGTTAATTGATCAACAACACGATTGAAATCGGATGCTCGTTTATTAAACTATCCAGGCCAACGCATTTGTATTTTAAATTATACCAATTAGATCTACATGTACACAGAAGTGTTGTTTATTTAACATTAACGAACTTGAAATCTAATTTTATTTCTTAACTATATCATTGTTTGGCATAACTGAATATTAAGCATACACCCTGTGTTCAACCCTTTACATATTGGTCATATCGCATCAATGTTAATTTGGCTACTAAATATGACCCTCGCTCTCTGAAAAGGGGGTTTAATGCATGTTCGTAAAGTGTCGCCTCAGACAAGCCAGTGCAGTCAACACAGGCTAATCAGGGACGACAGTTTCCGCCTGAACTGAATTTAACCCCGTTTTCTCAGAGCGCGATTCATATGTATTTTATTATGTAGCTAAACAGCGCGGTATACTTGTTGCATGGATATTGCTGGTGACGTCACAGAAAGCTGAATGTCGAAAGTAAGTCTCAACATTTACAGAATATTGTTCGGGTGCACATTTTTCTACAACTATTGTTTTGTAAATTCAAAATAGAGGACCGAAACAAGTCTCTTAAAGCAGCAGTGCAATTATTCTGTAACAACGCAGTTTTTAATCGCATGACGTGGTAACATTACTTTCTTAAGACAACTTCAAATGTGGTCATCATCATGTGCAAATATAATCAAATACACTGGTGATCATAATGTTTTCACTTCATGTATCTGCTCTATATTGCTTTTGTTATTTCATGTTGATGCTCTATACAACTTATGTTATTTCATGTTTCTGCTATATATTACTTGTGTTCTTTCATGTTTCTGCTCTTTATTACTATTAACACTTCATGTTTCTGCTGTATAAATATTTTTGTTATTTCATGCTACAACATTTTACTTTGCAAAAAAAACCAGCTATTTCATAACCATATAAACTACCACGTTCTTTAATACTTCAAATAAATTTGTATCAGCGGAACATCGATTTTATACATGTACAGCTTTCCTTTGCTCCTATTCCAGTTCGTACCTGATCGTAGCGCCGAACGCTTTCCGGCCCGGTCAGACATACAGTGTTCATGGTCAACTACTGCGGTCAGTGCTGACCCCGGTGAACGTGGAGGTCAAACTGTCCGGAACTGAGACTGTAGCAGTCTCTACTGTCACCGGATGTGAGACTGTAGCAGTCTCTCCTGTCACCGTTAACGACCAAAATGGTAAGTATATGAGTCACGCTCTGGGAAAACGGAGCTTAATATACTTTCGTTACATGTCCTCCCAGATTAGCCAGTGAAGACCATACGAGCTTATCTGGGACGACACTTTACGCACATGCATTAAGCTCCGTTTCCCCAAAGCGCGTCTCATATAGAGGGAATGTGTAAGTTTCTATGTCGTAACATTTAATATCATCAGCGCAAAGGCTCAAAATAAATAGAATCATTACCACATTCCCGCTTTCACAGTGAAATCATGTTCATTTTTTTATTTTATAATATTATGTAATTTATACATTTTAATAAAGTATCCCAGACAAGTGACTGCTATTACAAGAAGGGCGTACCTCACTGATATGTTTCTCTTTTTCACTTCAATTAAATGTGATTATTACATTCGCAAGATTTTTTTTAATTAGAACACGTTCGAACTTTTATTAGAAACAAAACATCTAAACACGATGATATATTTTCTATTTTGAAATAATTTGATGTAAAAGTAAAAACACAAACATTAAACACGCAAAAGCTATTATTGCACGTAAGTTTCTCATAAAGAGTTTTGTAGATAATACTGGGGGTGTTTTGTTCTTAGTGCTACGTGATGGATTTGTTTTAAAAACCCTTTTTTATTTCAGACTTTACGGTCAAGTTAACGGTAAGTAATCCAGATTGTTTGAACGTATTGTAAATAAAACTTCGTTGTAATCATGTCCATCCGTATGACTGTCCTTTGTATGTGCACAGGAAGATTAAAACTTAAAGAGTTGTGATTTTGTTTATATAATTATAAATGATTATAAACTTTATTTATCTTGAACGGATGCTTCTCTGCGTATCGTACACACGTAACGTTGTATATGTAGTTATAATACACAATCATTGTTGTAAGATCAACTGAGCAAGAAGTTGTCAAAAATATGTTTTTACAAGGGCAATAACAGAATTACATGAATTACATTGCAACAGTCAGTCATCAGTTTTCATGGAATTCTGGTCTTTTGGAAAGTCGATAAGTGTGTACAGTCTTTGTTCGTTGTCAGCGCTTAACTTCAAACATAAAAATCATGCGAACTACCTTAAATATTGATACACATTATTACGGTATTTTAAAGTCAAGTGAGCGACCCAGGGCCCTCTTGAATAATTCCGTAAAAAAGTATGTGTCTTATTAACACAAAATCTACCAATTACTAAAATGCAGATTCCATAAAGTGTGAGTCCGGGAAAATTTCGCCTGGAGGTCAAAGGAACGGGAGGTTTGACTTTCAACGAAATCAAGGACGTAAAGCTAGAGCCTAAAGTGACATCTGTCTATATACAGACAGACTAGGCTGTATACAAACCTGGACAAACCTGTATGGTTTACCAAGTTAAAATCGACGGTTTACTTTCTAAAATTTATTGCAAAAATGGTCGTTCTGCTTTACTAGAAATAAACATACTTTTCCTTATCTTCCGGTCACGTAAAAACGTAAATTTTACTAATAAAGAAGGGCTGATCCGTTGAAAACAAACCTCGAGGGCGTAAGGTCAGAATCGCGACTCCCCAAGTACTGTGTGCGTTGTTTATTGGTGAGTTTAACGGTGATTATTGCATTCTTTGCCGTTAGAGATGCATGATAAAAAATAAGCAAGTAAATTCATTGTACATTGATGTTCATAGTTGACAGATGAACCTAAGTCAACACGTGTCAAAGCTTTGAATCTCAGTTGCTGTACTATTATCAGTGACGTCACTTTGAAAAACTGCTTGCAGCGCTCGAAGCTCTTTGCTTAAAGTCAATAGGTGCAGAATTTAACAAAGTTTCCCCGAAAAAGCATGTATTTTTTATAGGAGCCTTGTTCTTGGAAAACTGGGCTTAATGCATGTGCGGGAAGTGTCGTCCCAGATAAGCCTGGGCACAGGCAAATCAGGGACGACACTTTCCGCCTAAACTGGATTTTCGCTATGAAGACACATCATTTAAACGAAAAATACCATACAATCGGAAAGTGTCGTCCCTGATTCCTCTGTGTGGATTGTACATGTTAATCTGGGACGACACTTTAAGCACATGCATTTAGCCAGGTTCACCCCCGCCCCCCCCCCCCCGAAAAAAGGCTCATATAAACATCGTGTGATGCCCCTGCCATATTCAAATGGCACGATGGATGTAGGAACTTGAAACTATCTCGCCTCGGATTTTCTCACAATTTTTCTTGAAGCTTGAAAGAACTATTGTCTTTGACAATTCTTGCACCACGCTGAAATAGTTGAGCACTGAAATATGTTACATAATGTTTTCCTATATTTCAGTTCACTTCAGAGTGTTCGGAGTCACGGCTGATCTTCGTGTTGTCTTTGACAAACTCCACGTGGAATTATATGTACGTTTAAATATATACCAGCATTACTTTTGTATTCGTGATAAAAATGACTAACATTTAGTATTATACAAAAAACAGTAGTTTGATATCCACAGTTTCTTATCATAAATAGTATGATTCTTCTTCATGCAAAATACGAAAACAATTTAAACCTTTGCATGCTGGGAAATTTGTCATCTGCTAAAATGTCGTCTGCTGAATTTCTAAAATCATCATTTTTTCACTTTTTTTCAAAGAATACTATCAGAATAGCAAACAGTTTGGATCCTGATGAGACGCCACGTTTTGTGGCGTCTCATCTGGATCCAAACTGTTTACAAAGGCCTTCAAAATCCGGTTCCAGCGCTCAAAGGGTTAATTCTAATGGACTACACACAGGCCAAATTGCGCATCGGAGTGGCATAGGGCTAAGTTATTACATCTATGTATACTATCAGGATCCAAAGGATAACAAGATCAACCAATGGCACGTGGCTGCCGCGGAAGTGACGTCACTAGGGGGAGTTTACATCCAACATCAGGTGATGTCGGAGGCACCCGTGCTCGGCACGTGGAAACTGAAGGCGAAACTGCTCTCATATGAGGTATCGAAACACTTACATTAACATCATATAGTTTCTTGAATGTACTACTTGCTTTTGTAACTAATTTTGGATCTGTGACTAAATCTTATCATCGATATTGTTCGGAAACCGTCATGTAAATTAAGGAAAGTAAATAAAGAAACGAATACTATAAAATCATTATTATTCGTGGGCCTTTAATTTTCGTTGATTTCGTGGGCTGACCGATCCACGCAAAACACAACCACGAATTTACCTGTCCTCGAAAAGTCTTTAAAACAATTGTATGCCGACGAATATAATGATTGCATATTATTAAATTGTTGTCGTCGTCCTTAGAAAACTGGATAATTGGCATGTGCGTAAAGTGTCGTCCCAGATCTCCTGTGCAGTCCGCACATGCTGAATCAGGGACGACATGCCGCCTAATTGGATCATCTTGCTAAAAAGACTGCATTTAAACGATAAAATGTCTAAAAGAGGAAAGTGAAGTCGCTGATTTGCCTTAGCGGACTGCACAGGCTATCTGGGACTACACTTTACGCACATCAGTGAGTCAATGCTCGGGAAACAACGCGGTTAATGTGTGTGTCCGTACAGGCTAATCAGGGGACACTGTTTTCGCCTAGATGATGTTTTCTTTAGAAAGACTCTAAAAAAATCGGCAGGTGTCGTCCTTGATTAGCATTGTGGACGCCCTCCTGGCTATATACGGACGAAACTTTAGGGACTTGCCATTGAACCCCGTTTTTTCTGTTTTGTAAAACAATATACGATTAGTTTTTCCTTGAAAGTATTTAAACTTTTAAATTAAGAAAATTTTTTACGTAAAATTGTGAAGCTTTACGCCACATTGTTCTTACTTAGCGATTGAAAAATTCGTTGGGCTTGATGTAACTGTTCTGATAATATTTGTGTTCGTTTCTAAGAATTCAGATAACCACAGAGACGTTGTCAACATGTTTATGTTTGTTTCATATTTTAAACGGAAATAATGCATCACCTAAATGAGAAAAGCTTTCACGCAAGAAAACAACAACACATTAGATCCGGTTCTCACATGCCGCAAATGTAACAAATGCCAATCGTACATATGTCTTTATTTTTACAAAACGTTGAAACAGGATGAGCTATATCAATCATCAGTTGATGTTGTTGTCTTGTTCGTTATTGCGCCACTGTTACGTATGTAATTATGATAAACATTTAATTTATGCACATTATTTTACAGGCTGGCGAACCTATTGAGATAGCAATTAAAGCGACCGAATCAGTCAAGGATGTTATGTATCAGGTAAGACTTGAGTAAACACGTAGCTTTATATATTTTTGTGGTAGGTTCCGTGAACAATTCACGAAAAGTTTGTTGTTTTTGTTAATGTACAGCATCCCACTTTTTTAGAAGTTTTAAACAAACGCGAGCACTTTTCACTTAAATCGTCTATTTTAAACTCAGTGGGAGAAAAAGCTTCCGCCATATACCTTAACGGGACAATAATATATTCATTAATTGCTCATTGCGCAGTAAAATACGATTTCATGGAGTTATAGATAATTAAAAAGTGAAATAATTAAGGACCGCTAAATTTACTTGCAATTTATCTGAGTTCAGTTATCAAGGGACAAATGTGACCTCACCTGAAAACCAACTTTAGTACATACTTCCGAAAAAGGTACTTATCTACCTTTCGGACTGGTACGCTAACTAACAGTTTCAAAGTATTAAAGTGAAGCTCTAAATAGGACGGTTGGAAATTGACTCACACCATCAAGTTTGTTGGTAAATTTCTGTCAGGAAAGGTACTCAAACAATGCCCACAACATTCAAGAAAAGCATGTCCGAATTCTATACATTGATAAAACATAATACATTTAGAAGTATAATTCATATGAGACTATCTTTGTGAAAAGGGGGTTAAATGCATGTGCGGAAAGTCCGCACAGGCTTATCAGGGACGACACTTTCCGCCTAAACTGGATTTTCGCTAAGATGAGACTTAATTGAAACAAAAAATACCATGAAAGCGGAAAGGGTCGTCCCTGATCAGCCTGTGTTAACTGCACAGACAAATCTTGGACGGCATTTTACGCACATGCATTAAACCCCCTTTTCACAGAGCGAGGATCATAATTATTTTATTTTATCAATTAATGACTCCGCAATGTTTCCGCTTTAGATATACGCACGTGGACAACTCATTACTAGTGGCGCCATCCCTGTAAATGGAGACGTTAAAACGTTGATGTTACAAGCAACACATGACATGGCGCCAAAATCTCAAGTCTTGGTGATGTACGTCAGAGCGGACTGGGAGTTGGTGGCAGACGCTCTATCCATCAATGTGGATGGAGCGTTCATGAATAAGGTAAGACCTGGAGATCTCGTCACGTGGGATTATATGAATTGATAAAATGTACCGGTGAAATTGTATAAACATAGTCTCTTTTCAAACATGCTTATTTTCGTACATAATTTGTAGAGCGCGCACTTAACATCTGTGTGATCTGTATGTTGTTGTTTGTTTTGAAAAGGTTGTTTTAAATTTCAACAAAACCGATGCATCACCGTCGGACAAGATACGTTTCGGTGTCTCCGCTGACGTCGGTTCTAACGTCAACGTGCTAGCCGTCGTCAAGAGCGTCCTGTTACTGGGAACGGGGAACGATATAACCCAGTCACAGGTGTAAATAGAAGATCTTGTATTTAAGAGTGTTTTTCCATAAAGGGACTACATTCATATTCTGAATTCGTATTTAATCTGTACTTCACTCCTATTAAATTGTAGTTTGTTTGCAGGTAGAAAATAGCAGTGTATATTACAAATTACATTTTACGCTTTCAATGACTATGAATATGTTGAGGATGAAAGTATTTTCAAAAAGATCGCCTCTTCGAACGTATCACGTTTCAAATCTGTATGGCAATTAGTTTAATCATAAAAGTGTCTATACATATTTCTAAGTGAATATTATATGTAGTTTGTTGCCAAATGATAAAAACCCGATTGGAAAACATACAACCTTACTGTGTTAATGTTTCTGAAACTAATATAATGAACCATATTCTGTAATTTACTAACCAAAAAAAACTTATATTTATTTAATTATGAGCCGCGTCATGCAAAAATGGGTCTAATGTCATGCGGCCAGCCAGCGCATCCGCGCAGTCTGGTTAGGAGCTTCCCGTCCGCGATTGAGGCCACGAAACTTTGCGTTAAAAAAACAGCGAATGCGCAGGCTGGTCTGTAACTGGCATAACACCCATTTTCGCATGACGCGACTCTTATAGTCTATATCAAATATATTAAACATTTCAAGGTTGTGCAAGATTTACACGGCTACTCACTGAAGCCTCTGAAGTCCTCGTCAGGTGATCATTTCCCGATGTGTGACTGGTTCTGCTGGCGGTGGCCACTTCCGGTCGGCGGTGAAGATGTCAAAGACGTTATTGACGTAAGCAACACAACGTTAGTTTGGATTGTGTGTTCCCTAAGGTTTTGTCACGATAATTGTAACTGTGTGTTCTTTTTACAAAAGTTTAATTTTAATGAAGCAAATACATACCCAACGTGTTTGGATTGTGTGTTCCGTCCCTAAGTTTTTTTTACAATAATTTTAACTATTTGTTCTTGTTACAAAGGTTACATTTTTATGAAGCAAAGACATGCACGTCCAACCAGACCCTTCTCGTTCGGACGCAATGTTTAAGTATGAAAACCCAAGATGCGTATAATTTCAGGAATCCGGGGTTGTCGTTCTTACAGACGCTACAGTGTACGAATGTAAGTTTTTGAAAATGTAAATACAACAGTTATTGCCCGCAATGTTTCCTGGAGCCCGACAGTCATTACCTTGTTTGTCTGTATTCTCATGTATTCTGTCCGTCACTCATTGTTCGAGTATTGTCAACATTTCACTACCACTTTCATACATTATAAAAAATGTAACGTTGAGAAAATAGAGATATTTTAATGCAATACATTCGTTTAAATGTAACTATAATGCAGAGCTCATATCAGTCATTCAAAAGCAACGTATTGTACCAATAATCTGATAGCTTTTATCGATCTCATAAATTAAAATGAGCCGCACTCTGTGAAAAGGGGATGTACAGCTTGTGCGTAAAGTTTTTTCTTAGATTAGCCTGTGCAGTCCGCACAAGCTAATCAGGGACGACACTTTCCGCTTTTATTGTATATTTCGTTTAAAGGAATACTGTTCCTGGCGAAAATTCAGTTAAGGCGTACAAATGTCGTCCCAGATAAGCCTGTGCGGACTGCACAGGCTAATCTGGGACGACACTTTACGCACATGCATTTAACCCCCTTTTCTCGGAGCGCGTCTCTAACAATGTAATTCGAAATAGGGTGGCAGACATGTTAGTGACCTCTTACAATCAATTAACCTTCTTAAAATGTGCATAATGTGTTTTTTAACAGATATTCCTGAACCAGTACCAATGCCAGCGAATGGGGGCGGGCGCTGGCGAGGAGGCGGAGGCGGAGGCGCAGGCGGAGGCGGAGGGATGTTTCCAAGTTTTGGAGGCTTCGGTGGTAATAACATGATGGTCATGGCCGTACCCTTGATGGGCCGAATGGATGGTCCAATGAGAGAACAAATGAGACCCATGCCGCCATTGCCGAAAGCGGATATTGTTGTCGCACCAAAGGATTTGGCGCCTGTGCAACAGACGAGAAAGCTATTTCCAGAGACGTGGCTGTGGAAAAGCCAAATTGTGCCGTACGTCGCTTTTGTTAACGTATTGCAATTACATCCTATCACGTTTCATGTACGACGTTAACGGATTTTCCTCCGATGCAATAGTGTTCCTCGAAAAGTTAACAATATCAGTTATGTTTGAATACAACATTCCACATTGTTTAATGGCATTTCGTTACGCGTGACAACAGATTTACTGAAAAGACAATGGTATCTACATTCCTACTTTTAATTTTCATCAGATATTAATCTGTTTATTTTTATTTTGGGCGACTTCAATAAGGTTGCCGTGACGTAGTGGTCATGGTGTCCCCCTAGCGATCGGGAGGTAACGGGTTCGATCCCCACAGTGGGAGCGTTCTTTAGACATCAAGTGCTGGTCCCAGGACACGTATTCGAAAGCATTAGGCTTTCGATGCAATCGAGCTAAAATAAAAAGGTTTAAACTAAACAGTCGTACTGCTTATGTTTTTGATTTACTGAACGCAACTGCCACCTTTACGCGAAAAACACCATCGAATCCCCACTATGCTCCTGTGGAGGTATTGAATCCAATTACCACTTCTTGCTCGTATGTCCTCATTTTAACGCAATACGTTTTACATTAATGAACAGTTTCTCCAGAATAATCAGCAAAGTTGAGCTTCATATTCTTCTTTTCAGTAATACACATCTTAACGAAATTATAAACTCTGAAATTAGTCTACATGTTCAACAATTTATAAAAGCATCCCGGCGATTCTCTTAACAATCCGGTTATGATTAGCTGTTGTTGTTTTAAAGTCCTCGCATCAACAACCTTCGTTCTTATTTCCTTATTGTTTTCCTTACGTTTTTTTTATTATTATTGTTTTTTCTTTTTCTTTCAAAACATTTGTTTGTTTGTCACTCATATTTCCTATGTTAAGCATGAACTAAGTAGTATTGTTCCTAATACACTGCCAGTTATGTGTAAATACAATCCCAAGGAGAGAAACACTACATGTATAAGAATTTTTTCTTCCGTTTCAATCCTTTTCTGATATCTATTGTATTGTGTATATCGATATATTGTACTTGCCAAAAGAAATAAATGTTTAAACTAACTGCCCCTGGTCCCTTCAGATCCGGGGGCGTGGTGAACTTTGACGAGACCGTTCCCGATACCGTCACTTCATGGGTAGCGACAGCGTTTGCCGTGCACCCACAGACCGGGCTGGGTATCTCAGAGCAGTCTGCACAGGTGAGTTTAATGTAAATACAGCGTTCGCCGTGCATCCACAGTCAGGGCTGAATATCTTGGAGCAGTCTGTACAGGTGAGTCCATTGTAAATACAGCGTTCACCGTGCACCCACAGTCAGGGCTGGGTATCATGGAGCAGTCTGCACAGGTGAGTCCATTATAAATACATCGTTCGCCGTGCACCCACAGTCAGGGCTGGGTATCTCGGAGCAGTCTGCACAGGTGAGTCCATTATAAATACAGCGTTCGCCGTGCACCCACAGTCAGGGCTGGATATCTCGGAGCATTCTGCACAGGTGAGTCCATTATAAATACAGCGTTCACTGTGCACCCACAGTCAGGGCTGGGTATCATGGAGCAGTCTGCACTGGTGAGTCGATTGTAAATACAGGGTTCACCGTGCGCCCACAGTCAGTGCTGGGTATCTCGGAGCAGTCTGCACAGGTGAGTCGATTGTAAATACTGCGTTCGCCGTGCACCCACAGTCAGGGCTGGGTATCTCGGAGCAGTCTGCACAGGTGAGTCAATTGTAAATACAGCGTTCACCGTGCACCCACAGTCAGGGCTGGGTATCTCGGAGCAGTCTGCACAGGTGAGTCGATTGTAAATACTGCGTTCGCCGTGCACCCACAGTCAGAGCTGGGTATCATGGAGCAGTCTGCACAGGTGAGTCGATTGTAAATACAGCGTTCACCGTGCAACCACAGACCGGAATGGATATCTCGGAGCAGTCTGTACAGATGAGTTTATTGTAAATACATCGTTCACCGTGCACCTACAGTCAGGGCTGGGTATCTCAGAGCAGTCTGTACAGGTGAATCTATTGTAAATACAGCGTTCGCCGTGCAACCACAGTCAGGGCTGGGTATCTCAGAGCAGTCTGTACAGGTGAGTCCATTATAAATACAGCGTTCGCCGTGCAACCACAGTCAGGGCTGGGTATCTCAGAGCAGTCTGTACAGGTGAGTCCATTATAAATACAGCGTTCGCCGTGCACCCACAGACAGGGCTGGGTATCTCGGATCAGTCTGTACAGGTGAGTTTATTGTAAATACAGCGTTCACCGTGCACCTACAGTCAGGACTGGGTATCATGGAGCAGTCTGTACAGGTGAGTCCATTATAAGTACAGCGTTCACCGTGCACCTACAGTCAGGGCAGGGTATCATGGAGCAGTCTGCACAGGTGAGTTCATTATAAATACAGCGTTATCTGTGCACCTACAGTCAGGGCAGGGTATCATGGAGCAGTCTGTACAGGTGAGTTTATTGTAAATACAGCGTTCACCGTGCACCCACAGACAGGGCTGGGTATCTCGGAACAGTTTCCACAGGTGAGTCCATTATAAATACAGCGTTCACCGTGCGCCCACAGACAGGGCTGTGTATCTCGGAGTATCTGTACAGGTGAGTCCATTATAAATACAGCGTTCGCCGTGCACCCATAGTTAGGTCTGGGTATCTCGGAGCAGTCTGTACAGGTGAGTCCATTATAAATACAGCGTTCACCGTGCACCCACAGACAGGGCTGGGTATCTCGGAGCAGTCTGTACAGGTGAGTCCATTGTAAATACAGCGTTCACCGTGCAACCACAGACCGGGATGGGTATCTCGGAGCAATCTGCACAGGTGAGTCCATTGTAAATACAGCGTTCGCCGTGCAACCACAGACCGGGTTGGATATCTTGGTGTAGTCTGCGCAGGTGAGTCCATTGTAAAAACAGCGTTCGCCGTGCACCCACAGACCGGGATGGATATCTCGGAGCAGTCTGCACAGGTGAGTCCATGTAAATACAGCGTTCGCCGTGCACCCACAGATCAGGATGGATATCTTGGTGTAGTCTGCGCAGGTGAGTCCATTGTAAATACAGCGTTTGCCGTGCATCCACAGACAGGGCTAGGTATCTCGAAGCAGTCTGCGCAGGTGAGTCCATTATAAATACAGCGTTCGCCGTGCATCCACAGTCAGGGCTTGGTATCTCGGAGCAGTTTGCACAGGTGAGCCGATTGTAAATTTATATGAGCATCGTGTTTGGAAAACTGGGCTTAACGCTTGTGCGTAAAGTGTCATCCCAGTTTAGCCTGTGCAGTTTGCACAGGCTAATCACGGACGACACTTTTCGCCTAGACTGGACTTTCGTTTAGAAGAGACATCCTTTAAACGAACAATTTCATAAAAACGGAACGAGTCGTCCCTGATTAGCCTGTGTAGACTGCACGGGTAATATGGGACGAAACTTTACGCACATGCGTTAAGCCCAGTTTTTTTCAGAATCAGATTTTGTAAACAAAACGTGTTATTGTAAATAAAACGTAACCTACTATCAAATTGAATAGCGATAAGAAAGAATACATTTCATTTTCCCCCATGTTATTGGTAGTTTTCGAACCAAGCAGTTTCTTATTTAGGTCACTTTGATGTGGTTCATAATATGAATTAATGATGACGGTTTATATATGAATTTGATTTAAAATCACATTTTCAGGCAAAGTTGCAAACAGTAACAGCTTCAAAAACTTTAAAAAAGAGACACTCTCCCAGCGACAACTTTCTACAGTTGCGATCAGTGAAGAATAAAGCCAAGGTAATTTTTTTATGTCTCCCAGTCTATACTGCGGGACGAATTATTTTTGTCCTGTCTGTTTGTTGGTTGCCTGGATTGTTTTCGTCAAACTTTATCATTGGCCATAACTTTTGCAATATTGATGATGGCAACTTGATATTTGGCATGCACGTGTATCTCATGGAGCTGCACATTTTGAGTAGTGAAAGGCCAAGGTCATCCTTCAAGGTTAAATATATGGGGTGCATAGTGTTTCAGAAACACATCTTGTTTAATTTTAATATGAGTCTCGCTCCGGGAAAACGGGGTTTAATGCATGTTCGTGTCCGCACAGGCTAATCAGGGACAACTCTTTTCGCCTAGACTGGATTTTGTTTAGAAAAGACTAAAAAAAGCGGCAGGTGTCGTCCCTGATTAGCCTGTGTGGACTGCACAGGCTAATCTGGGACGACACTTTAGGGACTTGCATTTAACCCCGTTTTCTCTTTAATAAAACAATATACGACTAGCTGTGATTAAAAGTATTTAAACTTTTTAAATTAAAACACTTTTTTACTTAAAATTGTGAAGCTTTACGACACATTGTTATTAATTAGCGATTGAAAAATTCGTTGGGCTTGATGTAACTGTTCTGATAATATTTGTGTTCGTTTCTAAGAATTCAGATAACCACAGAGACGTTGTCAACATGTTTATGTTTGTTTCATATTTTAAACGGAAATAATGCATCACCTAAATGAGAAAAGCTTTCACGCAAGAAAACAACAACACATTAGATCCGGTTCTCACATGCCGCAAATGTAACAAATGCCAATCGTACATATGTCTTTATTTTTACAAAACGTTGAAACAGGATGAGCTATATCAATCATCAGTTGATGTTGTTGTCTTGTTCGTTATTGCGCCACTGTTACGTATGTAATTATGATAAACATTTAATTTATGCACATTATTTTACAGGCTGGCGAACCTATTGAGATAGCAATTAAAGCGACCGAATCAGTCAAGGATGTTATGTATCAGGTAAGACTTGAGTAAACACGTAGCTTTATATATTTTTGTGGTAGGTTCCGTGAACAATTCACGAAAAGTTTGTTGTTTTTGTTAATGTACAGCATCCCACTTTTTTTAGAAGTTTTAAACAAACGCGAGCACTTTTCACTTAAATCGTCTATTTTAAACTCAGTGGGAGAAAAAGCTTCCGCCATATACCTTAACGGGACAATAATATATTCATTAATTGCTCATTGCGCAGTAAAATACGATTTCATGGAGTTATAGATAATTAAAAAGTGAAATAATTAAGGACCGCTAAATTTACTTGCAATTTATCTGAGTTCAGTTATCAAGGGACAAATGTGACCTCACCTGAAAACCAACTTTAGTACATACTTCCGAAAAAGGTACTTATCTACCTTTCGGACTGGTACGCTAACTAACAGTTTCAAAGTATTAAAGTGAAGCTCTAAATAGGACGGTTGGAAATTGACTCACACCATCAAGTTTGTTGGTAAATTTCTGTCAGGAAAGGTACTCAAACAATGCCCACAACATTCAAGAAAAGCATGTCCGAATTCTATACATTGATAAAACATAATACATTTAGAAGTATAATTCATATGAGACTATCTTTGTGAAAAGGGGGTTAAATGCATGTGCGGAAAGTCCGCACAGGCTTATCAGGGACGACACTTTCCGCCTAAACTGGATTTTCGCTAAGATGAGACTTAATTGAAACAAAAAATACCATGAAAGCGGAAAGGGTCGTCCCTGATCAGCCTGTGTTAACTGCACAGACAAATCTTGGACGGCATTTTACGCACATGCATTAAACCCCCTTTTCACAGAGCGAGGATCATAATTATTTTATTTTATCAATTAATGACTCCGCAATGTTTCCGCTTTAGATATACGCACGTGGACAACTCATTACTAGTGGCGCCATCCCTGTAAATGGAGACGTTAAAACGTTGATGTTACAAGCAACACATGACATGGCGCCAAAATCTCAAGTCTTGGTGATGTACGTCAGAGCGGACTGGGAGTTGGTGGCAGACGCTCTATCCATCAATGTGGATGGAGCGTTCATGAATAAGGTAAGACCTGGAGATCTCGTCACGTGGGATTATATGAATTGATAAAATGTACCGGTGAAATTGTATAAACATAGTCTCTTTTCAAACATGCTTATTTTCGTACATAATTTGTAGAGCGCGCACTTAACATCTGTGTGATCTGTATGTTGTTGTTTGTTTTGAAAAGGTTGTTTTAAATTTCAACAAAACCGATGCATCACCGTCGGACAAGATACGTTTCGGTGTCTCCGCTGACGTCGGTTCTAACGTCAACGTGCTAGCCGTCGTCAAGAGCGTCCTGTTACTGGGAACGGGGAACGATATAACCCAGTCACAGGTGTAAATAGAAGATCTTGTATTTAAGAGTGTTTTTCCATAAAGGGACTACATTCATATTCTGAATTCGTATTTAATCTGTACTTCACTCCTATTAAATTGTAGTTTGTTTGCAGGTAGAAAATAGCAGTGTATATTACAAATTACATTTTACGCTTTCAATGACTATGAATATGTTGAGGATGAAAGTATTTTCAAAAAGATCGCCTCTTCGAACGTATCACGTTTCAAATCTGTATGGCAATTAGTTTAATCATAAAAGTGTCTATACATATTTCTAAGTGAATATTATATGTAGTTTGTTGCCAAATGATAAAAACCCGATTGGAAAACATACAACCTTACTGTGTTAATGTTTCTGAAACTAATATAATGAACCATATTCTGTAATTTACTAACCAAAAAAAACTTATATTTATTTAATTATGAGCCGCGTCATGCAAAAATGGGTCTAATGTCATGCGGCCAGCCAGCGCATCCGCGCAGTCTGGTTAGGAGCTTCCCGTCCGCGATTGAGGCCACGAAACTTTGCGTTAAAAAAACAGCGAATGCGCAGGCTGGTCTGTAACTGGCATAACACCCATTTTCGCATGACGCGACTCTTATAGTCTATATCAAATATATTAAACATTTCAAGGTTGTGCAAGATTTACACGGCTACTCACTGAAGCCTCTGAAGTCCTCGTCAGGTGATCATTTCCCGATGTGTGACTGGTTCTGCTGGCGGTGGCCACTTCCGGTCGGCGGTGAAGATGTCAAAGACGTTATTGACGTAAGCAACACAACGTTAGTTTGGATTGTGTGTTCCCTAAGGTTTTGTCACGATAATTGTAACTGTGTGTTCTTTTTACAAAAGTTTAATTTTAATGAAGCAAATACATACCCAACGTGTTTGGATTGTGTGTTCCGTCCCTAAGTTTTTTTTACAATAATTTTAACTATTTGTTCTTGTTACAAAGGTTACATTTTTATGAAGCAAAGACATGCACGTCCAACCAGACCCTTCTCGTTCGGACGCAATGTTTAAGTATGAAAACCCAAGATGCGTATAATTTCAGGAATCCGGGGTTGTCGTTCTTACAGACGCTACAGTGTACGAATGTAAGTTTTTGAAAATGTAAATACAACAGTTATTGCCCGCAATGTTTCCTGGAGCCCGACAGTCATTACCTTGTTTGTCTGTATTCTCATGTATTCTGTCCGTCACTCATTGTTCGAGTATTGTCAACATTTCACTACCACTTTCATACATTATAAAAAATGTAACGTTGAGAAAATAGAGATATTTTAATGCAATACATTCGTTTAAATGTAACTATAATGCAGAGCTCATATCAGTCATTCAAAAGCAACGTATTGTACCAATAATCTGATAGCTTTTATCGATCTCATAAATTAAAATGAGCCGCACTCTGTGAAAAGGGGATGTACAGCTTGTGCGTAAAGTTTTTTCTTAGATTAGCCTGTGCAGTCCGCACAAGCTAATCAGGGACGACACTTTCCGCTTTTATTGTATATTTCGTTTAAAGGAATACTGTTCCTGGCGAAAATTCAGTTAAGGCGTACAAATGTCGTCCCAGATAAGCCTGTGCGGACTGCACAGGCTAATCTGGGACGACACTTTACGCACATGCATTTAACCCCCTTTTCTCGGAGCGCGTCTCTAACAATGTAATTCGAAATAGGGTGGCAGACATGTTAGTGACCTCTTACAATCAATTAACCTTCTTAAAATGTGCATAATGTGTTTTTTAACAGATATTCCTGAACCAGTACCAATGCCAGCGAATGGGGGCGGGCGCTGGCGAGGAGGCGGAGGCGGAGGCGCAGGCGGAGGCGGAGGGATGTTTCCAAGTTTTGGAGGCTTCGGTGGTAATAACATGATGGTCATGGCCGTACCCTTGATGGGCCGAATGGATGGTCCAATGAGAGAACAAATGAGACCCATGCCGCCATTGCCGAAAGCGGATATTGTTGTCGCACCAAAGGATTTGGCGCCTGTGCAACAGACGAGAAAGTTATTTCCAGAGACGTGGCTGTGGAAAAGCCAAATTGTGCCGTACGTCGCTTTTGTTAACGTATTGCAATTACATCCTATCACGTTTCATGTACGACGTTAACGGATTTTCCTCCGATGCAATAGTGTTCCTCGAAAAGTTAACAATATCAGTTATGTTTGAATACAACATTCCACATTGTTTAATGGCATTTCGTTACGCATGACAACAGATTTACTGAAAAGACAATGGTATCTACATTCCTACTTTTAATTTTCATCAGATATTAATCTGTTTATTTTTATTTTGGGCGACTTCAATAAGGTTGCCGTGACGTAGTGGTCATGGTGTCCCCCTAGCGATCGGGAGGTAACGGGTTCGATCCCCACAGTGGGAGCGTTCTTTAGACATCAAGTGCTGGTCCCAGGACACGTATTCGAAAGCATTAGGCTTTCGATGCAATCGAGCTAAAATAAAAAGGTTTAAACTAAACAGTCGTACTGCTTATGTTTTTGATTTACTGAACGCAACTGCCACCTTTACGCGAAAAACACCATCGAATCCCCACTATGCTCCTGTGGAGGTATTGAATCCAATTACCACTTCTTGCTCGTATGTCCTCATTTTAACGCAATACGTTTTACATTAATGAACAGTTTCTCCAGAATAATCAGCAAAGTTGAGCTTCATATTCTTCTTTTCAGTAATACACATCTTAACGAAATTATAAACTCTGAAATTAGTCTACATGTTCAACAATTTATAAAAGCATCCCGGCGATTCTCTTAACAATCCGGTTATGATTAGCTGTTGTTGTTTTAAAGTCCTCGCATCAACAACCTTCGTTCTTATTTCCTTATTGTTTTCCTTACGTTTTTTTTATTATTATTGTTTTTTCTTTTTCTTTCAAAACATTTGTTTGTTTGTCACTCATATTTCCTATGTTAAGCATGAACTAAGTAGTATTGTTCCTAATACACTGCCAGTTATGTGTAAATACAATCCCAAGGAGAGAAACACTACATGTATAAGAATTTTTTCTTCCGTTTCAATCCTTTTCTGATATCTATTGTATTGTGTATATCGATATATTGTACTTGCCAAAAGAAATAAATGTTTAAACTAACTGCCCCTGGTCCCTTCAGATCCGGGGGCGTGGTGAACTTTGACGAGACCGTTCCCGATACCGTCACTTCATGGGTAGCGACAGCGTTTGCCGTGCACCCACAGACCGGGCTGGGTATCTCAGAGCAGTCTGCACAGGTGAGTTTAATGTAAATACAGCGTTCGCCGTGCACCTACAGTCAGGGCTGGGTATCTCGGAGCAGTCTGTACAGGTGAGTCCATTATAAATACAGCGTTCACCGTGCACCCACAGTCAGGGCTGGGTATCATGGAGCAGTCTGCACAGGTGAGTCCATTATAAATACATCGTTCGCCGTGCACCCACAGTCAGGGCTGGGTATCTCGGAGCAGTCTGCACAGGTGAGTCCATTATAAATACAGCGTTCGCCGTGCACCCACAGTCAGGGCTGGATATCTCGGAGCATTCTGCACAGGTGAGTCCATTATAAATACAGCGTTCACTGTGCACCCACAGTCAGGGCTGGGTATCATGGAGCAGTCTGCACTGGTGAGTCGATTGTAAATACAGGGTTCACCGTGCGCCCACAGTCAGTGCTGGGTATCTCGGAGCAGTCTGCACAGGTGAGTCGATTGTAAATACTGCGTTCGCCGTGCACCCACAGTCAGGGCTGGGTATCTCGGAGCAGTCTGCACAGGTGAGTCGATTGTAAATACAGCGTTCACCGTGCACCCACAGTCAGGGCTGGGTATCTCGGAGCAGTCTGCACAGGTGAGTCGATTGTAAATACTGCGTTCGCCGTGCACCCACAGTCAGAGCTGGGTATCATGGAGCAGTCTGCACAGGTGAGTCGATTGTAAATACAGCGTTCACCGTGCAACCACAGACCGGAATGGATATCTCGGAGCAGTCTGTACAGATGAGTTTATTGTAAATACATCGTTCACCGTGCACCTACAGTCAGGGCTGGGTATCTCAGAGCAGTCTGTACAGGTGAATCTATTGTAAATACAGCGTTCGCCGTGCAACCACAGTCAGGGCTGGGTATCTCAGAGCAGTCTGTACAGGTGAGTCCATTATAAATACAGCGTTCGCCGTGCAACCACAGTCAGGGCTGGGTATCTCAGAGCAGTCTGTACAGGTGAGTCCATTATAAATACAGCGTTCGCCGTGCACCCACAGACAGGGCTGGGTATCTCGGATCAGTCTGTACAGGTGAGTTTATTGTAAATACAGCGTTCACCGTGCACCTACAGTCAGGACTGGGTATCATGGAGCAGTCTGCACAGGTGAGTCCATTATAAGTACAGCGTTCACCGTGCACCTACAGTCAGGGCAGGGTATCATGGAGCAGTCTGCACAGGTGAGTTCATTATAAATACAGCGTTATCTGTGCACCTACAGTCAGGGCAGGGTATCATGGAGCAGTCTGCACAGGTGAGTTTATTGTAAATACAGCGTTCACCGTGCACCCACAGACAGGGCTGGGTATCTCGGAACAGTTTCCACAGGTGAGTCCATTATAAATACAGCGTTCACCGTGCGCCCACAGACAGGGCTGTGTATCTCGGAGTATCTGTACAGGTGAGTCCATTATAAATACAGCGTTCGCCGTGCACCCATAGTTAGGTCTGGGTATCTCGGAGCAGTCTGTACAGGTGAGTCCATTATAAATACAGCGTTCACCGTGCACCCACAGACAGGGCTGGGTATCTCGGAGCAGTCTGTACAGGTGAGTCCATTGTAAATACAGCGTTCACCGTGCAACCACAGACCGGGATGGGTATCTCGGAGCAATCTGCACAGGTGAGTCCATTGTAAATACAGCGTTCGCCGTGCAACCACAGACCGGGTTGGATATCTTGGTGTAGTCTGCGCAGGTGAGTCCATTGTAAAAACAGCGTTCGCCGTGCACCCACAGACCGGGATGGATATCTCGGAGCAGTCTGCACAGGTGAGTCCATGTAAATACAGCGTTCGCCGTGCACCCACAGATCAGGATGGATATCTTGGTGTAGTCTGCGCAGGTGAGTCCATTGTAAATACAGCGTTTGCCGTGCATCCACAGACAGGGCTAGGTATCTCGAAGCAGTCTGCGCAGGTGAGTCCATTATAAATACAGCGTTCGCCGTGCATCCACAGTCAGGGCTTGGTATCTCGGAGCAGTTTGCACAGGTGAGCCGATTGTAAATTTATATGAGCATCGTGTTTGGAAAACTGGGCTTAACGCTTGTGCGTAAAGTGTCATCCCAGTTTAGCCTGTGCAGTTTGCACAGGCTAATCACGGACGACACTTTTCGCCTAGACTGGACTTTCGTTTAGAAGAGACATCCTTTAAACGAACAATTTCATAAAAACGGAACGAGTCGTCCCTGATTAGCCTGTGTAGACTGCACGGGTAATATGGGACGAAACTTTACGCACATGCGTTAAGCCCAGTTTTTTTCAGAATCCGGCTCATATTATAGTGCAAAAACAATTCGTTTGACGTCGTTTCTGTTTGCTCTAACAATACTTACCTTGTGCGCTTGGTCATTTGTAGCTTCAAGTTTCTCTGCCATTTTTCGTGTCCGTCAATCTGCCGTACTCCGTGATCCGAGGAGAGAAAATCATCCTACAGGTCAACATTCATAACTACAGTCCACTACAGCAGACCGTAAGTGTGCCATCTGCGATATAATGTGCATTCAAAAATGGAAACAATTGGTTAACAATACATATAGAACTGGGCCTATTTCTCTGACGCCTGTCTTAGCCCCCTATCGACATGCCCCTTAATTTGTGGAGACGTCAAATGCCACATGACTATTCATGAAAATACAATGACACAATAACTCAAACACTTAAATATGATAATACTGTCACTGTAAGAGTTACGTTTGTTTTTGTTATGTGTACCTTCAATTTTGGTTTATAACTTGGATCATGCAATTTATGTGATAAAACACGAAAGATGTAATATCTTTTCAATTCGGAAACTGCGATTGCAGTTTATGTTATTTACTTTATATTTAGTGATATATAAAAAATAATTAGTAAGCTAAACCCTTTTATCATTTCAATAGTATTGAAAACATCAAAGAGAAACAAGCGTTGTTGTTGTTATAACGCGTTATATTATTAACGCAGAGGGGAACAATTGTCATTATTGCATAAACCTCATCTATAATGCCCTCTGGCGGGGTGCAGAAACTTGGCAAAAGGTGGGCTTGAACGGGAGAAATCGTGTATCAACAAGGCGATTCATATCCATAAACTGGTCAACGCGCAGTTACTTGCCTTAGTGGATTCAATGAAGTCATTATGAACTTTGTTTTAATAATAACTCCAGCCTTCGACGACTTTCCAAGCATAAATGGGTAACTGAATAAGCACCAGTTTCCTCATGCATGCAGGGATATAGGCAATGAATATTTCAATCCACTTTTCAAATTATACCATCTGCACTCTCTTGACAACAGCTTTCTTTTATTGGAAACGTCATTGAAGTTAAGGTTATTTACTCAACACTTTCAAAAGACTATGCTGTAAATGTAAGTGTTTATGTACCTTCAACGTTCCTGCTGTATGCTTAAAATACTTCAGTGACAATATGTTGGCAATATTAATTTTTAGAAAATTTAGTTGGAACGAAATAAGATAGACTGTACGAAAGAAACATCTAAGAAAACAATGACATATTTTAACGATATATATATACGTCACGACCAGTTAAATTCCAAAATAATTCCTCATTTCTTACTTTGCGCGGATGCATTTCAAATGTGCATTAATCCACTGTTTAAACACATTTTAAATCCCAAACTGCCTATCCGAAGGTAAAGCCTCGTCATTTCTGATGATGACCGAGTGAGGCATATGTAAAACACAATCCTGAACCGTATGACGTCATATGAAAAAAATCGAATTATTTTGTCGATGTCGAATGAACAAGACATATTATTTTCAATGTTATTTTAATTTATTTTGGTATGTGTGATTTGTTTATGAAATAATAGCGAAAATACACATTTTCTCGGACATGATCATCTGCGGGCGCTCGAAAAATCCGTTCCTTCGAGCTCCCGCAGATGATCATGCCCTCGAAAACGTGTCTTATCCCTATAGACAATCCCAGAAATCGATACCTCCCGGATTACCCGCCCCTGAATACTCGCGCGCGCCTCCAAAACGGTACTGAAGAAAAACACAGTGACATATATGTTTGTATAGGTCCCTGAACAAAACAAGAAGGCGAAACGATTTTATCGAATACATTTGCAGATTTAAATAGTCTCTGTTATCGATCAGATAGTCAAATAATCGTTCGTGTTTTCTTTAAGATAAGGTATTACGTAATTAGTAGAAATAAGGTTTGTCTGCATTCATTTAAGAGTAATAAAACTCAGCATGAACAGCGACCTTTTTGTAAAGGTCCCTGGCAAGAATAAGGTCTTGATTGTCATTTAATATGTTATTTAAAGGCGACACGTGATATGTTATCTTAATTACGGTATATACACATGTGCAGACATGTGGTGTCACGGGCATACCCATATAAACGCTTTTAATCCACACTTGGGACATCGCCTCCCATTTAACGGATTCGTTCGCTCTTTTATCGCTGATGTGTTTTTTTTCAAGACCTTTATCTTACTGACATTAATCATCCGTTATAAACGAAGTAAAATCACATATTTTTTCGTGTTTTTATTTTTAACGTAAATTTACTGTATTACGAAAATTTAATTAAGACCCAATTTGAGGAAATCAACAGAACACAATTGGAACTATTCAAGTTTATTTAAGGCTCCATATTTCTCATGTTGAACATGTTTATCGTGAATTTAGATGTTATTAAATTTATAAGAAATAAAACAGGCTTAAACAAAGGCAGATATTTACCTTTCAATAAATTTTTCAACCTCGGTCTGAAATCTTTCAAAGTTTCGTCAAATAATATTTTCGGCACTATTTACGCTAAGATCACAACGTTTTCTTCAGACTTATAATATTTCTATAAACTTTATAATTTTCATTGAATAATTTTATTCCATAAAGAAATCATTAAATTTTATACAAAGGTATTACTGAAAGGTATGCTTAAAAAAGCAAACTTGTCATTAAACATTACGTGTTGTCACTGAATATTGTTGCAGAGACACATATTTTAAAAATCTATCGTGTATATTTCTTATTTTACTTATATTGCTTAACGATATTTAACAAATCGACACTTGATTTCATGTTTCAATTGTTTTCAATCCTACTGTGCGAAGTCATTAAGTACTATTTATTGTAATAAAGCGGGTGTACACTATGATTACGCTGTAATCTGCCAAATTCTTCAGTACCGTTTTCAGTAGCAGGTCACGTGAAAGCCAATATGGCGGCGGTCAATTAATTGATTCTGGGACTGTCTATATAATTATGCTAGAGTTTAACGTTCTTTGGATTTAATTCAGAGTTACGTCACCCTAGAGAGGAGTAAAGAGTTCGACAACCTCGTGGTTTCCGGTACAAGCCAGACTACAGTCTCTCAGGATCAAAACCGGGTCATCACGGTAAAAAATCTGAAAACAATATCATGAGCATCATCATCGTCATCATAATCATCATCAGCAGCAGCAGCATTTTCATCATCATGATCATCATCATCATGATCATCATCATCATCATGATCATCATGATCATGATCATCATGATCATCATCATCATCATCGTCATCATCATCATCATCATCATCATCATCCTCATCCGCATCCTCCTCCTCCTCCTCATCATCATCATCATCACAATCACCACCACCATCACAATAATCATCACCACCACCACCTCCACCATCATCATCATCATCATCATCGTCATAAAACCAGAGGCATTACTGTGATTTATGGACATTTTCATGTATTAATTTTTGTTCACGATTTAGCACTATTAATGAAATATGTCACCCCCCTCGTCGGCATCATCATTATGATTATCATCGGCCGCCTTTTCATTTAAAGAGTATCGTACTGGTTATGTGCAGAGAGTAATGTCTATCACATATGCATTAATTACATATGAGCCTCGCTCAGTGAAAACAGATCTAAATGCTAGTTTTTGTATCGTCTTTTTCCGCTTTTATGGATTTTTTTGTTAAATCGAAAATCCAGTTTAGGTCGAAAATGTCGTCCCTTATTAGCCCGTGCGGATTGCACAGGCTAATCAGAAACGACACTTAAAGCACGACACTAAAAGCATATGCATTAAGCCACGTTTTCAAAGAGCACGGCACATATGTATTTCGCTTTAGCTTATTGGTCAGAGCGCCTAACTGTCAATGCGCGGCGTGCGTGATTTCACTCGAGCCTCGGCCCAAAAACTTTTTAGATGTTGACCGACAACCATTATATGACAGAAATACTGTTAAACGGATGATTAAGACAAACAAACGAATAATTAATTTCAGGCAAAACCAAACGAGGTGGCTGCCTTGTATTTCCCCATAATTCCAACGAAACTCGGTCTCATCGACATCTCTGTGCGAGCCCAGACCACCATGATGGCCGAACACGTGGTCAAGAAACTTTTTGTGGAGGTATGGTAGAAACAATCCCTTCTTTTCACAATAGGTCACAATATACTAAATACTTTCTCTATATAATTCAATGTTAAAGCGACACCTTTAAGCGAAAATAAATGCAACATTTTGCACATAGAGACCCCCATAACCATACATTTTCTTAAAGGCCATTCTAAGCGGAGTCGATTTGTGCAATAAAAAAGATATGTCATGTACGAAACCAAGAAAGAACTTGTCAAAAGTCAAAATCGACTGTTTTTGCAACTTTTTTTCCGGCCGTTTTTTAGTGGAATGTTACCTTTTTCAGTGCATTGTTTTTCTATAGTATCTACGTTTATCATATTTCAGGGATTTAGTAGTGAGCACCTATTCACGTCCTACTATTTTCTCCAAAAGATTAAGCCAGAACAATAGTTTGAAGTGTACAACATGCCTTCGAATCTACTATGATATTTTTTTAGAGAGTACAGCCTGAAACGGTTATTTAGTATACTGTAACCTGTAGGTAGAGTAAAAACAATCACTTCTTGTGTAGGTAGGGTAGAAACAATCCCTTCTTGTGGAGGTTGGGTAGAAACAAATCCTTCTTGTGTAAGTAGGGTAAAAACAATTCCTTCTTGTGAAGGTAGGGTGAAAACAATTCCTTCTTGTGGAGGTAGGGTGAAAACAATCCACACGTTGCTAGCATTTTATATATGAAGGAAAGCGTTATCCGCTGTTGAAAATTAACGATAATACTAAATTGTACCGTTATCAAAAGAAAATATGGATATCAAACGAAGATAACAATTATAGTTATGTTTTAACCTCAGTTATTTTTTGCCGGTTTGACATATAATAAGTCGTTGTCAGATTATAATTGAGTCTCGTTTTGGGAAAACGGAGCTTAATGCGTGTGCATAAAGTGTCGTCCCAGATTAGTCTGTGCCGTCCGCACATGTTAATCAGGAGCGACACTTTCCGCCTTGATTGGACTTTTGCTAAAAAAGAGACTTCCTTTAAACGAAAAAAACATTAAAAGCGCAAAGTGTCTTCACTGATTAGCCCGTGCGAACTGCACAGGTTAATCTGGGATGTCACTTTCCACACATGCATTCAGCCCAGTTTTCCCAAAGCGCGGCTCATTTATATTTTCGTATGTTTACTCTATTTTGTTCACTAGCATTTTTCGCACACACAGGTCGAGGGCTCGCCGCGAGAATACAATGTCCCGTTCGTGCTAGACCTGAAAACTGAAGGGACCCAGACCAAGAAAATCAACGTGGAGTATCCACTCCGAACTGTGCCCGGCTCTGGAAGGGTTAAGGTCACTGCGGTTGGTGACCTTATGGGCCCCAGCATCAACGGACTGGACAAACTCATCAGACTACCCACTGGATGTGGGGAACAAAACATGCTGAAATTCGCGCCCAACATTTTTATTGTCAAGTATCTCCAAGCAACGAATAATCTTGACACAGCTGTTATGAACAAGGCTAAGGAATTTATGGAGCAGGGTATGAACACTTTGTATTAATTACCTCAGCATGTTCAGTGTATCCCTAGAACATAGAATAGTCTTTAAAATTGATGCGTGATATGCTTAAGAGGTGGTTGCGGTGTTCAATCATGTTTGTATTTCTAAAAAACTAATTAAAAGAAACAATTGTGATACAATCGCCATTTTGAAAGGCTACGAATACTCTCCTATCAAATAATGTATGAATTCATAATAATATCAAGCATGAAAATGATTTATTTTTGGTGATGATTAATATTCCAGTCTTTGAATAGGTCTCTCTAATGGACATCATTACCTGAGCCGCGTTCTGGGAAAATTGAACTTAATGCATGTGCGTAAAGTGTCGTCCCAGATGAGCCTCCGCAGTCCGCACAGGCTTATTAGGGACGACTCTTTCCTCATAGACTGGATCTTCGTTTGGAAGAGACTTCTTTTGACAGAAAAATTCCAATAAAGCAGAAAGTGTCGTCCCTTATTATCCTGTTCGGACTGCATATGCTAATCTAGGACGGCACTTTACGCACATGCATTAAGACCAGTTTTCCTAGAACGCCTCTCATTTCATTTACGACTTCAGGCTATCAACGTGAGCTCACGTACCGCCATTCGGACGGCTCCTTCAGCGCGTTCGGGGAGAGCGACAAATCCGGAAGCTCTTGGCTCACGGCGTTTGTCGTCAAGTCGTTCGTCCAGGCAAAACCCTACATCTTCATTGACGACGCCGTCATCTCCAAGTCCGTCACGTGGTTGGTAGCCCAACAGCGCCCGGATGGATCCTTCGCAGAGCCCGGTCGCGTAATCAATAATGACATGCAGGTTAGTATTGCGTGTGATTGACCGACACGTCGTTCAAATGAAGATCAAACTGTGGAATGCAGGAGTCACGTTGTCGGTCGGTCGGTCCGTAGGTTGGTTGGTCTGTCGGTCGGTCGGTCCGCATGAAATGCTATCTGTTGGTTGAGCGAACAACTTCTTAATATGTCAAGCGATTTTTAAAAAGTTGAAATATGTCATCATAATAAATGTTTGATGTCCAATACGCATTAAGTAAAAATGAGCAAAGTCGACCCAGATTAGCCTGTGTGGACTGCACATGCTAATCTGGGACGACACTGTACGCGCATGCATTAAACGAAGTTTTCCCAGAACGAGACTCAATTTAAGAAACCACGCTGTCTTTTTCAGGGCGGTTCCGCTGGTTGTGACGTCACGTTGACTGCGTATGTCGTGACCGCTATGTTAGAGGCGCGATCCGTGCAACAGGTGGGCACTAAACTGTATTTTAGCTGCAATATGTGAAAAATAAATATATGTGCGTTAAATGTCGTCCCAGTTTAGCCTGCGCATTTCGCACAGACTTATCAGTGACGACACTTGCCGCTTTTATGGCATTGTTCTTTTAAAGGAAGTCTCTTATAATGTAAAATCCAGTCTAGGCGGAACGTGTGGTCCCTCCTTAGCCTTTGCGGACTGCAGATGCTAATATGGGACGATAATTTACGCACATGCATTAAACCCGGTTTTCATAGAGCGCGGCTCATTTGTACATTAAGTGGGGCTTTCACGTTTCGGCTGCGTCAAACAATAGATATCTGGTAAATAAATGGTGTTTGCATTTAGTGCTCGTGGTGAAATTTTGAAAATAAAAAGCATGCATGTAGTCCTATCTTCTTATTGCACACGAGGAGCCGTCTGATTGCGGTCATGGTCACTTTTCATAAAAATGGATTCCGCTTAATAAATTGAGGTAGTGTGCTGTAAGTGTATGTGGTGGTATATTACGTGCAAATCTAGCGTGGGATCTTACAGTTAATGTAATTTAAGTAAATACATTGTAGTTGTTTTTGGAAAACAATGAAAACCTGGTTTGTTGGTATGACCACGTTTCGCATTTGCTCATGTTGTTTTGTTGTCATGATAAATGTTTTGAATCTCTATGTGAAATCGAGTATTATGTTGGGAACATTTGTTGAATGTAAAAAAGTATGTCTTCATTTGTTGAACTCTGAATGATACTTGCAAGGTGGTTGACGTCATTTCCGCTGCCAAGGACAAGGCATTGGCGTATCTGGAAGGAAAGGCTGACGCACTGACGGATACGTACGAACAGGCTCAGGTGTTGTACGCCTTACAGTTGGCTGCACGTCCGAAGGCAGATCAGCTTCTGACAAAACTAGAATCTAAAGCAATCGTTGATGGTAATACCCTTATCAACTTACCCGCGTCATGCGAAAATGTGTCTTTTGCCACATGCGACCAGAGTACATCCGGACCACTCTGCGCATTCGAGCAGTCAGGTCAGGAGATACACTGCCCGCAACGTCACGCAGAGTTTTGTGGTCTCGTAAGCGGACAGGGTAGCTCCTCATCAGGCTTCGCGAATATGGCATAAGCGTTTTTTTCGCATGTCACTATTTAACTTATTTCAAACATATTATTTGTTTTCTCATTATTTATTTTGTTATGTTTGGTAATCTTACGAGTAGTATTTTTTTCCAATAATTGCCGAATATTTATAATGGCTTTTGTGGAAAAACTAATAAGAGCAAGCCAAAAGGCGTAAAAAAAACATGGTAAATATATGTGGTTTTCCATATTTTTCTAGCGGGTACGAAACACTGGGAACGGGTGATTACCACTACGACCGGAAGTGAGAAGCCCTGGGAGGACCGGAAAGGCGCTGCGGTAGATATAGAGCTCACGTCGTACGTGCTGCTGTCGCTGACCATCAAGACCGACCGACAGAACGGACTTCCGGTACTCAAGTGGATCACCGCACAACGGAACGCCGAGGGTGGTTTCTCGTCGACGCAGGTTAGTATACAGTAGTATTGTGTGACTTCATAGCTGCCAATAGTGAACCTATGCTGGAGCACTTTGTAATCAAAACAAATAGTTTAGTATATTAATACAACTAAGATCGCTGTCAAATTAATGTTGGCGAGGCAACGTCCCCTGTGTAAATATTAATACAAGGGAATTTCGCTCTATGAAAAGGGCGTGTTATGCATGTGCGTAAAGTGTCGTCCAAGATTAGCCTGTGCAGTCTGTACAGGCTAATTAGGGACGAAACTTTCCGCGTATATTGTATTTTTCGTTTGAAGAGAGCCTGTTCTTGACGAAAATCCAGTTTAGGCTGAAAGTGTCGTCCCTGATTAGCCCGTGCGGAATGAACAGGCTAATATCGGGCGACACTTTACGCACATGAATTAAACCCCCTTTTCACGGAGCGAGGCTCAAGGATATTCTCGAAAGCTCCCCGGTCATCTCAATCTCCTAATAATTAAGTCCACCAGAAAATTGTAGATTGAAGAAATGGTATTGATTACCACCAACATCGAATGATAACTAATTGGCTTATTTACAACCGCGTCGACTTCATTCAAGAACGTTCAATAATTTTGCGTGAATTTTGCCATGGACACTGTCCCTCTTGTGGAGATTAAATAACATCATTGATAAAATTAAAAGAAGGGGGGGGGGGGGGGGCATTTGCGCTTTGTTAATATACAATACATTCTTTCTGCCAGTGAAACATCAGATTAACATCAAATGGTAACACCGCCTGTACTAATATGTTGCAGTCATACATCCGATTAATGCCTGTTAGATCGTTTTCCTCGAATGAATTACCATACATATTTACGCAGTTATTTTTTTATTTGTGACGACTTGCTAACACCTTCAGTATTTGAGTCTCTTTCTGAGAAAACTGAGCTTAATGCATTTCCGTGTTTATGGATTTTTTTCGTTTAAAGGATTATTTTTTTCTAAACGAAATCCAGTGCAAAGTGGAAAGTGTTGTCCCTGATTAGCCAATGCGAACTGTAAAGCTAATCTGCGACGATACTTTAGCGCCGACCACCGCTTACCGATCTGGAACCAGTAATTGAATGGGCGACGTTCTGAGAAAACTGGTCTCAATGCATGTTCGTAAGGTGTCGTCCCAGATTAGCCTGTGCAGTCTGCAAAATCTACAAACACGAGGTACGGTTTTTTTGCAGGACACTGTCGTCGCTCTGCAAGCCTTGGCTGAAATGGCCGCTCTGGTCTTCTCGGATTCGTTCAACTTGAATATCAATATTGCGGGTACAGGTGTCAGCGAGACTCTGTCAATAACCACCTTGAACGCTCGAGTTCTGCAAACGCGTGAGGTAAGTTTAACCCTTTGCATGCTGGGAAATTTGTCGTCTGCTAAAATGTCGTCTGCTGAATTTCTAAAATTAGCATTTTCTTCGATTTTTTTTTCAAAGAATACTATCAGAATAGCAAACAGTTTGGATCCTGATGAGACGCCACGTTATGTGGCGTCTCATCTGGATCCAATCTGTTTGCAAAGGTCTTCATATTCGGTTCCAGCACTGAAAGAGATAAGCCATGGCTGGAAGCGCACTACGAGCAAGGGATTTTATTTTGTGATAGCCACCATATTATGTTAGGTTTACGCGATTGACTGTTTACTTGTCTAATTGATTGTAGTAACCACTACTGTTGGTGCAAGGTCAGGAACATTTCTAAGCAGCAAACAATACTGGCATAGCTTTTTTTTCTCCAAACAACACAATAGAGTTTCCCTATTGTTTTACCTCCGTTGTGACTTTGATAACAAAGACGTACTTTGAGGAAAACATTCATCGAGTTATTCATTATACAGAAACCTCGCTATTAATACTACCTTTTGGACTTTTGGTAGCTTTGTATTAAAAGGTATGCTTAGTTTTTACCATCGATATTACCGGTACTCACAGTATGTGATTCTATAAAAAAAAATATTAACCATGGCCAGGCAGTCTGACTCAACACTTGTGGTGTTAACACGTTACTGCACGCGTGCAATTGTATAATTAAATATTTGTAGCAAAACCTTAAAAAAGAGCAAACTCAATAAAACCCAATATCGTTTGTAATCATAATGTTAGATATGTTCCTAATGTGTGTATGGTGTGTTGCCAGTTACCAAAGGATGTTGGAGAAATGACCATAACTGCAAGTGGACAAGGAATGGCCCTCGTTCAGGTTCGTGGCTTGTTCGATTGTATCCCGTGAAAATGTGCCCCCATGTTTTTAAGTGTAAAACTATATTTGGTATCTCAGAATGCTTGATATTTATCTTGAAAATGTCACGTGGTGTATGCTTACCTGGTAAGTGCGTGTGAAAAAGTGTTCAAATAAATGAGCCTCGCTCTATGAAAACGTGGCTAAATGCAGGTGCGTAAAGTGTCGTACGAGATTAGCCTTTGCCGTCCACGTAGGCTAATCAGGGACGACACTTTCCGCTTTTATTGTATCTTTTGTTTAAAGGAAGTCACTTCTAAGCTAAAATAAAGTTAAGGCGGAAAGTATCATCCCTGATTAGCCTGTGCGGACACTTTACGCACATCCATTAAACCCCATTGTCCCAGAAGGCGGCTCAAATGTTGGTTTAACTGCAGGTGGAAGTTTCCTACAATATCGACGATGACGATCAAAAGCAAAGTTTTGAGCTCATAGTGTCACTTCCGAGGGAAACGCTTAACGAGTTTGAAATTCGTGCATGCGCCAAGTAAGTGAATATTTGGATGTGTTATTATTTATTTCATGGGAAGGTTTGACTTTTGAGCGAAGTTTCTCTCTCGAATATGAAAATATAACAAAAACTAAATAAAAAATGAACACAGTGCGGTTATGTACATGTATATTTAGTTTTGACGTGTTGACCTGCTTCTTGCGAAAGTGTATTTAATTTCATTTTAATATGTTATGATATTTCCATTTGTATTTGATCCAATTGAATCTGATTTAAAGTTGAAGCTTATCAATGTCCAGGAAATAATGACATTGCTTCGATACCGCCGCACTAACCGAACCATAATTGTGTTTTTCTTTTATTTAAAACCTTTCTTTTTATGTCAATGACACTTTTTCTATGTGAATAAAACGGTAACATAGCAAACGTCTTTCGTAAACATTTTAAAGAACAAAACTGCTTATACATGTACGTTACTCAGCCATGTTCTAACATACAAACTACAAGAAAGTTTGTATCTACCTAAGTATATCCTCACTTATTATGCTCTTTCTGGATACTGAGCCAGTACTTTATGTTTTTCGGGAAATATACGTACCTCTTCATGCTTTTGCCAATTAACTGTAAAAACATTATTATTCGTGGGACACTAATTTTCGTCGATTTGGTAGGTTGACCGATACACGAATTTTACACAAACACAGCGGAAAATCATCGACGCAAAATCCCTATATTTTTGTTTTCAAAAATCAGAAATCCACAAATTTACGTGTTAATGAAAACGTCATTTTTAGGAAACCCACGTAATTTCATGCCGACGAAAATGAATGGTTTCACAGTGTTATCTAAAGTTATTCATTACGTGTAAGCACCACAATACCAGAATGACGGCAAACATTTAAGTACGGTAACCCTAGTCAGAATATGTCCTTTATAAAGTTAAAACATAAAAAGCTCTCACTCCAGATGGCTCGAAAATGGGACAAGTTCGATGGCCGTCATGGAGGTGGGAACTCCTTCCGGTTTCTACCCGGTTGTGGTCAATGTGGTGTCTGTACCGGTGCATAAGCGGCTAGAATTAGAGTCAAGAAAGGTCGTTTTGTACTTCGATGAGGTTATTTTACATACAGTTGTAAGGAAATTAGTCATATTGTAAAAAGAACAGCCATACCCATAGGCGAGAAATTGTTTGATAATATTTGCAAATCGTGGTTTAGTTTTTTATTTTCGACATACTGTTAATAATCGCGTTACGTAGTTTGTGGTTTGTATATATATGTATGTATAAAAATCAAGTTTAACATATATTTGTCATTGAAAGGCACATCACGCACATTTGTTATTAGAAAGCAAATCACACATACTTGTCATTAAAAGGCAAATCACAAACATTTGTCATTAAAGGCAAATCACAAACATTAATTTTGTCATTAAAAGGCAAATCACAAACATTTGTCAATAAACGGCCAATCACACATATTTGTCATTAAAAGGCAAATCACACATATTTGTCATTAAAAGGCAAATCACAAACATTTGTCATTAAAAGGCAAATCACACATATTTGTCATTTCAATGCAAATCACACATATTTGTCATTAAACGGAAAATCACATATATTTGTCATGACAATGCAAATCACACATATTTGTCATTAAAAGGCAAATCACAAACATTTGTCATTAAAAAGCAAATTACAAACATTTGTAATTAAAAGGCAAATCACACATATTAGTCATTAAAAGGCAAATCACAAACATTTGTCATTAAAAGGCATATCACACATATTTGTCATTAAAAGGCAAATCACACATATTTGTCATATCAATGCAAATCACACATATTTGTCACTAAAAGGCTAATCACATCTATTTGTCATTAAAAGGTTTATTATCAATGAATGTTATCAACGTTCCAGATTTCCTTGCAAGACACGTGCTCGACCTTGACCTTCCACAGGTCCGGGATGGTTGCCGGGGTTCAGCCGGTTCCCGTTAGAATATTTGATTATTACAATCCAGGTATGTGTATTCAAATATGCTAAATATATCGACTATTAATGAATATATAAAGAACACTATAGCCAAAGTTGTGGCAACACAACCATGTGTTGTGTTTATATTTTGTCTTTCACCCTTTTTGATGCATTATTAAGTAAGTGTCGAATACAACTAAGTTTATTTCTCTGACACGAAAACGTGAACCACTTGCTTAGTCTGGCGACTGGCTACGTAAACTTATTTGGTCTTTACTACACTTCTGTTTCGCCTTAAAAAACAACAAACTCATGTTTGCAATACCAGACGAGACGTTAATTGACGGGACACTGTGCAGCCAAATTCAACATTGAATACATAAATGGCAAGATTTTGACTACAAAATGTGAAACCGACCGGCCAGGAAAAACCAGAGACGGTAAACGCTGGAAACCTGTGCTCGTTTTCCAATTGTCGGAACACAATACCAATATCGAGCCTCACTCATGTGTCTGGTTTCATATAAAAATCAAAACATATACAAACAACAAAAAAACAACATCTTTTCTTAGCACATGAAATTAAAAAAAAAAACGGTCCGCACTGACTGGAGACGCCTGGTAGAATGAACTATACACAACATAATCGTATGTTTGAGATCCTCGTGCAAGACTGACCAATCATTTTATTACTGTAAAACAGTCACGTTTCGCGTAAGACAAATTTTTCACGCTATACTATCATAACGCGTGATATAAAAATATTAAACACAAGGCTAGTAATCGCTTTAATATTGGGTATATTTAAAAAAACAATGAATGTTTACGTATAATTTATTTTGATTAGAGTAACATAGAAGCTATATAAGAACAGATCACTAAGCATATTGCATTCCGTAAGGTAGTTTGTTCAGTGATTTAAAGTTAATTATTTGGATTTTTCAGCAGTGTTCTATTATTTAACACTGACAAATGCTTAATTTGAGCCTCATTCAAGAAAACTAGGCTAAATGGATGTGCGTAAAGTGTCATCCCATATTAGACCGTGTAGCCCGTGTAGCCCGCACAGGCTAATCAGAGACGACACTTTCCGCCTAAACTGGGTTTTCGCTTAGAAAGAGACTTTCTTTAAACGAAAAATTCCATAAAAGCGGAAAATGTCGTCCCTGAATAGCCTGTGCGGACTGCAAAAGCTTATGTGAGACGACACGTGACGCATTTGCATTAAGTCCAGTTTTCCCAGAACGCCGCTGATATTTTCTTTCAGCCAAACAAGTGACGGAGTTCTATGTGCCTGCAGCCATACGAGGATCAGAGATTTGTGATGTTTGCGGGGCCGAATGTGACTTCTGCAAAGCGTGAAGGAAGCGGAGCCGGAATTGAAGTAGACCACACAATCGTCGTCTTCTATCGAAAACTTATTTTAAAGAAAGCAACAACAACACTACTGTTGCATTTTTTGTGAGTAAATAAATTATATAATTTTTAATTAAGACATGTTTCACAAACATGAAGATATTGTTTTAATGAAATAAAGACTGAACGAGGTATTGTGTTTGCTTTTAAAAAATTCTAGGTTTTCTTTGCCATAAAAGGAGAAATTCCGAACCCCTTGACGTTTGCGTTCCGCGACTTACGACTGCCACAATGGTTTGGTATGCTTAAATATATTTTTGTAGGGCATTGGTATAGGTAAACCAAAGAAAAAATGTGTAAAATTGCTTATACATACATTCAGTGGTTTATTTCAAGCAGATTTTAATCGCCGCTATCTCCGTGCCTATTCAAAAAACAGTCCCTGGTGACCATATTTTTAGAAATTAAATAATTATTTACGTAGTCCGTCACTGAAAGAAATTATGTAGGCTCATTTTGAAACCCGGTCAAAGTTTGAACTATAAGGAAACTGCCCCTGGCGACAATGTTTTGTAATAAATGGAATAATGATGTAGGGTATTGGTTCAGGGTCACACGTGAAATGTGTATGTGAAATTATTTTGCCGGTGGTTTTCCTTCTAAGTATTAAAGTATAAGTAACATCGGATCTGAAGTTCCATTTTTTATATGTGAACTTTTATTTCTAATAAAATTGTTATTATAACGTACATTTATTTATTCTGAAACGGAATATATATTAGCTGACTGTGGACATGGTTTAAGTGCAATCTTTTTACAATTTTACAATGTAGTGAATATTTTTCAAAACAATGATATTCGTAAAATCTAAATTCAATATTTAATTACCAGTAGCCAATTGTATAAATCTGGATATCTCTTATACCACGGATAACTTTTGGTTATCTTCAACAAGAAAAATTGAAGATAGCTACAAGTTATCCGCCGGATAAGATTTAACCAGATTTATTCCGATTTATACAATTGGCTACATACCAATAGATATTACAGATTGTTTTATTGTCCCGCTAGAAAAATGGGAAAACATGTAACTCTGGGAAGGGAGCCAGGTATTATTAATGGATTTTTTTTTATCTAATTTAACAATATAATGTTTTGACATTATTTACCCGACCATTCTGCTGTTTCAAAGCATAAAACAGCGATAGCCTAATTCTCAGAAGGAAATTTAATTCTTATTAATTTAACTAAATTTGCGACACCTTAAGGGTTTCGCGGGATGCAATGAGTGGGGGTATGATATACACTTTTCAGCTTTCCGGAAGCAAGGACCGTCTGGACGTTAAACACCAGCTTTCCAACATTATGTGATTCCAGTTCCAAAGCACATACTGCTTAGTTAAACGAGAAAAATTCCAAATTTCGCATAAAACCGCATATGCACAAATCTCTGAAAAACAAACCGTGCTTAAACAATTATTAAGTTGAGCAAATATACTCATTTTTCAAAAAAATAAATCATCCTCTGAAGCCCCCACTGGGATTCAAACCCAGACCTCTTTCCTCTGGGAAGGAAAGTATTCTATCTTGAAATACAAGGGCATGTAAGAGGAAAATTTGCCATTTTAAACCTATCAATATATAGATTTGAACAATATTTATATGGTATTATAATATGAAAACATCCCGTAAGTTAATTTTTCACATGACCTTTGAAACAAAACAGACATCTCTGAATCTGCATACATTGCAGTTAAAGTTTAAGACGTGTAAAATACCAGTATTCAAATCTGAAAAATATCCCATGTTTTTGTTTTACTGTTAGTATCCCATTAAGAAGGCTATGGGTCCTAAGGCGCTTACCTGAGATCCTAAGGAACTAAAGGAAGGAGACCAAAATAACGAAAGTACTTTATGAAACATAAATATTTAATTTCTTTACCTATTGTTGTTTTTGAACTCGGCTGAGATATTGTTAGAACAAATGTTCTTACCGATGTTCATGAAGACTAGACAATGAAAGTGACTCTATGGTATAAACATGCTTTTTTTAAATTAATCTAGTGACCTTTTTTAGTTCACATAGCCCAGAGTTGATTGGGACAAATGTCCTGACCAAATTTAATGAAGATTGGCCAATAAATGGGGCAATTAGTCCCCCCCCCCTGATGGCCATGTTTTCAAGGAACCGGAACAGTTTTTAAAATTTAGCCGAGATATCATTAGAACAAAAAACCTTTCCAAGTTTGGTGAAGAATGGAATGTACATGTGACTTGTAGAGAGTTAACAAGGTTTTTGAATTATTGCAACTAGAACACTTCTTGCAATTTAGATAATGCTGATTCCGCCAATCACATACAGGCCAGTCTGAAAAGAATTTCAACATAGATTATGATTAGTTGCAATTATCCAACCCCCAGCTACTGACCCTTCGAGCTGTTCGTAGGTTAGTTGCAATAATTCAACTCTAAGCTTTATAACCCAAAGGGTTGCTGAGAGTTGCAATGCGTCGTCTATTTTCCAAAGATGCAAAATTTAATCACCAATGCAAGGGCTTAGGAACACTGACACTGCGAAAACTTATCAACGTTTACCTGTCTTAACCACAAACTCATGCAAATGGTACCATTACAGCAAAAAATAATTGCTTTTTATTGACTTCGTTTATCGTTTGTACTATCTATCCACCATATTGGTACACTGTCACATGTTGCCGACTTTAAGCGTCGTTATCGGTTTTTTAGGTCGCACTACACCAATATTTTGCACATCTTGTTATGTGATGTAGCCTAAGTCGATAACGATGTCAAATATTCGACACAGAATACACTGTTTCAAATTTCAACATAAAATGTCAACGAGAATAGTGTGTTAAAACATTGTCGTATTTTTTAGGGTGCATGCAAAGAATAATGTCCGTAGGTTGCCATTATACAAATACAAATACATGTCACTTATATAGCGCAAAAATTATTGTAAAAATATTATATTGCGCTTCGCAAACACTGCACATTGATCATCCGTGAAAAACATTGAACAAATGAGTTTTAAGTCATGATCTAAACCAGTCTTCATTGTCAATGATTTTTAAGTGGCTTGGTAGAATGTTCCACCACTTCGGGCTAACAACAGCTAAAATCTATCCGCCATCTTAGTTCGCCTCCTGGGAATAACAAGATTACAGTCACTTTGTGATCGAAGTCTATACCGACCACTTGCTGGGACAAACATTTCTTGCAAGTAACCAGGGGCATAACAATGGACAACACGTAATACCAAAGCCAGGACTTTGTTCATGAGGGTAAATTTAACATGTTTATGAAGTTTATTCATTATTTTTCTCAATCTGTCTCGAACGACGTCTGTTTAGTGAAGCGCACGGATTCGCTGCGCTGAACTGCACCTGTGTTTATGAAGGGGTGCATATGGACTCCCAGAGCCGCCACATCAAAAATTATCAAAGGCTCTGGGAGTCCATTTATATGGACTATAAGTGTTCGTGCAGTAAGCTTTTGTGCAAATTTACATGTTATGGTTTTAATATCAGAAAATGAAGGGTAGCAACAGATCATTTTGTCATTGTTGTCTTTTTTTAACAAAGGATATTTATTTTCTCACTCTGACAGGCAATGCCCAAGGTACTGGGGTAAAGGCCTGTAGTTGGTAGTTATCAGAATTTTAACATGGCTTAATATAAAAGCTGGCATCTGATTACCGAAACCCCTAATGCGTCTATGTGGTTTATGTCATTACTTGAAATGTACCCTGTTGTGGTGCGCAATACGTTGGGCAGACTGGTAGATCACTTAAAACACGTTTTAGGGAACATTTTTTTTTAATTAAAAATAACAATAAATTTTACAACTTCATTTACCAGCACTTTAATAAAACGGGTCATAGCGTTACAAATATTTCAATTCAACCAGTGGAGCAACTTATTCTTAATAATATTACTTCAAATCAGTGCCAATTAAAAGCAAGGTGCATGTCGGAATTTGAATGGATTAAACGTTTGCAATCAGCTTACCCACTTGGATTAAATGATAATATTCTAAATGTTGGAACTATTTCTAAAAATAAATCGATTATTTCATTTTCTCTGTTTAGTAAACGTCTAAGAAATAAACGTTCACACGGCATTAGGAAAAATGGTAACTTAAGGCGTAAATTTAAACGTCTACTTTCTTTAAATGACTGCTACACATTATTACAAAATGGAGGTAAACATAAATTATTAAGTGCACTTTGCTCTCTTTCTGTTTCTTCGTTTGCGCATATTGATAAGGAATGTAAACTTATTTTACTTCAATCTGACCCTCTATATGAATGTGCTTGTATTATTGAATCTTTCACCGACTACTATCTTAAACCTTTTATTGAAAATGCACTTAACAAAACTAGAAATCGTATCAAAATTGAGTTTTGTAACAAAGGTCTTGATTTAATTGACCTTCCAAAAATATTCAATGATAAAAATGTACGCCGGTTGATTCCCCCTTATTTCCGCAATACTGAATCCCCACTTATTTGCTACAAATATAGTAAACCTGTAAGAAGTATAGTTTTTAATTATAATTCTATTTCCACAGATATTAATGTAATAAGAAATTGTCCTACATCATGTGACTGTTCTAGTTCCAAATATATATATGGTCCAGTTGGACATGTTTTTACTGGGGACCTTAATTTCATTCAAAATAAAACCTTAGAAATTTACTTCTCAGAGGCCCTAAGTATAGATTTCCTATTCCTGTTGATTTATTTTGATGACTGCATTAAGAAAATCGTAACATCCTTACAGGATTATTGCACTAAATGGTGCAGGAAGGAAAATGCTGATATTACTGTACTCAATGATTGGAAAACAAAAATATTTAGTATGGCCATGAATAAAATATATTTTTATGATACAAATCCTTTGGCCTTACCGCATTCACCTACATTTAATAAACAAAATCTCTGTAAATTGCTTGAAGACTTAAAATCTAAATTCGTCATAGTTCCTGCTGATAAGGCTGCTAATAATGTTATAATAATATGACGAGTGTTTTATGTTCAAACTATTTCACAAGAACTTTCACAAACTACATCATATTGTGATTACAATAAGCTACCTAATGAAATTATTGCCGACCATATTGCCGAATGCAAAAAATTAAATGCAATAGTCAATATTATTGACAAGAAATTGCCATCACTTTATTGGATACCTAGATTACATAAAACGCCATATAAAAGTCTTTTTATCGCTAATTCAGTGTCTTGTACCACCAAGCAATTATCAGTGTATCTTACATCTGCAATGAGTGCTATTAGATATCATATAGCTAAATATTGTAATAAAGTTTATGAAAATAGTAATATTAACCTATTTTGGTCAATAAAAAACTCCTTAGAAGTTATTGATAAAATTAAAAAGAAAAAATATAAGGTGTCACAAGTAAGCACTTATGATTTTTTTACACTATATACTACGCTTCCTCACGCTTTAATAAAATCCAAACTTGTTTCTTTGATTGAAAAAACATTTGCTTGAGAGAAGTGTTCATATCTAGCTTTAAACACTAAAACAGCTTCTTTTACTAATCAGATATTAGATAATTACATCATTTGGACTGGTCTTGACTTTTGTGCAGCACTTACTTTTCTTCTGGATAACTTGTTTGTTGAATTTAATGGTAAAATATTTAAACAAATTATTGGCGTTCCTATGGGTACTAATTGTGCGCCACTTATAGCTGATCTTTTTTTATATTGTTATGAGAGCGAATTTATGTTAGAATTATCTAAAACAAAACAAGTAGATTTGATTCAATGTTTTAACCTTACTAGAAGGTACATTGATGACATACTTAATTTAGATAATCCATTATTTGAGCAATATATTCACAAAATCTACCCAAACGAACTAGTCTTAAATAGATCGTCTCAAGCCAATACAGATGCTGCGTATTTAGACTTACATCTAACTATTAATAATAATATGATTAAAACTAGTTTATACGACAAACGGGACGACTTTAACTTTGAAATTGTGAATTTTCCGTTCCTAGATGGCAAAATCCCTAAAGGTCCTTCCTATGGTATTTACATTTCGCAGTTGGTACGTTATGCCAGAGCATGTTCATGTATAAAAGATTTTAATGATCGTAGTCTTATATTAACAAAGAAATTGCTAAAACAAGGCTTTTTGTATCATAACCTAAGAAGTAAATTCGCTAGATTTCACTCAAAGTATGGTGATTTAATTTCAAAATATAATGTTTCTTTAAAATGGCATTTAAATAATGGAATTCCCATCCATCATTTTATGGAGATGTTTTGAAGCGTGTTCGCAAATTAAAATATGTTAAAGAAAGTGTTCATATTAAACTTTTCAATTTAATTAACTCGTTTTTATCAAAAGGATATGATGCTGATGTACTTAAAAACACGTGCTTGATGGTTTTTGATTCACTATATCTTTCTTCTCTTAAAATTTGGAATCATTAATCATATTTTGGGCATTTTTCACTTTTGAGCAAAATTGTGTATTTGTGTCGTTTGCACAAATCTGCATGAAAACTACATTTAGACTCAAATCTTACATCAAATCATTTCTGTCGTCAGTTGTCAAAACACCGATATACTGTTTGATTCCAATAATGTCGCTTTAATGGAATTACCATTTTTATACATTTGATTCTTAATATTTAATCACCTAAACTTGTTTTATTATTAGTTCAATTTTGCAGTACCGCCCCATTAATATTTTTATTTTATTTCAGTACTGTCCCTGGATTTTGTTCACGTCATTGTGTCTTCGCTTGTCAATTACGTCATAAATCTTTCTCTGTTCCCGGGTAAATTGATTTTTGTGACGTCATACGACCAACCTTCCCAGTTGTAATCTACATGCATAGGTCATTGGGTTTATAATTTTATTTTTATTTTCTCTGTGACAGGCGTTTCTTGTTTGATTTATTTTTTTTGCAGTACATAAATAACCAAGCAATGTAATATGGAACTTTTACAACCATTATTGCTGCTTCTTCCTGTATTTGTGCGATGATGATCTGAAATATAAACTATATGATGCTATATTTTTAAATCCATTTCTATAAAGAAGGAATGTAGTTGACACTTGTTCATAGTTTCATTGCATCGGGCCTCAAAAAGTTGTAACTCTGTTGCTCTGGTATCTTCAATACCATTGAGTAATTAAATTGTAATTAAATTGAATGCGTTTTAATTCCCTTTTATTATTGTTTAATTTGAGTTACAATGCTATGAGGTTAAATTTTATTTACACTTAAATGTATTATGAATATTGCTGGGCCAAGTGTGCGGTTGAGCGCTCCTAAACCGGTTTAAGCCCCCAATGCTTTGCATTGACCGTTCCAAGGCGGTGACCCCAGCTTTATTCTTATTTGTGTTTATGTTGTTTTGTATTGTGCTGTATTGTGCTGTTTTGTACTGTTTGGACAATCGGTCACTTGCCTTAAATAAAGGACCTACTAAGTGTTTATAGTAATAATTCAATACTACTCCAGCAGCTGGAGTTTTACTTCTTTATATTATATTAATGTCTGCATTACTTCAGAGCTTGAAAAAATAAATATTCAGAAATTAAGGCAAAAATGGTGCTCTTAATCACTCATAGCAACAATTCAGTTTTGCCATTCATATCAGATGCATTTCTTGTTTTCTAATATAGCTAGTATCTAGAATGTTCCTTATCAAAATTTTGATTTCATAGTACATCATGATCATGGTCAACGTCTGCACCATCAAAATCATAAGTTTCTTATTGACATTTTCCATATCATGCTCATATTATTTCCTCCAAAACATAAGAAATACGTCAACAATGGTAACTCGTGAAAAGTTCGTGCAAGTGGATCACGAACCAGGGTTAGATAACTCTAATGTTAGTAAAACATGCATGTGGTTAAACGGTTTGTGTTACTTCCCTTTGACCAGTGAAATGTATTTAAATTTATATTTAAACCCTCAGATTAAAATAAATAAATATAGTCTAGATTTTATGCGATTATTTTTTTTTACTCTACGACACATTCACGGCTAAGGGTAAGAAGTGATTGTACTAAACAATGCGAATTATTCGTTAGATATAATTGTGATAATGCAATCGAATCACAAATGCATATGCACACATTCAGACCATGCCGTTTTGTTTAAAAACCTTTTTTCCGTGCTCTGCTAGATTCACGGAAATCCTTATGTTTAACGAATTTTTGTTTATTTTGCGAACTTAATACTTTATTTCCATTTTCTTAGTAACGCCATGGCCAAAGTCAATAAAAGTATTTTCTGCTGTCTACTAGCGAATCTCCAGAAACAGAACATTTTCGATAGTATGTTTATAACAATATAAAAGAGACTAACTATCACCCCCCTGTAAATTTTGCCAATATAGCTTGTTTTGCCCATTTTTTGTTCGGTCTAAGCACAATCGAAAACCGGTATAGTTGTTTTATGAAAGTCATAATGCCAACATTTGTATAGAAAACCATATGATTCTGGTAACTAACATAAACAGCTCGATCTCATATGGTTTTCAAATGTGTCGTTATAAGTTATTATTCAAAAGAAGAATATTTCAATTTGGATATACATAAAATATCACAAAAAGATATACAATAGCATTTATGTTCAATCGCACAAGCGCAATAAATTAAACTTCATGATTAGCAGTCGGTCCAAGTTATATTGGAACCATATTTGTTTGAGGCGTTCAGCAAAGTTGACCTTGTTGTTTTTATAAAGTTAAGAACTAACATTTGTAATCGACATGGGTTGATACTTGAGAAATTTAACTATTTTCATTTTACCAAGATGTAAGGTTGATACATTGAATATATTAGTTATTTCTCCATTATTTGAGGCATTTTTTCGCTTTGTTCACATGTTCATTGAGCATTACAACTCGATTCGGATTGAAGACATTTCGGTGTGAATGCATTCAAATGCAACGCGAACTAATGAATACATATGCCATTATGACGTAGGGGAATTATGAAGTTTTGGGTTCGCGTAGCATTTGAATGCTTTCAATACTAATCGATAGAGGCATTTATTTGAAATAGCTTGGGTCATAACGAGTGTTTCGATACAAAAGTCATTACATATGAACAAATACATGTATATCTAGAGTTTCAGTTTATCTTCGCTGTGATCTGTTGTGCACAAGATTGTTGATAGTGTCAACTAGAAGAGTAGTCCTTGGCAAGACATTACACAGTTTTTCTATGACGATTCTTACAAGTGTATATAAGATAATAAGCCCGGAAGAATGTACTGTACATTTATAAAATGCATATAACCATATACTTAGTATCAGCGTGAAAAAACGATTGATCATCTGTACAGTCATTTAATCGTTGCCGAACATCTGGAAATTATATTTTTTATATTCATTTGTGTTTTATTGTGACCAATACGATATGTTTGCCATAAATAAAAAAAGTCATAATAATTTTATCTAATTGACCAGTTGTAATTTATAAATGCTCTTATGCTCCGTTTTTCTAAGGTTGGTTGTCCAAGACTTTGAAATAAATTCATTGATGATTGATTATTGCAGCCATGTGCGTTGATCATCATTTACTGCAATATACATCATAAATGCTCATCTCAATACTTGATAGATCAGTATATAGTCAATTGATTGATTTGTCTATAATGTCGTTGCTATAACTTGTTATTCATCATAATAAACCAAATATTGTGCTCTCAACGCCTTTAGTTTTTAATTGCAAAATGGTAATAATTTGTGTATGATTAAAGTATATATGTATAAACATGTGCATAGCCATAAATAAATTTATTCGTTTAAACTGACGGCTGTGAATGATTTGATTTCTTGTTTTTTAATGAAGACTATTCATTTCATAACGGATATCATGTTCTATCTATGGTGTTGATCAAGTATGAAACTTTATAAAAACACTTAAGAATGTTAAGGTAAATTCATTACATGAACAGATGTAACAAAAATAAGATTTAACCAATCTTTTCCATTGCGCCTCAAAATATACAATGATATTTATATGTTGTTCTACTAATTATATGTATAAGCTATTTTGGTTAAGCTTTAGACTTAAAATCTGAAGTCCAATGCTTAGAAGTTCCATGGCTAGGGCCGGAAACCGTTTCTGATATGTTTTGATCCATATTTAATACAAAAAATCATTATGAAAACTCATGCTTTAAATGTAATTTAGATATACATTACTGATAATACATGAGCAATAAAACTGCCTTTTAACAGATCTAATTTCTAATTTATGAGGCGAAGCCCAATATCTCCCATCGATTATAATGGGCATAAGCGTCGGTTTGCAATTAAAATAAAGCGATTTCAAAAGGAACTTCTTTATTGAAGCGTAATGAAAGTCAAACAATTAATGTTTTGAATACCCCGAGAGAATTTGTTGAAATGTATTTTTTTTTGTAATTTATGCACGAAAGAAATACCAATTTCTGTATGAATTTTTAATTTTTTTGGAAAAGTTCTGCATTTTGGTGAGAAATGTTGGTCAGCATTTTGGGAAAAATATGTTACTTTTTGCCATTGCATTTGGAAGCAGCCAGTAAGAGGCAGTAATTTCCGGCAAAAAAGATCACTGTTGGTAATTATTTTACATTCAATCCGTTTACATTTCAAAGTGTCACGAACAAATTGGAATAAACAAGATAGCTATTTTTTGAAACGCAACAAATACGGTGTTTTCATAAGATCATATAGGGTTTCGTAGGTTTCATATAGAGTTATTTTCCAGAAATGGGAACCTAACAACCGACCAAAATAAGTATTTAAACGCGTTGTATCGCATCCCCCCCCCCCCCCCCACCTTTTTCCATGTCACGTGCAATAATATAATTTAGACGGCTTGGCACAAAGTCCGGTTGATGGAAAGTATGCAGGTCTCCAACATGACCATAGACAAACTCTTCTTTTATTATGCCGTTAATTCACAATCACATTGGGGACTCTGACCCGATAGTTTTAACTCTGATCATAACCGACAAAACTTGACAATTCTGCCTATTTATTACATTTTCAATGCCTCCCACATTTGATGTTATCTTTTAAATTTGTCTCTTCCGACGTTTGTTTAGTTTCGCCCTTTCTGTGCATTACTTTTGTGCAGGAGTGGAATGTATATTATGTTGTTTAAATATAAACAAACTTAACGAATAATATTTTATTTTGAAAATTTATAAACAAGTATCTATTTTATCAAAAAAAACATCCTTTATTTAAAAATATAGAGAAGG